>NC_081412.1:51653471-52015971 GCF_030272615.1 Cryptomeria japonica
ATTTCTAAAATCATCAAATGTCACATGGCAAAATTAATCACTCAATATTAATTAAATATTTATTTAATTAATTGATCATTCCAAGTAAATCATTTTAAACAATTATCTTATTTATTTTATTAAATATCCTAGCATATTTAATTAAATAAATCAATTTACCATTAAATCATTAAAAAAGAGGAATTAATTTGAAAAATAAATAAAAATTGCCATAAATCTTCAAAAAAGGAAACAAATCAAGAAAGAGGAATTGGAAATTATGAGCACAAATCTTCAAAAAAGGAAATAAATCAAAAAAATGAATTAATTGACCAAAAAAGAATTCAAAATTTGAGAAAAGAAATCAATTGGAGATAATCTTGAAAAAATAAATTAAAAATTGATAGATAAATCTCAAAGAAAGCAATTAAAACAATTAAATATTAAAATTGAATGAAATAGAGAATAAATCAGTTTTTTCTTGATTTTATCTTAATTTTAGTTCAATTTCCTTTAAAATTGAGAAAAACATCCAATCACATCAATTCACCTGGATTGTGCTTCCTCTTGGAAAATCTTGACCGCTCATCATCATTTGATCTCAGCCTTTGGTTTCTTTCTGAATTTTCTATAAATTCAGGCTCTCATCTCTCATTCAAAAATCCTAGAGAATATATTGTTATTATGTTGTTTTTGCTCTAGGTTCGTTGAGATATTGCATATTAATTATTTCATATTGCTTAAATCATTTAGCTTAAATATTCATATATTTCTTAAATTGTGTTAGATTAATCTTGCATATCTAGCTTAAATATTGCATCCATTTAGCTCATATCATGCTCATATTTAAAAATCCTTTATTTAGGTGTTGTCTAGTCACTGCATATCTTAGCAATCTCAGAGCAATCTAAACTCGCATTTACTAGAAGGCAATGGGTCACTTTGTAATGGTTTATTAATCATTGATTATTGATTTACTAACCATGCATCTAATGACTTAATTGAAGTGTTGTGTATTCCAGATACAGATACAGGTCCACTTTTCACACACACATTTTTGGCACCCACCGTGGGGCAAAAGACTAATTTTTCAGCCTCAAAATCATTTTTTTATCCTGCAGGTTTCGTCCGTACAATCTCTGCAAAATATTGTACGAGTAGTTTCACTGCATCGTACGACATTATATTGAAGCCTGTTATTTGTCATACGAATCAAAAAATTGTTTCGTATGACATTCTGTTCTAAATATTTGATTTTGTCTTCTGTCATCCTATGCTTAGTTCTAACTCGTACAATAAAATCCTTTCATCGTTTCATTCTATGATAATTGTCGTACAATTCTATTTTCTGTTGGATTAAAGCAAGTTTCACTTTTCAAGGTTTTTCTTGAATTAAATTTTGATTACGCTAACGCTAACCCTAAATTGTCTTCTGTCTACCTGGTATTTTCACGACCAAACCAATTTCTTGTAGGACGCTTCTCAAAGAATTTATCATCAAACATATGAATATCAAAGAATAAAAACAACATGACTATGGATACATTGTTTTTGCAGGTTGCCTAAAGAGAATCAATCAAACATTGTGTTTTCTTTAATTTTTTATAGGCACCTAACTTGCTATCTGGTTAATGAACAAATCTATCTTTTGTGTTTTTAGAAAATTCTGAGAGGTAGGAGAGTATGCTATTGTCTTTTTTAGACAATCAAAAATCTAGACCCTTGAGGCATTTTCTTTTTTTGATATTTCTACATCTTTAGCAAGCCTGCCCTCCTGAGGGGTTGAAAAACTCTTAAAGCCGTTACGGCCGGTGTGAGGGGAATGGCTAAATGCCAAGTACTCCAACCCACTATAAAATAAATGTGATTTGATGAAAATCAAGTCAATGACAGTGCTCGGGGATAACTCTCCTCAGTACCTTCGGGTATATTGAACCTTGGTTTTCAAGGCTGGGAGACCTCTTAATTGAGTTTATACCTCGATGCACCAAACAGAACCCTTACTAGATCCAATTAAAATTAGAAGCTACTTGATTCACCTCTGAAAGGTTGATAATCTTTGTGCAAGAAAGATAGTAACTCTCCCAAGACAATTGCCATATCATACCCCCATTAGCATTTGGAGTCGGCTAATATGGCGTTGAGAATCCATTGCATGAGACTCAACAACCATATTCTGATTAGCTATTGGGTGTGTACCTAAGTCAGCAAGCAAAGGTTTTCTTCTCTAAGCGAACTTCCATAGGGTTTGCATATTGTGATTGGAGTTACTATTCATACTGCATGTTTTCTATGTTTTCATCCCTGAAACTAAAAATAAAATACTAAAACTGGAGAAAACAAATCAACAACTCAGTGATAAAACTCTATCCATGCCAAAACTAGTCTATCTCGGTCAAAAATTAGTCCACCTCAGAATTGGTCATACTCAGTTGTAATACTCAGCTATTGAAAAACTCAGAATCTTTGTCTCTTAACTGTTAACAGTCGTATGAACTTGATCATTTGTCATCCTACACCACATCCTGTGTTGTACGAGTCTTCTAAATTGTCATCCGAGCTAAATCCTCTATCGTACGAGACCCAACAATCTATCATTTAAGCTAAATATTGTGTCATACGAGACAAAACTGCACTGAATCCTTTGTCGTTTGGGACATGCCCATTTCTCGTATGGTACTAGGTAGCAACTCGTACGAAACAAAAATGTTGTCGTCCTGAAGCTATTATATTGCCGTACGGTCTCAGAAATCCTATCATACGAGTCTCTGATTTTGCCAGTCCAGAACAGTCAAACCTATCTAAAGCAGTCTAGAACAAACCTAAAACTAGTTATCATCCTCTTGAGCATAAACAACCTTGATTGTGTACCCCTATCATTGTGTTGTGCGATTTTTTCGATCATCTCTTAGCTAGTTCAAACGACATCTTATCGAACCTAAATTAACTTAGATAATGTCTTACACAGGATAGTTAATTCCTGAAACCAAACTAGATCTTAGTAACTTCTCTCAATCACTACGTTAAACGAACTACTAGCTGCGATTTGATCTTGACTTCTGCAACACATTTAGCCCATTCAAACTAGAAGCTCTTCTAAATTCTGACAAAAGTAAGAAGCCCATGGCTACCTTAGCTTCAATTCCCATGGCTACATTGGCTCAAATGCTTCAAGATATCAAGGAAGAAATATATGACATGAAAATCCAACAAAATAAATCAATGACTCCATTTGAAAAACAAATGTATGATATCAAGTGTGAGAAACTTCAAGGAATGCTAAAATGATAATGTGATTTGACAATCGAATACCAACAAATAATTGACAATCAAAGACCAAATCTCATACAAGATCACAAAACACCTTCACCAAGACAAAAAGACATCTATTCCCTTGATAGACAGTTTACACCTTTGGGGCAATCTATTGAGTTAGCTTTGGAAGAGCTACTTAAGAACAATCTTATCATATTGCCTAAAAAGACCACATGGGGATGTGAAGTTTTGAGTAGTTACTGTGCATATCATAGGCATAACAAACATAAGACTTAAATGTTTATGGAATTAAAACATAAGATTCAAGATCTCCTTAATGATGGTGTCATTGAAATTGAATATCCTAATGACTCACCAAAAGAAAAAGAAGGAACTACTTCTAAGAAGGATCAAAATCATGAACCTATGTCTAGAAAGGTTCCATATGTGGCCTCCATCTCTTCCATGATGCCTCCATCTCCTAAAAATTCTCAGAAACAATTCATACCATCTCCTTCAAACAATGAAACTTCTCATGTTTACCTTCAAGGGCTATCTCCTATGGAAATCCAAGTTAATGGCAATATTTATACAAGTTCCTCTAAAGATTTAAAAATCCTAGATCTTATACCATCATGCACTCCAATTCCAATCATACCCACTCCAGAAGGCCCTTTCCAAAATGCTTCCCCATCATACCAAAATATGAACACCTTCCAAGAATCCTCAATGCATATAAAAAACACTACCTCTTCCTTAGAAATGGCTTCATGTCAAGAGGATAATCTAGAAAATAAAAGAATAAGTCCTACCATAAATCAAGATCAAGACACCAAAACTTCTCAATCCCATCTAATGATTGAAAAAGATCTTGTTTCCCTACAATCCCATGATGATCCCCTTATACCTTTCCATTTCTTCCAAGATGAACTCCTTCCATCTCAAGAGCAAAGAATCCTTCCAAATCCCATTCCTAATCCACTTCCTAAGAAAGATCATGATGCCTCTTCCACCTTTTCAAATGGTCCTATTCAAAACAAAGAGTCAAACACCCTTCCTACTCTATCCAATGGTCCTCTTCCATGTCAAGATCAAAGTATCCCTTCGCCTCCTTATCATAATCCTCCATTTTCACCTCAAGGATCCATCATGCCTACAAATCCCTCTCGTGATCCTATCATTCCTTACATTCCACCTTCATCTCATAATGGACCCGCACCTTCTTTCCAAAGCACAGTGTATCCTACAAGTCAAAATATTTATAAAGGCAAAGGGATAGATCTCCACAAGAAAGAACCCCTCCATATTAAATAAAATGTTAAAGGTCATGGCATCAAGGACATCTCTCAAGATGTTGGTATCTCTCATAAATCCTACATTTCTCCAGTTAAATCCAAATATACGCTTTCCCCATCATCTCTTCCATCCATTCTAGGTCCCTATATCCCTCCATCCATTATGCAGGATCAACAAAGGCACACATCTTCAAGTACCTTCCATCCATCTAAAATACCTCCATATAATTCCTATCCATTCATACACTCTTTTCCTTATCCAATCAATTTGGATGCCAAGCATAAAAGTCATAAGTCAAGTAATCCACATGTATTTAAGGATCAATATGTCCCATCTAATCGACATGTCGAAACAAAGAAAAATACAAAAAGCCACAAAGGCCCATAAAGAAACAAGAAAAGTCAAAAGTAATATGGGTTCCTAAGGCACTTGTACAAGAGATGTGCTCTAAAGAACTACAAAAGCATGAAAAATCAAAAACCATGTGGATCCCTAAGCAGCTCCTTGAAGCACAACAGTCTAAAGAAAAATCAAAATTGGCATCCAAAATTATTGTTCCTCCATCCAAACCTTCCGAGTCTATTCCTCTATCACCTCCTTCATCCATTTTGGGTTCTTATACCCCAAAATCCAGTAACCTTTCCTCCATCTAAATCTCAAAATCTGAGATTCACTTCTCTTCCATATGTCCACCATCCCTCAAGGCATGTGCCAATGTTGATCTTTCCAGCATTTCCATCTAGCCATACAGAATTATTCCAACACCTCTTTTTCACCCTTCCATCCCTCTTATCCAATCCTTTGCATAAATCCTTGCCCTAGTTTCATTTCATTATCCTGCCAACATCTTTGAGCATACCTTCATAGCCATGGTCTATTGTAACTCATATTCTAAGGGTACCATCCAAAGTAGTGAGACATTGGGGTCCTTCTTCCATCCCCTATCATGCCTCCATTATCTTCCAAAAGGAAAAAAAAATGATGAAAAAGTGAAAAAAAAAAGAAAAAAAAAAGTAAAGAGAAATAAATTCATCCTTGTGTGAAAACCACTTCTTGTGGCGCCTTGGGCAAGTACCATGATGAAAACCTGGCAAATAGGTGTCATGCATAATCCATTATCCTTTTTCACTTTACACTGGGGGCAAGTTCCATCCATGTACATCCATCTATTATCCATCTTCCTCCATTATCCTTCATCCTCCATTATCCCCCATTCGCTCTATCTAAATTCATATCCATTTTCCACCTTTGATCTTGACAAGGTTAAGTATCTTTACAATTTTTGTATGTCCTATATATTGCACTTGATCCAGACTCTTTAGCTCCTCTCCATTGCTCACTTACATCCTTCATTACTCCCTTTTGATCTTGCTTGTCATAACTGCCTCATATCCAAATCTATCCCTTGATCTTGATCAACACTATGGACAAAATGCAAAAACATGTTTTCCACAAACCTCTTGACATGGCCACTTCTTTGGACCATATGGTTTCGTTACACTAAAATCCTTGCTTTACATCGCTAAAATCATTGGTTTACATTTCTATATCTGGACCCTGTGCTTGGATTAACGTTGTGAGATAGTCCTTGAAAGTGTCCACCATCATTCGCTTATCCATTCATGTACTCAAAATCCCTTTTGCCTTGCTAGACACTAGGGACAAACATTAAAAAATCATAAAAAATCATAAAATGTCTTGAAGAAATCCTAAAAATGAGAAAAAGTCCTGAAGAAATCCTAAAAATCATAAAATGTTTTGAAGAAATCCTAAAAACCAGAAAAAGTCCTAAAGAAATCCTAAAAATCAGAAGAAGTCCTAAAGAAAAAAAGAAATCTTTGCCAAGCAGGTGAAAACCTGGCAAATAGGCACCTCTTGTACTCAAGTGCTCCATCTATCAACGCAACGTTGGCATTCCCACTTTCATGCATCTTTGATTTCTCTTGTAGATATTTCAGTCACTTTTGTGACATCCTGGTTCATTGGAACCCTCATGGCTTGAAATCGATCAATGTCCTAGTCTTAGGTAATCGACAAGAGCACATTACATGTCCTAAGCAGTATCAACCAAGTCAACCTTACGTCAGTGAAACCTGGTCGTCCACTCCGAGTCAGTCACCTGTCTCCTGACTACTGAAGAGTTTTATCACTGAGTACACAAGCAAAACAACATTACTGAAAACAATCACTAAACTGTTTGAGATATGCATGAAATTTTCTTTGTGTGATGTCTTTTATTTTAGTTTTCGATTATTATCCCTCTGAGTAACTCAAGGAAGTCTATCTTGACTAAGAGAAGCAAGGATTGGGGGCATAATATTTTCTTGTTTTCTACTTGTAGGAATGATCCCAATGATCTGGAAACATCTAAATTAGCTGGGTTTCTGTGATAAGAGCCTTCACATCAAGGTGAAATTGCCTCACATACCTCGACTCTACTTATTTGAATGCTACAGGGAGGTTCCCATCATTTATTTGTCTGTTTTGAGGGAATATATTTATTGTGCAGTCCGAGTCCATGCGTAATCTGTCCAAGGATATGAATGAGGAAAAAGGGTCATTGTGGACAAGATAATTAATATTGCACATGAAAAGCAAGGAACTCTAATCTACCTGTTGTGGTTGTAAAATGCCCAATGATGAAAATTAAGCTTTTCAAAATCCAGTGACTAGGTTTAGGTTGCATTTTGCATTTCATTCTACATCTTGTGAATTTAGAGTGATTTCAGTATGGTAACAATGATCTCCTTATTTTCTGAATGAGAGCTGGAAGCTTCATCATTTCTTAGCTAAGTGGTCTCTTTTTATCATTTCTCCAATCGAGTACTTATGTATTGAGATGTTAGTTGCATACATGAGCATCTTATATAGACTCATACATTCACTATCATTCATTTGAATTCATCTTATTGCATAGAAAAATGAAAAATTTGCATTACTCATTCACATTCATCTATTTGCATATGAAAAGAAACAAAAATAGACATCCATAATCATTTACATTACTTACATTCATACTAAATCATAAATGCATACATATAGATTACAACACATAGAAAACATCTCATTATCGAATCAACACAAGTACAATGAAGTCAAATCGATCTCATATATATATATATCGTATCAAGTCTAAGAGTACAAAATGATGTCCAATGACATGTACAAACTCCCATTGGAGCAAGAATCATATAGGCTACAAAAAATGGGTGTGTCTACAAAACAATATCACTACTACAAAAAGAAATATCTAGCTGGCGCCCTCTCCCTCATTGCTAGGTGGAGGAGGAGGAGGAGGAGCCTGATGATAAGGATCCTGACGAGGTGCCCACGCTCCCTCAAACTGTGCCATATATTGCGAATAAGGAACAACCTGCTATGCATCTAGAACTGCCATGCTATATGCTACAACATAGTAGGCTGCCTTGCTATTTTGATGCAAAACCTCCTGCTGAAGGGTGTCTCACTCTACTCTCATCGCTGTGACCTAACAATCCCGCTCTACTCTCAGCTCAGCCAGTTGACGATCTCACTCAACCCTCACCTCTACAAGCTACCGATCTTGCTCCGCCAACTGAGCCTGAACCACTATCAACTGTGACTACAACTCCGCTAAACGTGCCCTCATCGACCATCCAGCATCAGTCCCCTTCTCTCTCGCAAGCTCTCCACCCCCATCTCCACCTCCATATCTACCTCCAGCTCCACCCTGCTCCTCCCTTTGCTACCGAACCTATCTTGGAGTTTCTCGCTCCTCCTCAGCTCTGCCCAATCTAACACCTATACCCCCAACAAATCCACCCTCACCCCTTTGTTGTCCTACACTAGCTGGAACCCTGCTACTACTAGCACCGGGATCACCACCTGTCTTCCTCAGAGCCTCAGCTTTCTGTCCCTGTCTCTGACCCTGCCTCTGACCCTGCCTCTGACCCTATCCTTGTCCTGGTGCGGGGGTATCCTCTATGTGAGGTGGTTGCTCACCTGAATCTGTAAACCTAGGAAATGGATGATGCTGGAACCAATCTCTGTACTGGGGCAATACCCTCGCATCCGCAACATCATCCATATAGTCCCATCTAAGGCATTGTAGACTAGTTAGCTCCTGCATAGCCAAAGCATAGGACAACCGTGGAGACCATCCTTGTCTCTACTCATCCGCATAACGCGCATAAGCTGTATACTTCTACGACACCCCCTGAGGTCGACCATACTACCTCATCACCCATGATACAACGAACCACTCAACAATAGTCTACAATCTCCCGATAAGAGGGCACCAAACAAAAAGGTCCCTATAAACCAGCCGCTAGTCATCCCATGGTTCTAAACCTCTGTAAGGTCTCCACACTATAGCTATTAGGTCATCTAAATGTTGCCACCCAAAATCTGTCTTGCCCAAATGGGGCTACATGACATAACCGACATACCTATATAATCGATTGCCCAAGCTTTCTACTATCATCAACTATCGATCGACAAACTGGGAGGTGCTCCCAAGCCCAAACCTATAAAATAAATACACCTGCAACCATGCTCCTACCATCCATATATACAATCTCATGCATCTTGCGATACATGTGGGCTAATATACAAGAACACCAGCCAAGCCTCTGAGGGGTCTCTATCAATCTCATCAACATCCTACCCCATCCACACTAGAAACCCTGCTGCCCTCTATTTGGCATCAGAAAACAGCCAATAAATCCTTCTAGAACACACGCCAAAGGAAACTCCTCACTGTATTTGCTCATCATAATGTCCCAACTAATGGAATGGGTCAAAATATTTGGATCCCAGAATACATGCCTAACTACCTGTAGTCCAAGTAACAATGTTGCATCATAATCCACCTTATCCCTAGCAAAAGGGATATGAAGGATCCTATATATATCCTCGGGAGTGATAGTCAACTCCCCCACTGGTAAATGAAATGTGTTATGCTCTAAATGGAAATGCTCAACCAATGTTGTGAGCATACCGTGATTCACATGGATATCTGGTAAACCAAGAAGATGAGTCAAACCGCACAAGTCAATATGAGTCGGATCAACCTCTGATAAATGTCATATTAATGCCATGGTGGGAGGATAAACGCATCTGAAGAGCACATGAGGTAATTGAACCTGCAAAAAATTCCAACAACGAAGCATCAGAAAACATTCCAAATGAGCCTACAAGAGAAGTAAAACATCACGCAAATCTAACTACATTAAGTGCAAAATCAAAATTTAAAGTTTAGAGCTTCAAAAATGTTCATTGTTTCCCAAACAACAAAACACACAAGGGCAGCATCTCGTATGAGTCGGGAATGGTCGTCGTACGATAAAACATTCCCAAATGACAAACTATTAGACTTTGCACGACAAAATGGTCTTTTTACAGATATGTCATACAACACGAGGGTAGGGTCTGAATGACAATTCTAGTGGCCTAAAATGACAAAATAAAATTTAACAGTTACTCGTACGAGACAGAATCCTACCTCGCATGATAAAACATGAAACCCGACCCCAAACATGCAAAAAACTTGAAAAATGAGCAAAAAAATTCAAAATTGAAAACATAAAGAGGTTTAAGATCGATCACTTACAGTTGGCTCATAGTTTCGGGGTCGATTATGTAATCTTTGGCACTCGAATCGATGCATACAAGTAGGGACCACCATTTTTTTCACAAAAGGCTTTTTGAATTTTCAAACTTGGAGGGATAAAATGATTTGAAAATGACACTTTTGTCCCATATATAGCCAAAACCATAATTTTTCAACTTGCTCTGATGGACATAGAAATTGTACCCTTAGCTAATTTGCCCGTCCTGATTCCATTTTCAGGATCGAAATCAAAATTCGAGATCATTTTGCTAGTCAATTTCAAAATTTGGACCACTTAGTGCTTTTTCATCAAATGCTCATTCTTTCCTCAAATTGCGCTCAATTTCTCTTGAATCAACGTTGAATCTCAATTTCAATTCTACACAACAACTTTGTGCTTAGCTTCTCATCAATCAATGCCGAATTTTCAAACATTCCTTAGGATCAATTTGTACTCAAATAACTTATCATCACCAATAATTGCCTATAATGTACTCTCGTTATCTTTTGAGTTCACTCCCGAGGGGGCATACTCGTGACCTTATGACCTTAAATCTTCAAATGTCAAGAAAATTTTCAAATCTTCATCGAAAGTCAAGTAAAACATCTTTTTCAACTAAAGAAAATCAATCAAATCCTTATTGCTAAGGGGCATCTCATCTTCATCACTTTATATCAAGTTGAGATCTCTCGATCATCTGAATCGAATCAATCACTAGGGGCATATCAGTTTCATCGCTTCAAATCAAGCTGATATTTGTCTTTTATCTGAATCAATCTCTTAACGTTAATCAGTTTCATCACTTTTTATCAAGTTGATTATTCGTTTAAACTCAATCAAGGTTTTAAAGAGTATCTTTTATCACACTCAATCTAAGCAGGTGTTCAGTTTCGTCGCTTTGAATCAAGCTGGACAGTTTATCTTCGCTCATCGTATCTTGATCATCAAGTTCAAGATCGATTTTATCTTCACTCACTGTGGCTAGTTTAATCAAGTTCTAGATTGGTAAGATCCTCTTCTTGATCAATCAAGTTCAAGTTTGGTATCTTTTATTTTCTATCATTCCTAAGTTCAATCAAGTTCGGGATCAATATCACTTTAATCAGACTTCATTCAACTTCGTCACTTCGAATCAAGCTAAACACCTTGCTTTTCATCTAGTTCGTGATCAATCAAGTTCAGAACTGGTATCTCCTAGACATCAAATTTTATTTGAACCAACATGCTGCTCACACATTAATTCAAAGAGGGGCAAATGTAATACCCTAAAAATGGTCATCTAAACCATGAGCCCCTAATCTCGACAACATCACCAAGGTCCTAACCAAAGGCAATTAAATAAATCTTGAGCACACAATTAATTTCTAAAATCATCAAATGTCACATGGCAAAATTAATCACTCAATATTAATTAAATATTTATTTAATTAATTGATCATTCCAAGTAAATCATTTTAAACAATTATCTTATTTATTTTATTTCGCCGAGAGGCGATCTACAATGGGATCGAAGTTGTCCGTAAACACAAAATGCCTTTAAGAAAAAAATGACGGTCTCATGCCTGTTTAAATAATCCAAACTATATATCATTGCCATTAATGATTATGGAACGCCTGTAGTTGAATTATACGTAACTACAAACGCAAAGCAACAGAGGTAACGTTTCACAGCTTACTGGCCTTATGAAACTGACGATAATGGAAGAAGAAGTGGTTGTGGAGAACGGAAGTGCAAGAGGCATTCACCTTTTCCTATTTTAGAGGGGCAGATGATAGCAATGTTGAAGAATTCCATTGTAAGCTCCACAAATAAGCTCTGCAAAAGATGGAATGGGTGTTAGAAAAGGGCGATCATCCAACGATTCAAAACATGGAATGGGTATTAGCAAAGGGCAATCTCCAATCAAGAACAAATGTAGCAACTATTGTAGAAAAGCTGGCCAAAGTGAATGAACCAGTCGCTATGAAAATCAGCTCCATAGACGGAATACCAGATGTTTACTGCCAACTTATTTATGTTATGAGATAATAGGACATTATGTTCTATTATTCCTTGATTTAATTTTCCACTTTCCAACCACTATTTTAGATTTAGAATAGTTCAAGCAATTTAGACTTTCTATTTTAAAATTAGCTAATACGATATTCGTGGGAGTCTTTCTTTGATGATTCTACAATTTAGACTTTCTATTTTAAAATTAGCTAATTTGTTTCTGCAATTTACATTTTTTGATGAAGGAAGGTGAATCTCTATGGGTTTCATTGTTAATCACTTTTTCCATGAATTTTCTGAGTTCATAGAAAATGTTGAAACGCTGTTGTAGGCAGTTGCAATAGATGGACAAAACACGAATATGATGACATATTATGTCTTCAAGGTAATTTTTTTTCAGAATTAGTGTGAATTTGCTAAAAACGAACAACTTACATCTTTTTTCCTTTGTCTGTTGAGATTTTGAATGTTTGAAAGAAAAAAAATTGAAATTTTTGGAACAGATATCTGCATTGGACACCATAGTAGGAAATCAAATGCACCAATCACTATAGCGATCAAGGCACACCATCAAATGATGAGATGGGAATGTTGAATGAAGTTGCTCAGAATTTTCTCAAGGAAGAATACAATTCCTCTCTTAAAATGATTCCCAAGAGTTTTATTTTCAATCTATACATAGACAAGTCTCCTATTTTTATTGAAATTTTTAATTTTTTTTCCTATTTATTTAAATGATCTGTTCATTAATTTCTACCGATCTATTAATATTTAATATTAGGTGAGCCTTGGAAACTAATATTCAGATGCAAAATTTTACCCAATTTTCATATTATTTTTTTTGCTGTGCAAATTCATTAAAATGTTGATATTATTTATTTATTTATTGTTTGGTCTAATTGTTCAGTGAACAATTTCACATTCTTATAACAACTCAATTCTTCTTATTAGTCTAGCCATATAATTAAACCCTAATCCTAACAATAACCCTAATCATATGCCCTAACCCTAATAATAACCCTATTCATGATGTAAATCCTAACCATAACCCTAACACTAAGCCTAACCCTAACCATGGTGTAATCCCTAATATTAATACTAATAGTAACCATTAAAACATACCATAACCATGATATAAAAAATAACCCTAACTCTACCCCTAAATTAAATTATATCTCTAATTATAACACTAATCATAAATCCTAACCCTAACTCTAACCTTGAATCTATCTCCAAGATAAAACCTAACCCTAAAGTTAAGTCTAACCCTATCCATTAACCTAAACCTAACTATGATATAAACCTTAACCATAATCCTAAAGACTAATCCTAACTAGACCCCAAAATCTAACCCTAATCCTAACACTATACCCTAACCCTAACCATAACCCTACCCCTAACCCGAGCATTGTCCTTAACTATGATGCATCCCTGACAGTAACTATAATTGTAAGTATAACCCTAAACCTAAACATAATCCTAAGCCCTAACCTTAACTATAAAAGTAATCATAAACCTTTTCCCTAACCTTGAATCTATTTCTAAGCCAAAGCCTAATTGTAATCCAAACCCTAAACCTAAGGCTAACCCTATTCATTAACCTAAAATTAACTACGATGTAAACCCTAAACATAATCCTAAACCCTAACTTTAACTATAATCCTAAACCCTAACAATAATCCTTATCTTTAATAAAACATCACCCTAACAATAATCCTTATCTTTAATAAAACATCACCCTAACAATAACCCTAAATCTAATATGAAACCTTAATCCTAACCCTAAACTTGACCATAATCCAATCACTAAATCTAACCCTAACCCTCATTGTTAACTTAACCTAACCATGATGTTAACCCTTACTATATTCTTAACCCTAAATTAACACTAACACTAATTATTAACTTGACCCTAACAATGATGTTAACATCAAACTAACAATATCCCTAGCTGTGCTAGAAACCCTAACCCTAACCATATTCCTGACCCTAACCATGAACTGTAACCCTAACCATATTCCTAACCCTAACCCTAAATCCATCCCTAAGATTATCCTTAACCCTAACCCTAAACCTATCCCAAAACCTATCCCTCATCCTAAGAGTAAATCCTATTCATAATCCTAATCCTAACCCATACCATAACCCTAACCCTATCCTTAATTGTAAACCCTAACCATAATACTTGAACCCTGACCCTAAACCTAAACCTAACTCTAACCATGGTGTTAATTATGACCCTAAATTGAATCATAACCCTAACCCTAGACATAATCCTATTAATAACCCTAACCCTAATCTTAACCACAATCCTAAATCTAACCTTAACGCCAATCATGATATAAACAATAAACTTAACCATAACCCTTATCATAATCCTAACCCTAACCCTAACCCTAACCTAACAATGATCCTAAACCCTAACCCAAACAATAATCCTTCCCTAAACATAACCCTAACCCAAATTGATCTTTGATCCTAATCTATTCCTAACCTTAATCTAGCCCAAACTCTGATCCTAATTGAACTTTAATATTAATTTAACCCTAACCTTAATGTAATTGAACCATGACCCTAATTCTAACCCTAACTTTAATGTAAACCCTAAACATAATTGTAACCCCAACACTAAACTCTAATCATAGACTTAACCTTAAAATAAAACCTTAACCCTAACCATAATCCTAACTATAACCATAAACCCAAACCCTAACCCTAATCCTAATCCTAAAAGAAACCCTAACATTGATGCTAACCCTAACTATGATATACGACCTACCCATTATCATAATCCTAAGCCTAAACCCTTACCCTAATCATCACTCTAAGCACGATTTAAACCTTAACCTTGATCACAATGTTAACCTTAACCATGATCCAAAACATAACCATAAACCAAATCCTAATCCTAACCATACCCCAAATTATAATTCTAACCCTAACTCTAACTGTAATTATGCTTACCCTAACCCTAAGTTTGATGTAAACCCTAAACATAATTGTAAACATAACCCTAATCCTTACCCCTAACCTTAGAACCATAATTCTAATTGTAATCCTAAACCCTAACGTTAACCATAATCCTAAACCAAAAGAAAACCCTAACGTTGATGCTAACCCTAACCATGATATAACCCCTAAACATTATGATAACCCTAACGGTAAAACCAAACCCTAATCATAAATCTAACCCAAACCATGATGTAAACTTTAACGCCGACCATAACACTAACCTTAACCCTAACATTGACCATAACCATAATACTTGTGATTAAATAAAGTTAAATAATATATCTCGGATTTTAGTATTTGCTTTGATCTTGCAACACATATATGCTATAAAAAATAGTCTAAATAGAAATATAAAATTTCATATATCTCTACGTATTAATATAATAATATTATAATATAATTTATTTTAATAAAAAGATACTATATAATTATATATTGATTTATTTTATGTTTTCTATGTTGTGTCGTGCGGATGCCACTAGCATATACACCTTAAATTTTAATTTAATCTATATAAAATACGCCCAGAGATATCCTTCTCGAGGTGCCTATTTGACTTTAGGGTGTCAAATTGATTAAAAATAGGTGCCTCGAGAAGGATATCTCTCGGCGTATTTTATATAGATTAAATTAAAATTTAAGGTGTCTATGCTAGTTAAATATCCTAGCATATTTAATTAAATAAATCAATTTGTCATTAAATCATCAAAAAGAGGAATTAATTTGAAAAATAAATAAAAATTGCCATAAATCTTCAAAAAAGGAAACAAATCAAGAAAGAGGAATTGGAAATTATGAGCACAAATCTTCAAAAAAGGAATTAATTGACCAAAAAAGAATTAAAATTTTGAGAAAAGAAATCAATTAGAGATAATCTTGAAAAAACAAATTAAAAATTGATAGATAATCTCAAAGAAAGCAATTAAAACAATTTAAATATTAAAATTGAATGAAATAGAGAATAAATCAATTTTTCCTTGATTTTATCTTAATTTTAGTTCAATTTCCTTTAAAACTAAGAAAAGCATCCAATCACATCAATTCACCTGGATTGTACTTCCTCTTGGAAAATCTTGACCGCTCATCATCATTTGATCTCAGCCTTTGGTTTCTTTCTGAATTTTCTATAAATTCAGGCTCTCATCTCTCATTCAAAAATCCTAGAGGATATATTGTTATTATGTTGTTTTTGCTCTAGGTTCATTGAGATATTGCATATTAATTATTTCATATTGCTTAAATCATTTAGCTTAAATATTCATATATTTCTTAAATTGTGTTAGATTAATCTTGCATATCTAGCTTAAATATTGCATCCATTTAGCTCATATCATGCTCATATTTAAAAATCCTTCATTTAGGTGTTGTCTAGTCACTGGATAGCCTAGCAATCTCAGAGCAATCTAAACTCGCATCTACTAGAAGGCAATGGGTCACTTTGTAATGGTTTATTATTCATTGATTATTGATTTACTAACCATGCATCTAATGACTTAATTGAAGTGTTGTGTATTCCAGATACAGATATAGGTCCACTTTTCACACACACATTCACAACTCCGCTTATTTTCTAGAAGATTTTGAGGAAGAGCATATTAGATTTATTTTGAGTTGGGTTCATGGTGAAAACATGTACTTAGAGAGAACTCACACTATAATCAAGGAAGCCATTCAAGCTGTAACTGGTTATTATTCAACTGGTGAAATACCCGAGCTAAGGTGAATTTAAAAAGAGATGGTATACTCTCTAACCGATTCAACATCTGATAAACGTTCTTTTTATGTTAACAATATCAAGGATCCAGTTGTGAAACTGGCAACTATGGTTATAGGCTATCAGGTATTTTACTCTAGTAGGCTAAATGGTGTTCCATTAGCAATAGTACACACAACTTACAAGATGATAGCTGAAAATGTAGATTATGATCTTTGTGAGGCTATTAGGAGACAATTGTTTCTAAATCTACAATCTATCAAGAAGGACAGCAATCTAAAGTTCAAGAATGGATAGCTATTGATTGGGTTATTCTTTTAATTTTCAAAATTTTCTACTGAGAATAGGTGATATTGAATGATCAAATGACCTACTAATATCTACACAGATCAAGAACAACATCAAGGATATAAAAAATACTTTTCTTGCTGCTATGAATAAGTATTTCAATGAGTTTCAGAAGAAGATGGGCATGAGAATGAGATTGCCTGAAGATGTGGTAAGACATTTTGCAAAAGACATTGTTTTCACAATTACCATTGATTTTTGTTTGATGCAAGCAATTGAGCCGAGAAAAGAAGAAATGGAAGAGATGAATTATGAGGTGAACTATGACTTACTGGTTGGTTATGCTAATAACCTATTAGCATCTCCTAAAGATAAAAAGAAGGCAAAAATGGATATTGTGGTAGTCCGGGATGCACAAGCCGAAACCAGTATTGCTCTTGCCACAAGTGGGAAAGGAAAGAAAAAGAAAACTGATGAAGCACCTCCAGTGACGAAGAATACAAGGGTGACTCAGAGTATCCAAACTAAAAAGGAACCGACACCTAAGGTCTATACAAGTAAGGAGAATGTGTCAAAGAAGAGAAGTCAAAAATTAATTCTTTAAGAAGAATCTAAAGGAACTAACACTGAAGAAGAACCTAAGAAGATGAAAGAAACCGACAAAGTTGCAAAGTCAGTAAAGGTAGTAAAGGAAGTGTCGAAGGCAACTGTGCCTATTAATATATCAACTTTCAAGCCTGACACTCACTTTAAAAAAACAATGAAGACATTAGGGAGGAACATATTTGACAATGTCAAAGAACATTTTGATTCCTTCACTGAAGACGACAAGAAGAAAATCATTCAACGGGTAATCAATCATTTGTGTCATTACAATAGATTACCAAATGATCTTGAAAAGGATATTTCAAATTCTTTGTACACTATTCTGTTAAATAAATGGGAAGAATCTATAAAATTGGAAAAGGAAATTATAGATGAGATATTTTTGCAATATTTTCCCAATTTGTCTAAAGATGAAATAAGTACTTTAGTTGATCAGTACAAAATTTAATTTTCTTTCAAATCAAGGAGATAGAAGCTACTTAGTGGAAAGAGGGAAATTGTTGAGACTGGGACCCATCAAATATCCTATGAAATTAAATGGATGGAAGAGCACATAAAATCCTCTAAGAATGAGGAAGATGTTGTTAATTGACTGAAAATGGATGAAGAAGAGATTGTACAAGCTGATGAGGTCTATCTTGTCAAGAAGAAGGATGACACCATTATTCCTGTTGTTCATGATGTTCAGGATACAGTTGATCTATCTAGAGACAACACTAAACCAGATAGGGAGCCTCCCGAAATCACTGATCTGCAGGATAATTTAGATGAGAAACTATCAACTCAACCGAATGTGGACAATCTACCAGACATAGAACAACCTGAAAAACCCCAATCTCCACCAATCTTGCAAGATAATAAGGAGTCTATGGAAAATGTTGTCACACAGACTTATGAAAAAGAAATATAGAAAAATCTAGAGAAATCAATCATTAAGGTTGCATCCTCTGAATTGGAAAAGCTATTAGTCACTCTGCAGACTGATGAGGATGATGATGATTCTTTGAGCATTCAGGGCCTATCAGTGTTGACAAAATGAGCACATCTGAAATTATGAAGATTGCAAGTGTTATGCAATCTAGAGCGCATAAGAAGAGACTTAAAGAGAAATGGGTTGAAGCTGAAACAATTCAGAATGCAGTAGATATTCTATCTAGTCTACTACCAGAAACTTCTATAGCACATCTGACAACCCCTATTAACAAACTTGGTCAGTTAGTTGCTGATGCATATGATCAAACCAAGTCACTTGAAGATGCAGCACAAACCTATGCTGAGAAAAGTCACAAGAAGAAGTATGGAGAGAAACTTGCAAAGGACATTGATACTGGTAAAATGGCTCAGTCACATAATAAATATTTGTTGAGAAAATCTATTGAAAAAGGAGGAAAGTATCTTGCTTATACCTTTAATGTTTCATTCTTTTATTCTGACATTTCAAAAAGGCGCACAGAAATAGAGCAAGAGCTAGAAAGGATATGCAATGCCTATGTTCCACTTCAAGACTCTATTTTTTCTTTTAGCAAAGTTGTAGATGATCGGCATAATAGGTTGGATAATTATGATCATGAGAAGGAAAAGAGACTCCAATCTCTAAAGGAACTCAAGAGTCTACTCACATCACAAGTGGACATACTATAGAGAGCCTACTCAAATGCAGAAGCTATCTTAGCAACTCTTGAAACCTGTACATTAGATTCAATGGAAGAGTTCCATTCACAGCTTATGTCTACACTAGAGTACACTGAGAATGTGCTGGCGACATGGACAAATGCCATATCACAATTGAAGCATAACTTTAATGCTATTTTCATGAGACTAGTGAATGCATGAATTTTGATACAGTTTTTTAAATTGTTGTTGTATATGTTGAAAACTTTGATACAAATTTTCTATATATATATATATATATTTCTTTTTCAATTTGGCATTGTTGTCAAAGGGGGAGTAGAAATATGTATGTGTGTTTTTTTAAATTTTGTATAATGTATGCATTAAGGGGGAGCATGTGTATATGTGTAAATTTTTTTGTTGTATGCACACTTAGCGGTATTACTGTAAAATTTTCCAAGTGTTGCCATCAATGCCAAAGGGGGAGATTGTTGGCTTGATGATGATTGTAATATATTCATCATATGTTGTCATTGATGAAACACATACACACACATATGCTTATATTGTCTACCAGTATAACTTCAAGTTGTTTACACTACAACAGGTATACTAAGAGGTTTATCTCTAACCAATACTTTGTGACAACCGGTATATGCTTAGAAGACAATGAGCAGATACACATTAGTCAGCATCAAGATGAAGATCAAGCGGAGATTATATCACAGGATTCAAGGATAATGGTTCATATATTTAACTCTAACCGGTATTGATTATTCCAAACGGTATTTGTTGATTGTGTGATGAGTTATCCTGCTGACAATTTTTGGCGGTATTTTTGTAATGAGTTATGATCACTTGACCAGATACACTACACCTAGGTAATTGTGTTATGATTTCTTTGGGCTGACATGAAATCTTAATGTCTATATATTGACATCACATTGAATTATTTTACATGATGAGAGTGAAAGTGATATGTTGTGTGCGAGAGACAAAAAGAGTTAAGTTTCAGAGTATGCTAAAGAGAAGTGTTGAATATGTCTAGAAGGATCCAAGCAAGCAAGTATTGTGCTACTCAGACAGATAAAACGAATCATGTTGTTTTTTGACAATCATAGCAGAATTTAAATCCCCTAACCGGGTAAGCTCTAACAAGCTTCTTTGTACAAATCCTCTAACAAGGTGATCCATTAGTTTGGATTCAGATATCCTCCACCGAGGTTACTCCTAACAGGGTACTACCTTTCACAGGGTATAAGCTTTTAATCAAGCTTTGGGATCTCTAACAAGATTCACTCCGAGCAGAGCACTTTGTAGACCTTAACCGGTCAGTTATCTATTACTACAGATAGTTAACTTGTGAGTTCCATCTCACCATGGTTTTTACCTATTTGGGTTTTCCACGTATAAATATTTGTGTTATGGTGGATGTTTTATTTATTGTGAATGTTGTTATATCATTTTGGATTGCATGCATTGTGTTCAATAAACTTGTTAAGTTCATCTACCAATTACTAGTTGAAGTAGTATCATTTTTGGTGTCACTGATTCACCTCCCCTGCCTCTCAGTGCTTTTCAAGTCATTCATATCCAATTTGCTAATGATATGGCTTTCTTTATAGAATTAGAGAAGGAAAAAAAAAAATTCTAATGATTAAATTGAAGACCTTCTATGATGCATCTAGGGCCAAAATTTCTGCCCCCAAATCCATACTGTTGGGATGGGATGATTCCCCCCCCCCCTCCCTTGGTTGTCTAAATTTAATTTTCAGTAGGGTGGGCCTTCCAAATAGGTTAGGTATTTGGGCATCTCGTTTGTTGTTAACCCCTATCTGAGAGAGATGTGGTTTTGGATTAAAGGCAAATTACATAAGAAGCTAAACAAGTGGAATGACCTTTATCTCTCCCTGGCAAGTAGATTACAAGTTTTCTAGAAAATTATTTCTTCTTACAACTTATATTATGCTTCAATTTATATGTTTAGTAACTACCAGATTAATGAGATCCAAAATGGTATCACAAATATTCTATGGTTAGATGGTAGAGGCAATAAAAAGTGGCATTTAGTTAGATGGAAAAGGTTCTACTTGGAGAAGGTTATGGGTTTTCTAGGGATGAAAGATCTGAAGCTCCAAGGCATTTCCGTGGTGGATAAGTGGATCTTTCGGGATTTGGAGGGAGAAGAGTCGTGGAAGGTCCTTGTTAGGAATAATATCAAGCTTGTAGTTCCTAAGCAAGCTAAATCATGGAAGATGCTCCCCTTTGGTGACTTAATTACCAATAGTTTTCCTATTTCCCTAGATGGGTCTAATGTGTTTAAAACTATTTGGAAGGCCTAGGAATTTATTAGACAAATGATTGATAAGAATGGGATTATTGGCAAGGATAATTCTATTTGTGGTGAGAAATCCATCTGGTAGAATCTATTGCATAAGGATAAGCCTCTTTCCCTCATTCAAGGATGCTCTACAAGGATATGGGCTCAAAGAGGCAACTATACATTTAATGATGTTATTAGTAATGGTGCCCTTATCTCTTGGTTTGAAATTAGGAAGAAATTTATATTACCTTCCTCTAATTGGAGGACCTATGCCATGCTTAGAGACACTTGTGTCAGGCTTGATTTTTCCAGGTCATGTGTGTTGAGGGAGGACAGGGTCACCTCATACATATGGGTGGATGGGTCAGCCTTGAGAAAGATCAAAGCTAATATGATTTACAAATGTTTATTAGCTAATGATGAGCTTATTACTCATTTGAATACTATATGGAATTTACAGTATAAAAATTTTGATTGGCAGAAATTGCTTTCTTTTCACTAGCATTCTAGCATCTCTCCAAAATAAAAAATGTTTCAAATGGTTGTTTATTATTCATAGGTTACCTATTAAATATCATCAAAAATTTTCTATTATATGCAATTTATATAGAATTCTTGAAAGTGATATGCACATCTTCTTTAACTGTCTCTTTTCTAAAGAGGTTTGGAATATGTTTGGGATCAATTTTAATAATGGTTTCTCTCATTGTGATGTTCTTAATGGATTCATTAAAGGCATGAAAAAAAGATGCTAATTGTTTTTGGTTTATACTATCATGTGAAATATTATGGACCATTTGGAAGTTTAGGAATGAGGCTAAATTTTATAATAGGGATAGAGTGCTTACTGAATCTCTAAGGAGACTCATATTTTATAGTGTTAATATGCAGGTCACACTGGTAATGAGGCATGTTGTTAAAAATTTTGAAAGGTTCATTGAAGAAGGATTGGTGCAAGTCTACCTTTTAGAATTGTCACATGGTTACACATGGACCAAGTTAAATAATGAGAGATCCCCCTTTGTGAGTGAAATTGAAGCCTTCATGAAGGAGAAAAATGAAGGAAGAAGAATGGAGCAACAATACCTGGCCCAAGTGGGTGAAGCTAGTGTGATCCTCGATACCAACACTTCTATATGGATGGAAGGTCCTATGGGTTGTTCCGCTTGGATGGATACTTAAATCTAGGCTATGAGGACTCTAAGTTTTGATCACTTTTTGTATATCTCTCTATATAGAAAGTCTATCATGTTTTTTATGTTATGCTATAATATTTTGAAAGATTTGTTGTACAGAGCAAGACTGTTGTATGTGTAAATCTGCATATATTTTGTAACTCTAGTGTATGTTGTAAGTAGTCATAGTTTGTAATACTAAATAGGTATGGAATTTGATTTAGGGACCTTATTATATCTACTTATATCAGCTTGAAATTCCATGGATTTATTTGTATCTTGTCCAGTTATTCTATATCTAATATAAAATATATATATATTAAACTATGAAGGAAAGTATATTGCTAATTTTATGAGTATTTTAAGAAGAAAGATTAAGATAAATATATTAATAATAAAAATATAAATATAATGATCTCGAAATGCCTCCTATGAAGTGAGTTTGTCCTCCTTTTAGACATCCTTCCACTTATACTTGCAAAAAATCCAATATTTCTTCGAATTACTCTATGAATACATGGACTTAATTTAGGAGAATTTTATGTTTCTCATAAAAACTACTCGGATTCAACTCACATTAACCCTAAATATTCCCTCCTAAGGCCTTCTTCCTCTAAGGTAATCTATTCTTAAACTAAGGAGTAATAATCTTGTTTACATACTTTAAAAGGAGCTCTAATGATTCAAACTAGTAGAACTTCTTTAACTGAGTAGATGAATATGTCACCATAGTCCAACAAAGGAACCTCACACAACAAAATCCCCCCCCCCCCCCCCCAACTAGTCATAAATCAAGACTTTGGAAGATAGATTATTTCACTAAACTCAAATATTCTTCTTTAGAAGTTAATTTTGATAAAAATTAAGATCCTAAAATTTGGGAATCACATTCAAAAAACTAGGCTCTTATTGGAAAATTTAATGGCTTTTGGCTAAACTTAAAAATTCTTCTTCAAAGCCTCTACTAAAAACACAAGTTGATATATTTATATCTACATGAGGTTTTTTATTATCTAGCAATTTGGAAAAAAAGACAAAATTTTGATTCTTGGATTTGGGCTCTAATTTTGGGATGAGCACTATCTGTGCTTAAAGCCATGGTTTCCCTCCTTTAATTCTAAGTTGCATGCCTTTTCTTTTATACCTATTTTTGTGTATCTCCCATTTTTACCTTTCTTTTATTGGACGTTGTTATAGGTTGTGTACCATCCACAACTATTTAGCATTTTTATACAATTTTCTCCAAAAACCTCTTATTTTCACCCCTACCTTGCTTTTATATATATATATATATAAATGGATTTAGGCAAGGGTTTAAGAATGGTTGGTGTTGATATTAATAACTTAATAATGTTAAATGTTTCTTTGTACTTAATTTTTATTATAATCACTTTAGTATGGTACACATCCCATTCAAATGTTGTAGGTGCTATGATCATATCATTTTATTTCTCAATATCTAAAGAATGATTATGAAATTTCCAAGTAGTTTCATTCAAAGGCAATTTATTGGTATGATACAAAACCTCATATTTATTTGTAGACTTGTATAAAGGAATGAACAAGATTATCTCTTCTTAGTTGTAAAGGAATAGAATATATTCTCTTAAGAATAGGGTAAGTGCACCAAGATGGTGAATAGAAAAGTGGCCACATGCCAAAAAAAACCAAATTTTTCATAACCCGTGCGGGTTCTAAAAATTCAAAGATGTTCTAGGCTTGGTAACACCAAGCCTAAAGAAAAACAATTTAAAAAAACAGAAGTTCCTCAAAACCCGTATGGGTTTTGAGGAACATTTTATTTTTTAATAAAAAATTTAAAGTTTCTCAAAACCCATACGAGTTTTTAGAAACATTATTTTTGGGTGTAGGCCATGGGTTTTGGCCATTTTCAATGCCAAAACCCATGGAACAACAGCAAGGAAAAGCCAAAAAAACATAGAACTCACATGGGTTTGCAACTATTTTGGATTTTCCCAACATTGAGAGCAATTTTCAACAATGGCACCCCGTTGAACAAGTAAGATTTGGTTGGTTTGATTATTTTTGTTTGCATTTTAATTGAAGTAGGGTTTTTTAATTGATTTAAGTTTTGTTTTTATTAATTTGATGTCAGATTCTTCAAGCAATCCCCCAAAATGAAATAGACAACAAAGACCTCCTCCTGCACAAGCAACACAAGAAAACCCTATAAACATTGCACAAGAGCAACAAGAAAACCCTCAAAATCTTCAAAATGTTGCTCCTCAATAAATCACCACCACCCAAAACCCTCCACGTCCTCCATTGGATCATGTAGATTCTACACAAGAGGATCTCATCAATCACCTTACACAAAATAGTGCCCAAATTTCTATATTGGTGAATAGGTTGAGGTCCTCTAGCCTTGAGAACCACTCAACCCTCGCCAGAACACTATAAACAATGGCTAATAGTGCAAATAAGGTATTTAGGGAGGTTACAAAATGGGGTTCATGGAGGGATAGATGTCAAACATTTTATGCAAATGGGTTGTCATATGATCAAGTGAAGAAAAAGGGTATAGGTAAAGCTGACATATGTGCTCTTTTCACTGATCCTGCTACCAGTAACTACCTAGAACTAAATATGACTCGGTATCCTATACATTGGTGTGTTCATGCTAGGCTGAAAGAAGATTTTTGGGATAGGTGGTATATGGTCTTTGACTAGCCACCTTGTAATAATTGGGAGGTGCCTCTATATTTTTTGAGAAAGTTGTATTGTGATTTTATCCTCAGTGAGAAGCTGAATTACTTTGACATTCGACAATTTCAGGGTAGAGGGAGAGGCTTTGCACAGGATAGACCTGGGGCCCATAGGGTGGTAGAGCCACAACATAGGAGGCATACAACTTTTAAACCCATGGTTCATGTCACTATCCCTATATCCTTGAAGGAGTCTATGGAATTACAGACTCTTTAGGCAGCTACATCATTGACTGATGTCATTGTTCAGCATGGCACACTGTTGGTCGGAGTAGAGGATGTACCAGCACCTATGGAACCTCCTTCATCAGTTGCACCTCCTTCATCAGCAACACCTCATGCATCATTTGGCACGAGCCAGCCCATTCAGCATATGTGCCCCACCTGCTAGGGTGTATGTTCTAGTGCAGACACTGACACATATGAGGATGGTTTGACATCTCATTTGTGTACATGTTGCGGGAGTAGATGCCATTCTTCCACTGTAGAGGATGTGTCCCTCACCAACGAATTGATCAATATGTTGTACCCTCTCTATCAGACACATGTGCATTTAATTTTGTTTATGACATGTTATCAATTAAGTGACTAAGTATTATAAAAAGAAATGAATTTTTATTTTTAGAACAATTTAAAGTGACATATAAATAAAATGCATTGCAAGGTGTAGTAGGTGGTGGGAGTACACCGCATACTTTTCAGTCAACTCCATGGTCACGAGTAGTTTCACCACCAGAGGTAAATATTTGTAAATTTGTTAAAAATATAATAATACATTGGTTTCAAAATATATTTTGTTAATTATATGGATCATTACTCGGTATTTTATAGGGCTTATCAGTGGCTAAGATGTCCCAACTTGATGATATCATGCTTTTGGCCATTGACTTTGGCCAAGATAGCTATGCGGTACCATTTAGATTTATATATTTTTGACTTAAGTGATATATTAAATACATGCTCTTTTCCCTTATGTTATTTTTCTTCCATTAGTTTTCCCCACCTGCCTCAAGGACATCTCATGTGAGAAAGCCATCCTCTAGCACTCCGAAGCAGAAAAAGATATCCTCTCAGACACCCAAACAATAGAAGGTAATTTAGTACAATTTAAATTCATTTGTTGAAATATATTATGATTAAACATGTATATGTAGATATTGATAAATGCACTTAATTTATTTGTTCTATATATAGAAACATATGGGGTTTACAAAATTAATGAACCCACCTGATGTCGATGAGGTTCAGGTGAGGGAAGAGGTGATATCTTCATATTCACTTTGGATTGTATTCTTGCTTGTTCAAAATAACTAAATCCTTTTATGTCTATACCATATGTTATCATTTTTCATATAGGAAATGGTCATAGTTGCATCATATTTGACTAGGCCTCCTAAGGCTACAAGAGAACTATACGAGGCTTCAGTGTGCATTTGTTCTACATATGTTAAAATATTTGTTTTATCTAGTTTGTAAACAACTTTGGGTTATTAACTTGTATGATTGTCTTTAACCTATTACAGGCCCCTTCCAAACTTTCTACTATTATTCTACCATTCCATTTCAGTAGAAGTCCTACACATGTATTATGGGATCCAACACGACCAAGGGAAAAGGTATATCTGTCTTAGATCAACTCCTTTTCACTAAGTGCACAATAGGGTTGAAACCGTCTAGTTAACTCCTTTTGGATCACTTACCGTGGATATAGGAAATGGTCGTAATTGATTCATCTATGACTTTGCCTCCTACGACCACAGCACATCCATTTGAGGCTTCGGTATGCTTTAGTTTTTTAGTCTATTCATTTTTAGTTATTATGCATTATTTGACATATATGTTATTAACATGTATTAATGTTGTTTTACCAGTTACAACCTCCTTTAGGACATCCCACAGATCCTCAACCTCACCCAATTGCAGAAGACAGAGATGAGGTAATCAACATTTCAACTTCAAACAATTTAGAGTTCAATATTTAGTTATTTTGATGTTAAATTGAGAAAATATATCTGATTCGACATTTGAATTGTCCTTGTGTGGCCACTTGCAGAGCCGTGTACTCCTTCTACGAGGCTCGATTTTGATCATCCACCATAGTCATAGATACCAATAGAGACATATAGTTATAGTTGTGGTCATTGAAGGACCAATTTTTTTATATATTCGACATTTGTATATGTATATATCGACTATGACAGAAATGGCACAAGCCACATTTTTGTAACTATTATTGATTTGGCATCTATGACATTTTTTTATATGTACACGATTATTATTCATTTTGATATATATGAAACTTGATATTCGATCCAATTTGTTCATTGATATATATGAAACTTGACATTCTTGAAACTTAATTATTTGCTATTGAAATGTGATCAAACTTGTTCATTGTGTATATGTCTTGAAATGTGATCCAATTTGTTCATTTCTTGTAACTCATATGGCGTATACTTTTAAACTATCTATTTATCATATTGTGTATACCCAAGTACCGACACCGATAATGCTAATATTGTGTATTTTGATTGAGTGAATTTTCTTTGAGTCCTTCATGCATGAAGAGATTGGAGTGAAGTTATTATTTCATAAACTCATGCTTGTGGAGCGAAGTTCATCATTTCAAGAACCAATTAAGACAATATTTGAGTGCACAAAGAAGATTTGAAATTTATCTAAGGATGAGTCAGTTTAGGTAGGGTTCTCATTTAAATTTTATTCCATAACAAGTCGGCCTTAGGGTAAGAGACGCACCTATTCATCCAAACCACCTATAAAAGAAGAGTTGAAGTACTTATGGATGATCTATGTGAACCTATGGGGTCATGTTGTCACTACCTAAAAAGGTCTCTCTCAGTTTCAGACAACTCGATTCTGTTTTCTTGTGGTGAGATTTTTTCTGTCGCATAAAAAAGCGTCAAAAACCATCAGTGGGAGGTGGCAAAATAGTGCATCTTTCATTCTTCTTGTCATGGGAACAAACCATCAGTGTGAGCATGTCTAGGTGGTTGCTTTTACACTAGGTGTTCCCTTTTCTTTCTCCCCAAGACGTCTGATCGTTCTGAGCCACCTTGTAGTGACGTTTTCCCTTGAGCGCTCAAAGTGGAAAAAATGGTCAAACTTTGACATCGCGTATCTCGAAGACCATGGAACTTATGGAAGATCTGTGTGAACCTATGGGGTAATTTTGTCACTTCCTAAAAAGGCCTCTCTTAGTTTTAGACAACACGATTATGTTTTCTTGTGGTGAGATTTTTTTGTTGCATCAAAAACCGTCAGTGAGAGGTGGCAAAATAGTGCATCTTTTGTTCTGCTTGTCATGGGAATGAACCATCAGTGTGAGAGCATCTGAGTGGCTAGTTTTACATTAGGTGTACCCTTGTCTCACTCCCCAAGATGTCTAGTCATTTTGAGCCACCTCATAGCGGTATTTTCCCTTGAGCGCTCAAAGTGGAAAAAATGGTCAAACTTTGATGTCGCGTTACTCAGAGACCGTGGCACTTACAAACAATTTGTTTGAACCTATGGGGTTGTCTTTTCTCTGCCTAAAAAGGCCTCTCTCATTTTTGGGTAACTCAATTCCATTTTCTTGTGGTGATATTTTTTCTGTCACATTAAAAATTGTCAAAAATCGTCAGTGAAAGGTGGCAAAATAGTGCATCTTTCGTTCTGCTTGTCGTGGGAACAAACCATCAGTGTGAGGGTGTCCAAGTGGCCATGTTTATGCTAGGTGTGCCCTTGTCTCACTCTCTAAGACATTCGATCGTTCTGAGCCACCTCGGAGCGACGTTTTCCCTTGAGTGCTCAAAGCGGAAAAAAGGGTCAAACTTTGACGTCGCGTAGCTCAGAGACTGTGGTATTTATGGATGATCCATTGAACCTATGGGGTTGTGTTGTTACTTCCTAAAAATTCCTCTCTTGGTTTCAGGCAACTGGATTCTATTTTCTTGTGGTGAGATTTTTTCTATCGCATCAAAAATCGTCAGTGAGAGGTGGCAAAAATGTGCATCTTTCGTTCTTCTTGTCATGGGAATGAACCATCAGTGCAAGAACATTTGGGTGGCCGGGTTTATGCTAGGTGTGCCCTTTTCTCACTCCTCAAGATGTTCGATCATTCTGAGCCACCTCGTAGCGACGTTTTCCCTTGACCGCTCAAAGTGGAAAAAAGGTCAAACTTTGACGTTGTGTAACTCGAAGACCGTGGAACTTATGGATGATTCTTTTGAACCTATGGGGTCATGTTTCTTCTATCTAAAATGGCCTCTCTCAATTTTGGGCAACTCGATTCTATTTTCTTGTGGTGAGATTTTTTCTGTTGCATCAAAAATCATCAGTGAGAGGTGGCAAAAAAGTGCATCTTTCGTTCTACTGGTCGTGGGAATGAACCGTCAGTGCAAGCACATCTAGATGGTTGGGTTTATGCTAGTTGTGCCCTTGTCTCTCTCCCCAATATGTCCAATCATTTTGAGTCACCTCGTAGCGACATTTTTCCTTGAGCGCTCAAAGTGGAAAAAAAGGTCAAACTTTGATGTTGCATAACTCAGAGACCGTGGAACTTATAGATTATTTGTTTGAACCTATGGGGTTGTGTTATCACTTCCTAAAAAAATCTCTCTCGGTTTCAGTCAACTCGATTCCTTTTTTTTGTGGTGAGGTTTTTTTTGTCGCATCAAAAACTGTCAAAAACCATCAGTGACAGGTGGCAAAATAGTGCATCTTTCATTCTTCTTGTCGTGGGAGAAAACCATCAATGTGAGCGCATCCGAGTGGCTAGTTTTACACTAAGTGTGCCCTTGTCTCACTCCCCAAGATGTCTGATCGTTCCGAGCCACCTCGTAGCGACGTTTTCCCTTGAGCGCTCAAAGTGGAAAAAATGGTCAAACTTTGACGTCACGTAACTCGGAGATCGTGAAACTTATGGATGATTCATTTGAGCCTATGGGGTCATGTTTCCACTGCCTAAAAAAGCCTCTCTCAGTTTTAGACTATTCCTACTAGCCCTTCAAATCGGGTAATTCAATAATAACTCAAAACTTTCCCAAAACACTTGGAAAAAAAATTGCATATTCAAATACCCATTTGCAAGTTATTTAACATATGTCAGAATTAAACTAAGTTATTTATAATCAAATAGTACAAATTTATAATCAAATGGTACAAGTTTATTACAAATGTATTTATAATCAAATGGTACAAATTTGGGCTCTCAAAATTTGCAAATCAGCCCCATGGACACTTTCATATATAAAATTTGGCATCTAATATAAACGATCAAGTTGATTACTGTTTATATTTACAAAATTTTGCATCTAAATATGCAAATTACAACTCATTTTTTATACAAAAATTAGCATCTAGATATGCACATTACAACTCATTGTTGTTTTTTTATACAAAATTTAGCATCTAGATATGCACATTACAACTCATAGATGTTTTTATATACAAAATTTGGCATCTACATATGCACAATATAGCTCATATGTATATTACAGCTCATATGCATGTAGAGCACATCCAAAAAAGATAAGTTACAACGTCTGGTAAAAGATATATACAAAATTGTCAAAATTATTCTACCATATTGTAGAATTATTCTTCTAGATGGCCCAAAATCAATCAAGTGAACCTTCTGGATCAGCTCTAACCCTTAGTGTCTCAATTATTGCCTTGTGGTCTGATTCACGAACTTTCCACAAATCCTTGTTAAGAGGTCTACCATGATATTTAATCAAATGAATATTTGTTGCAACAAGAAGGTTTGAGTAATGAAGAATATGTCTATGTGTCTCAAAGTCCTCAAACAACTAGGCATTAGATTTTTTGATAGGATACCTGCATTTTATAGAAGGATAAGTTAATGCCAAAATCAATACAATGACTGCTAAATAAATGAGTTTAACAGGTCTCAATACAACTTGACACAACAACGGTACCTTCTAAGCCATGTCCCTGTCACAAAAACAGATCCTATTGGGTACTCAATACCCTCTCCATCAACCACTGTAGAAGTCAATTTCTTTTTGGCCTCAATACAACGACACAAAAAGTAATTTTTTCCTTCTTTGTTGTTCTCATCTACAATAACTACATATACATGATCTGCATTTTATAGAAGGATATAAGTTAATACCAAAATCAACATAAGTTAATACTAATAAATTAAGCTTAAAATTGTAGCAAATTGCAACTCTTTACCTGGTTCAACTATGTCTGATACATGGTCAAAATCCATTGATGCTTCAATCTAGTTCATTTGTAGTGCTCTACGAAGTTGATATGTATCTAGGGTTTGCAAAGATCTACAAGGCCATTGGTTAACCCACTCTTTTGATTCACATTCATTCCACACAAAATGCATACATGAAGAGAAAAAGCATGCAATTTGTCTAGTATAAATAACTAGTGATGTTGCATTTGAACTTCTAAATGAATGCATGTCACTTGATCTAGTAAGTGTATAATAATCTAGATAGTTTTCAATGTTAGATTCACTTATTAACCAAAAATATCTAGAAACCATAGACTTACCTGCATTACCTAGTCCCATCGTAGAGTTACACCATTGCACAATTATCTCTACATCTATTAACATTGCACCACCTTCGTACTTCAATTCCTCTCTGGTAAGAGCTCTTTTCACACATGCTCCCGCACCATCATGCTCTCCCTTTCCATGCCCTGCCTCAATGAAATTCCAAAAATGTTGCACACCACTTGTCACATGGATCCTAATCAACCAGTAGAACATCCTTGCATTTTGTGTGGTGCAATTGTCTAACCATATTAAGTGTTGGTTGTATCTTATATCTCTTTCCCTTAAACTATCATAGAAGACTGTAAAGCATCATTGCACAAACTCTGAGGAATGAGTATGATCATCGCTGATATAAAAGTGATATTCTCTTATAACCTTTCTATCCTCCTCGATGCTATCATGTGCATGCATGAATGCTATGTGTACACAAATTGTAACTTGTGTAGAGTGGTAATACATAGATTGTACTTCATTTTGCGGATTTAGTGTATAATTCTTAGCAAAATCAATGATAGAGACAATAGTGCCAAGGGGGAAAGTGTCCTTACACAACCTGAATTGCTCATCTAACCACCTAGCTATATGTGTGTGCCCTATGTACTCATACACTAGTTTCTCTTGAAACGTCTTCATAAAATCAGCTACGCATATATCCCTTTTCACTAACTTACACCTCTTTAATTTTTTTCCATCTTTAACACCATATGTGACTGACTTATATTTTCCAATAGAAACTAGTTTCTTACCAATTTCATGTGTTCTATCCAGATGTAGGCATCTATGCAACTGTTGCAAACCACCACATGTAGGACAAAAACCTCTCAAACACATCATCTTATAGTAAATACACCCGTCATCTCGTTTACATAGTACACTTGAAATAAATTCTCTCAGTGACTTAGGAGGTGCTTGAAAGTAGACCACGTTCCTGCAAAACATCATTACAGTACAAAGTACAACATATATAGCGATAAATATCATAATGCATGGAAAATTCAACATGGAAACTACAACAACATGTAGTACGTGCATGATTAATCTTAACATAACATGGTTTTGTCATCTCAAAAAATATTTGACTAATTTTAATGTGAGGAAAGCTTTGAAGAAACCTTTCATAAAATTGTGTTTGAGTGGTATCTAAATAGTGTTTTGGATGTGACTCACAATTATTAATTCCAATTCTCCTTCTAACAACATCTCTTTGGTTGGGTGAAACCCTTGTGTTGTCATGCCAATATTTCTCAATTAACATTCTTAGTGCATCAACAACAACCTTGTCCTTGCGTAGGAGTCTACCCAAGAATACCCAAAGAGAATTATTGTTAGGATCCTCAATTTTATCTCGCCTCTCTAAGGCATAGTGTAATGTGCTTCTACTTATCCTTAATGACTTGCTTATTTTGCTTATTAAATGAGATTTTTTCATTTCCTTTCCCATTATGGTTGATGTGAGGACACAACGAGTAACATTAGCATCTTTAGTGCATGATTTCGAACCAATGGCTTGGTATGCATCAAAAAGATTTCTCACAATGGTTCTTTCACTATTATTTTCGGATGTTCTTAACCCCAAAATTTTCATTGTCTCTCTAAATTTTAGATTTTTAATCATTTCAACAACTAATTGGTATCTTCCACTTTGATTTAAGTTTTCAAAATACTTATTCCAAATTCTTCTAACCGTTCTTCTACAAGTTCTTTCAGAAATTTTATCATGCATTGGCTTCACAATATTTTCTTCAATATCTATTAGGAACTTTAGTTTTCTATGAATTATTCTAAGAGGTGTTAAGATTGGTGCATGCTCTTCATTTTCATTAGGTGCATTATGTGCATTGATCACATCAAATTCAAATGGTATATCTTCTTCAATTTCATTAACATGTGCATTCACTAAATCATTTTCAAATGGTGCATGCTCATTGCATTCATTAGGTGCATTCATCATATGTATTTGAAATGGTGTATGTTGATCATTTTGATTTGGTGCATTCATCATATCAATTTCAATTGTTGAATGTTCATCACTTTCATTAGGTGCATTAGATGATGTACCTTCATGTAATCTCCTCATACGTTCCCTTTGTCTTTTCTTTGTTGCCTCTCTTTTTTCATTTGTTCCTCTCTTGTTCTTTCCCATTGTCCTACACATAAAATCATGATGACAATCCACAATCAAATAGCAAAAAAACAACAAATGATGATCATTTTGTTATAAGATAAAGTAACAGTAATAAAATAACTTTAAAAAAAACAAAATACAAGACAAATCAATCATGATCAAAGCAAAAAAAACAATAAATGATCATGATTTTGTTATAATCTAGAGTAACAATGATAAAATAACTTCAAAAACAATCCAATATACGAGACAAATCAATCATTCCAAATCAAAAGTGACAAAAGAATATGAAAACCTGACTGTTACTATCTCAGAAAATCATGTGCAAAAGCAGTGGAGCCTTTAAACAACTTGCAATGCTAGTTTTTAGGCCATTGGGACTAAAATATATTAAGATTTTCCCATAACCCGTACAGGTGGAAACTTTTATGTGAACGTTCACAATTTCTCATAACCTGTACAGGTTATGTAGAACTAGAATTTTTGGCCTTAGTTCTACATAACCCATATGGGTTATGTAGAACTATAAAAAGGAGAGGGAGAGAGGGAGAGGGAGAGAGGGGGAGATTGGTGAAAGGAGAGGAAGAGAGAGAGAGAGAGAGAGAGAGAGAGAGAGAGAGAGAGAGAGAGAGAGAGACAGAGACAGAGACAGAGACAGAGACAGAGACAGAGACAAAGACAGAGACAGAGACAGAGAGAGAGAGGGGGGGGGGGATGGATGGATGGAGAGGGTGAGAGGGAGATTAGGAAAAGGAGAGGGGGAGAGGGAGAGGGAGAGAGAGGGAGATTGGGAAAAGGGGAGAGAGCAAGAGAGAGATTGGGAAAAGGAGAGGGGGAGAGGGAGGGAGGGAGGGAGAGAGAGAGAGAGAGAGAGAGAGAGAGAGAGAGAGAGAGAGAGAGAGAGGAGGGGATGGAATGGATGGAGAGGGAGAGAGAGGGAGATTGGGAAAAGGAGAGGGAGAGAGAGAGAGAAGGAGATTGGGAAAAGGAGAGGGAGAGAGAGGGAGAGGGAGAGAGGGAGAGAGGGAGAGAGAGGGAGATTAGGAAAAGGAGAGGGAGATTGGGAAAAGGAGAGGGAGAGAGATAGAGGGAGATTTGGAAAAGGAGAGGGGGAGAGGGAGAGAGAGGTAGATTGGGAAAGGGAGAGGGAGAGAGGGAGAGAGGGATATTTGGAGAGAGAGAGAGAGAGAGAGAGAGAGAGAGAGAGAGAGAGAGAGAGAGAGAGAGAGAGAGAGAGAGAGAGAGAGAGAGAGAGAGAGAGAGAGAGAGGGAGAGAGAGGGAGATTGGGAAAAGGAGAGGGGAAGAGGGAGAGAGAGGGAGATTGGTAAAAGGGGAGGAAGAGAGAGAGAGAGAGAGAGAGAGAGAGAGAGAGAGAGAGAGAGAGAGAGAGAGAGAATAGGGGATAGGAAGAGAGGGAGATTGGGAAAAGGAGAGGGAGAGAGGGAGAGGGCAATAGGGGATAGGAAGAGAGGGAGATTGGGAAAAGGAGAGGGAGAGAGGGAGATGGTGATAGAGGGAGAGAGAAAGGGGGTAAGAGAGAGAGGGGGTAAGAGAGAGATTAGGGGATAGGAAGAGAGGGAGATTGGGAAAAGGAGAGGGAGAGAGGGAGAGAAGGAAAGGGGGGGAGAGAGGGAGGGATAGGGAGATTGGGAAAAGGAGAGGGAGAGAGAGAGAGAGAGAGAGAGAGAGAGAGAGAGAGAGAGAGAGAGAGAGAGAGAGAGAGAGAGATAATAGGAGGGGGAGGGGGATGGATGGAGAGGGAGAGAGAGGGAGATTAGGAAGAGGAGAGGGGGAGAGGGAGAGAGAGGGAGATTGGGAAAAGGAGAGAGAAGGGAGAGAGAGAGGGAGAGAGAGAGGGAGAGAGGGATATTGGGAAAAAGAGAGGGAGAGGGGGAGAGAGAGAGTAGGGGGTAAGAGAGGAATAGAATAGGATAAGGAGAGGGGGAAGGAGAACGAGAGCGAGAGAGAGAGAGAGAGAGAGAGAGAGAGAGAGAGAGAGAGAGGAAAAGAAGAGATACATGCATGTATACAAACATATATAACTATAGATGTGCATATATACATACATAAACACATATTATATAGGTATGTCTAAAATATGTGTAGTAAATGCTAAGTTTACAAGCATACATTAATATGCCTTCATAACCCATACGGGTTTTGTGAAACAAAAAAATGTGTTTTTAGTTTAACATAACCCGTATGGGTTTTGTGGAACAAAAAAAAACTGTTTTTAGTTTACATAATCTGTACGGGTTTTGTAAAACTAAAAATAATGGTTTTAGTTCTACATAACCCGTACGGGTTATTTAGAACTACGAATAGTACTTTTTTTTTTTCAAAATCCGTGTGGGTTTTGGCTTGGTAAGAGGGTTGGAAAATGACCCTAAGGCTTGCAAGCCTATTTTCCCCCTTTTTTGTCTCTTTACACGTTTTTTCATCCTCCAACATGATTTCTCAACTTCATCGTCATCAGGTTTACAAATGATCAAGTGGGTATCTCTAAAATTACCAACATAATCTCACACATCTTCTTAATTTTTTGACCATATAAATTTTTCTATTTTTGGACAGCATTAGCATAGTAAACTTTAATTTTCTTTATCAGTGCCTTGATAGTCCTCACAGACATATGTCTACCATTTTTTAAATAACTTTTGATATAATTGACCAAATTCAAAATAAATTACATATCATTGTTCTACACTAGATTCTATGCACTTTTTTTTTTTTTAAATTGCATTTTTTATTATTTTGATGCAAGTTATGCCCAGCGCACGAATAGGTACCAAATTTTCAGGATGCGGTCACTTCAAAAATTATTAAAAAACAAAATACTCAATGGAAAATTACAAAAAAATACAAAAATTTTAGATCTCACTCTTACCTGTCATCCTACCAAAGGGTTTTGCAAAATACTAAATCTAACTATATATTTTGTGCAGCGCACGATAACAACTATGTTATATTTTTCTGAAAAAATCAGGAACAGGTTTTTGTGCGTGAAAGGTTTGACCCTCTTAATCTTATCCAATTTTTTTTTAAAAATAGTATTTTAGAAACTAAACTCAGAGTACTACAATTATTATTATTTTCTCAACTCCTATTTTTGAGTGCATGACCTTCAAATATCTCTTTGAAGTTCAGGTTTACCTGTTTTCAGAAGAAAGAAAAAAAAGTGGCCACTTATACCCGCTTTTTGTTCACTATCTTGGTGCACTTACCTAATACAAATCAAACTCTCTCTTGTAAGTACAAAACTAATAAATACCTAGGAAATGTGGGATTGAAAACTCGTATATTTCTATTAGAAAATAATTATTTAATGATTAAATCCTCCTACTCTATCCGTAAGAAATTTTAAAGTCTCATTTCCATGTAAATTGTGTAATGGACTCTAATTCCTAATTCTAAGTCTCATAATTTATGTGATCCCAATGTTTATGTAGATCACTACCCTTCATCTCCCAATAATAGACCTAAGTCTATAATGGGTTGTGATTGTGAAAGTATTACAAGCTCATACATTTGTGTACATGTCATCTCCTTTTTTTCAAAATTATCACTTACTATAGTAAGTTTTAACTATAAAAAATGGTAAGTCGAAGGTAATGGGACATATTAAGAATAAATTTATTTAATATTTATTATGTCCCAATACAATCTATATCTTTTTAAAAAATAAACATTACATAATTCATTATTTTAATGATGCTAAATCAGGAGGGGTCTTGGATCTTGCATGACCCAATTTGGCTTCTACATTTAAAAGGTGGAAATTGTTCATTTTGAGGATTATTTCTCATCTTATTTTTCCCCCACGGTGTCTTATGCTTGTGGTTTCTTTTGTGGATGAAAAACCTTTTGTTTAAGAGATAAATTTCATCCAAGGATTGCAATGGAGCCTCTTGAATTATGCAAATTTCAACTAGTTTCATTGTGGTGTGTCTCTTTGCAAGTTTGGTGTTAAAGTTGGATGTTTAGTTTTCTTTTGATTTATTGGATGTGGTAGAGGGTTTTTTTGTGATCATTTTATAGGTTCCATTATTTTTTAATTATCTACAATTTCAATTTGGTAGAGCAACAATGGAATTTGCAATGAGGTTTTGCAATTCCAATGCTTCCAAGTGTGGATTTGGCATTATTGTTATTTGGTTTCTCATAGTAGATTTATTTTTATATTCATGTTTATTTATGTAGTCTTACCATCATTTTGGCATGATCATTTTGGATTTTCCCAACACTAGCATAGTTTGTGAGTTGTTTAGGTCGTCAATGTTAGAGTATTCGAGTATTTACATGATTAATTAAACAATATTTGTTTAATTATTTAAGTTCCCTTTATCTCTTTTACACTTAAGCTAGCTTTAGGTGCATTATAATTAATTCTTTTATTAATTATTATGTGCAAACCTAGGTTTTCCCTTTTAGGGCTTCTTGACCTATTAAAGGTTAAGTTCTTTCTTTTCTTTGTAACAAGAAGGAGGATTATTACATTACATTTTGTGAATATTGAGCTCTCTCTTTTTTAGCATATTTTCTGTGTATTTCTTTCTTTTGTGATTTGCTTCATTTCTTCTCCTTGTAACAGGTTTTTCAACTTGCAGAGATCATTTGGGCTCCTGTGGTGTTGTATTTTATCAGATCCAACATGGTATCAGAGCTTCAGATCTGCAACTATCTATTCTTGTTTTGAGAATTTTTGCATTGGAAGCAAATCTGGGGTTTCAGAAAGATTTTTTTATGCACCTAGGGATAGGTTTTTCTGAGCACTTTGGGCCTAAACGGACCTCACCATCGTGCTCAGAAGGCCTGAAAACCCTTATGGTTATATAAAATTTGACCTGTTTTGGTTCCTGATCCTTTGGGAGTATTTTTTCTCCAAATCCAGGTCGTACGGCCCTGGCATGCAGTTCGAGAAAACATTTCAAAAAAAAAATTGCCTTTTTACGGCATGCAGGCTGGATTTTGATTTTTTGAAAAAAAAAAAAGAAAAAAATCAAAAATTAAAAAGAAATCTTTAAAAAAAGGGGGCGAAGTTTTTTTTTAAAAAAATTAAAAAAATACTTTTTTTTAGGGGGGGGGCAACCCCATAGTACACAAGGTACCGTGGGGCCCCCTACCAAGCTGCAGACTTCCCCGCTGCCCTGTCAGATCGGGCCCCGACACCGGCAACCTCCGACTTCCTACCAGCTCCCAGCCCCTACTGTTCCCGTCGGTCGCCCGCCGCTGTGACCGTGTCTCCCTGGCTCCCCACCGCTTGTTGGTCCCTGACCCTTGCAGCTACGTCCATGCCTCCCTGACCTCCCTGCATCTCCCTGCCACCACCATTGCAGCTACCTCGACCACCACCTGGATCAGTCCCCACCGGAACCCGCAGCGCCTGCCTCCCTGTCGGAGCTCCCCACCACCACCACCGAGAACCTCTGCTCCCCGCCCAACCCTTGCTACTGCCGCCTACCTTGCCTAGCCCTTGGTGCCGCTGGAAACTATTGTGCGGCCACCGGGTCGCCACCAGCTACCGCTTACTGACCACCTTCGCTCGCTAGAGCCACCAAATTACCCCTTCTTCTTTTGAAGGGGGGTTTGGTTATTTGGTCATATCTTGGGCATACGAAGTCATTTTTTCAAAAAAGAATAGGCATCGGAAAGCTAGTTCTGAGGACCTCGTCATGTTGGTGATTTTTTCCAATTTTTCTATTTGACTATGTTTTTTCCAGTCAAAGTGGGGTCTCTTTTTTGCACTCCAGGAGACATAGAATGAGCATCCGACCTCCATTTTTTGAAAAGTTTATATTTTTGGAAAGCGTGTGCTATGTACTTTCCAACCATCTAAGTTTTATTTCCATATTCTTCTCCATGCATATTTTATTCAGTTTTTTTCTTTTCAGCACTTTAGTGGATATCTTGGTTGTTTCAGGTCCCGGGATCTCTTTTCTGGGTAGGATATCTCTATTTTGGTTCTCCTTTCTATTTCCAGTCTTATTATCATTATAGCATTGTATTTATGCAAATGCACTGAGATAAAGTGCCATCATGCATTGTTTACTTGGGATCTTGCACATCTTGTGCCTTATTGTACATGCACTACTTCTAAAGTACCATGAGGCGGTTGATGTTTGCCTTGTTTGTCATCTGCCTTTGTCCAGTGAGTGTTCCTTCCACAACATTCACCTCATGTTGTGTGTCAAGTGAGTGTTCCTTCCACGACATTGTGTACTATCTTAGCACATTTGATGTTCTCAATTCTTCGTCATGCAGTTCTTGTTGGCCGTTCTTTTCAGTGTACCTGTCCCTCTCCCTCTTCAGCATTATGGGGAGGTTTGTCCTTTTGGTTCTAATGCTTCTGTGATTCGATTGATCAGCCTCTTTAGGCTTTGGTGTTTTCATGCCATCTGTATCTTTGATTTCAGTTGTTTGCCTTGTTTGCCTTCTGATTCGAGTTGTGTCATTTGAGGGCACTCATAAAAATTATAGTCTTCTCTACCTGGTCATGTTCTATTTTAGTGGAGATTCTTTAGATCAGCAGTTATTCTTCGACAGAGTTTATAGGTTCTTCATGCTTCAGTGGTGTTCTTTTCCATATCTTTTTGGAGTAGAATTTTGTTCACAAATGGTTTTCTCTATTTCTCCAGTTCATAGAGATTTCATTGTATTTGGGTACCTGATCAGGCCTTGTTGTCGGGACCCATCTTTCTTGTTTTTAGTAGCTATTCTAGGTTTTAGCTTCTCCCTAAGTCTAGCTTAAGGGGGGTTGTTAGAGTATTCGGGTATTTACTTGATTAATTAAACAATATTTGTTTAATTATTTAAGTTCCCTTTATCTCTTTTACACTTAAGCTAACTTTAGGTGCATAATAATTAATTATTTTATTAATTATTATGTGCAAACCTAGGTTTTCCCTTTTAGGGCTTCTTGACCTATTAAAGGTTAAGATCTTTCTTTTCTTTGTAACAAGAAGGAGGATTATTATATTAAATTTTGTGAATATTGAGCTCTCTCTTTTTGAGCATATTTTCTGTGTATTTCTTTCTTCTGTGATTTGCTTCCTTGCGTCTCCTTGTAATAGGTTTTTCAGCTTGCAAAGATCATTTGGGCTCCTATGGTGTTGTATTTTCTCAACTCCAACAGCCAACAATGGATTTTACTTTTCATTTTAGGTGTGGATTTGCAATATATTTTCTATTTCTTGTTTCTTCTATTGTTGGTATTCTATTCGCTCTATAACAAAATACTTTATGCAATCAAATCTAAAAATAAACAATTTAAAAAGTTTTGGTGTTTTGAGTGTGAATTTGGTAAATCAAGTGTTAGCATTTTTTTATAAAAATTGTGATCATCTTTTGAGTATAGGGTATTTCATTTCTTCAACACTAGGGTTTGCAAAAATATTTATTTTAGTTATGTATTTTTTAATTTTCTATTTTTTAAAGTTAAATCCATATTTACTCATTAGGGATATTATAGTGGTATTAGAGCATGATCTTGACATCCTACATGGTAAATTAAGTTGTTGATGTGAATAATGAGAGGATTCTTTGAATATGTAATAAATGGAATTATTGTAAATAATTTGTATTACATGACTAATAGAATTTAAAGGTTGCATGATAGCATATAAAATCCAGTTCTAAACAAATAAAATTAAAAGAAGAGGTTATATCTATTGTTGCAATTGAAAAATATTTAGCTGAGGTAGCTACAAATTACTTTGAAAATTGCCTCACAAATATGAATATTTCAAATCACCTATTCCATTTAAAAAATTCATATAAATACATGATAATGATCAAATGAGAAGAGAATTGTTGAGGCGTACTCCAGAAATCAAGGAGTAGGATGAACGGTTGGAGGTGGAGTCACAAAGTATCTTTGAATAGATCAATGAAGAACACAAAGATTGTACCCAACAAATTGAAGGTAAAAACACTTTGACAGAAGATCTTAACTTAATTTTTAATGATTATATGTTTCACCCCAAGACTAGTGAATTCAAGGATGAAGGGACGCGTCACAATAAAATATAGAACAATAAGATTACTGGACTATCTCTTTAGAGGTTTTAGTGGAGGATCTTGTTGAATTTGGAAATGAAACCAAGGAGAATGTTTGCGAGAGCTCTAAGTTGGAAGCTTTTAGTCATAAAAATGAAGTTGTTGATCTTATGGCAAAGGTGGACAAACATTTTTATTGAAGACCAAGATGTGTAAACCATTGAAATTAAATGTTTCATATTATGTCTCTACAAGATTCCCATCATATTAGAAATTATTCTAAAATAGAAAATAGGGACGAGGATGTAATTTTTCAGCATAGAGCATGTAGGTTTGCTAATCCCAAGTCAATATTGCTTATACATATGAGATACAATTGAAACTCTATTCTAATTGAATACAAAAATATTTTCCTATATTTTAACTAATGTAGGAGCATCTAGGAGAATTCAAAAGATAATAAAATTGTATGTTGTGTTATATTAAGATAGCTAATAAAGAGTACCACATTCTACAACAATGTGTTATTTGGCCTTATGGTTTTGATGGTAGAAAGAGGTAGTGAGAAGGAATGTTAGATTCAAGTTTCCAAATATTTGAGCTATCACAAAGATATTTGAAGGTACGAGAGTGGAAACTATTTTATTTTACTAGATTAAAGGAGTGATTAGAGAGTGTCACATTCTACTACACTTGAGAGTTAGGAACTATGGTTTCAAAGGAGAGTATTTCTACACATGTTCTATCACATTTTAGAGTTTCTAGAGTTAATCATTTGTGGACAGAAAGTCAGAGGTTCAATAGAGTGGTCACTGTGTGAGTTTCCTACCTAGTGTCATTCTAGGTTGATGTGTCAAAAGTTTTTAATGTGTTCTCACTAAAGATAGCATGTGGGAGATCATTTGAACCAAATATGTCTACTTTTAGTAACACATATTATGTTATTTCTTCTAAAGTAATGTGTGGGATTTTGGGACTAGCCTATTATTTGTTTGCATGAAGGTTTATGCTTATGATTGACTTAAGCTATCTTGGAGAGTTGTAAATGATATATAAGTGTGAGATTTGATTGTTTTATGAGGAGAGGAGAAAGGAGAACAAGGATCATGAAAGAGGATCCAAAAGCAAGAGAGAGTAGAAACTTAAGACAAGATAGAGGAGTGAGATGTCAAAGATGAGAGTAGCTACTAACTAAGCAAGTGAAGGTTGGAGATGCGGGCTATTCTATCAAATTTACCATAGTGTTTACTTGATATTATTGTAAACCTAGGATCTATCCTATCATGTATGAAGCCCTAGTGGTGAATGTAATCAGTTTTCATGATCTAATATAAGAAGGTGAATATTGAGTCTAGGTTGTTCCTTCTAAGGGTTTTCCCAAGATAGTTCTTGTGTCTTGAGGCTCTATTGTGTGGATTTTTTCTTACATTTTCTTGTTGTTTCATGTTAGAATTGTGTTTTTAATTATTAAGGCTGCAAGGTTGGATAGTCCATTCCATACCCTCCATCATTTACTACATCAAATGGTATGAGAGCTAGTTGACTGCTAAGGTGTATTGAGGAAGAAGAGGAAGCTTTGATTTAGTGAGAAACATTCAAGAGGGATATTTGAGAAGATTGTAGAAGCCACCAAATAACCTATGAGAATTGGGTCACTACAGTAAATCTTGGTAAGTCATTTCAATATTTTAAGTTTGACATTTTATTCAATAGGGAAGGTTGAGAAAAGAATAAATAAGGAAAAGGAACATTTTATATGTATTCTAAAAGAAGAGTTGAGGGATGTCAAAAGGAAAAATGATAAACTAGAAGAAGAATTAAACTATTTGGGGATGTCAAAACGAGTGTTGAAGAGCTAAATGAAGTGGTGGAGTTGTATATTGAGATCAAAGGAAGAATGAGGAAATGGATGAAATGCTAAAGAGGATGGAAGAGGAAAATAGTGTATAGAAGGAAATATCAAATTTCAAGGAACAAATGATAAATTGTAGATAGAGAATGACCACCTAAGATCAAAGTCTAGTGAAAAGTGTTTGCAGATAATCAATGTTCAATACAACACACAACATATCATGATCAACAATACAAAAAATAACTCCTACAATGTGATCAATAATGTCATTCAATGCTGATCTAATCCTTGGTGTGTCTATTTCAAGTATAAGTTTATAAAAATAAGTATTAATATTAAGCCACTTGAGATGTGTCAAGATGTCATTTTGCTAAGACTCATAATTATCCTTTTCTAGTATTATCATAGAAGGACGAAAAAAATACATTATACATCCTCCAATGATAAATCAAAGACCAATAATCTCAATGCATATAAATAAGGTAATATTAAGTCACCTCATGCAAACAAAAACATCTCTAGGTGCCAAGATGTCTAATAAATTGACCATAATGTGAAATAATGACCATCTAAATAAGAACTACCCTAGAATTTTTTTTGGAAAAAGTGCATGAATAGATCTAAAGATATCTAAGATACCTTTCCAATACTGTAACAATCACAAAACTAGAGATATAAGTAAAAATGCATAATCTTCAGAGTACAAAATGATGATCTAACTTCAACAAGAGATCAAATTTACCAACAAAAAAAATCTCAACCATTGGAAAATATGCAAAATTAGTTTTTAAACAATAGATAATTTACAAAAAATCAACATCATATGCTCAAGTTATGCAAAAATAAATAAATAGCTTATTTAGGAAAAATTTAGGGTTTGAGAGGTAGGCTAATAATATGGATGCTAACATCCCTCTAATGTCATCTTGACTTTAGTGAAAGATGCACCAAAATATACCCTCAACAAAAGTATTTTTTGATTCATTAAAATATTTGTGGAGTTGACAAAATACACTTAGACAAGTAGATATCTCATTAGAAACCTTAGATTGCCAATTTATTCAAAACATGGATGAAATTTTCCTTGTGTTGTCAAAACATTGGGATGAGGTCATTGTTTTCGGTCAAATACTATCATTTTTTCTATTTAGAATTGTCATTGGGAGTTTTTGTAACATCAAGAGATGGGAAATCCACTAGCCAAGGTATACCACTAATTGAATTTAGACCATCACTATTGAAAAGATTTATCCTAAGGATAGTGTAGGCCTATGAAGAACTACATGTGCAGTACCCTATTTATACCACCAAAATCCCCTCTCTTTTTTTGAATTTTTTAATTCTATAAAAAATATTTTAAAAAGAAGAATATTGTCAATTAACAATAATATTATAGGCATGTGCATATTTAATAGTAGTTGGTACATATGGTGTTTTACAATTGTATGGATCCACACAGTTGTACATAATTTTTGTAGGCACTAAAAAATATTTACTTTTTCAATTACTTTACTTTTAGCATTTAGTGAGATGATCTTAGGGTTTTAACCATTTTGGACACAATGATGATTCTCATTTTTTTCTAGGGTGCATATATTTTTCTCTTAACGATGAATCTCTCACAAAATATATAGAAAGTTGAAGATCTAGTGCTTTGATACCACATGTTAGAATTGATTATTGAACCCCATACCTCCAAGAAATTACTCACAACCAAAATATCTATCACAAAGAGATAAAAAGTAATTGATCTTTCTATGAAACCTTGAGAATTGAATTGACCTAGAAAACAACCTGATTAAGCTTCTATATTGAATTGATCGAGTGAATACAAAGGATGATAAGAATCCTTATAAAAAAAAAAGAGAGAAACCCAATATCAGGATTAAACTAGATAATGATATGTGTCATCATCCTATTCTATGAGACAAAATGACCTAGAAACATATAAAACACTCCTAAGTTTAGCTTAAGTGGAATAAAGTTGAAAAGGGACCTAATTAATTAATTAGAAAAACATTCTAATTTACTCTAACAAAAACTATGTATAAATTAATTGAGAATATTATACCTAAGAAGATTAGATAGAAATATATTTGAAAGAACTAGATGACTAAGATTCTTGTAATATGAACTTAAACTCAAAGTTATTTCAAATCTAAAACTAAAGATTAACAATTAACACAATTATTGTAGAGTCTAAACAAGAACAAGAAAATTATTGCACATGAAACACTAGATTTACATGGAGAAACCCTTTTGGGAAAAAAATCCACCATAGAAAGAGAGGAAATTATATTACTAATCCAATGAAGAATACAACAACAATACACTTCTCTGTGGAGTTTTATAAAACTCGGTAGCACTCTATTGCCCTACAAATTGAATATGACTTAATAAAGAACACTAGCTCAAGGCATCAATTTATAAGAGTTTGTGAGGATGAATACCACTATGGTATCACCAAAACATAGGAAGAAAACTCACTTGGAAAAACTCATACCCACCTCCCAAAATTGCCTCTTAAAAATGCTCGAAATCTCTCATGCAAGTGCACCTGTGTAAGGATTCTATCATAAATATTGTCATAGATTTTGTCATAGAAATAATGACTATTATAACTATCATATATTATCTTATGAATCTTGACAAGTTTCTAAGCACATCAAGATAGAATATTCAACTTGAGGGGTCACCTAGCTATTTTGTCCTTTTCCTAGAGGACAAACTTCAAAAGTGACTTTGCCTTTACATGGTCTCTTTCACCATCATTGGTCAAACGTTTTAACCTCTTATGAGTAAATTACAAACAATATTAGGAAAATAATAAATTAAAGGATCTACAAAGTTGATGGCATCTAAATCCTAACAAGAATGAAAGAATTAATTAGGAGTGAAAAATAATTTACAAGATCTAGTGAGTAATTGGTGGATGGATTTTATTTTAGGTTTTAATTTTAGGAAAAGGTGATAAAAATATTTCACAAATTTATTTTTGAATTCCTATTCATGTAGTGAGGGTTTTTCATTTTTTGGTTACTATTCTAAACAATGGCTTATTCATGCAAACCTTGTTTACAAGCACTGTCTCACAAATCTCATACTTGATATGTGTAGACACCTAGAATTATCCTAGCTTAATTAAATAAATATTTTATTTAATTATTTTATCCTAAGCCTTCTATTAATTAAATAGATTTTTATTTATTTAATTAATTAATTCATTAATCCTCTTCCAGCCTTTCCTTATTTAAATAAATATTTTAATTTATTTAAATTATCTTTTTCCTAAATTAAATAAATATTTTATTTATTTAATTGGTCCCACTTCCTCTATTAATTAAATGAATATTTATATATTTAATTAATTCATTAGATTTTTCTCTTTATGACACATGTCATTTATCTTTTCATTTTCCTCTTCCTACCCCCTTCATTATTTTTTATTTTTATTTTTAAATAAGGTGGCAGTGCCACTTAATATATTTTATTTATATATTTATTTACAAGAGCTGCTTCAATAATGAGCCAAAGTTGATAAGGTGTACATACCCTACCCCCTTGTGGGATTTGAACTTGTGACCTCTCTTTCAAGAGCACAAATTCTCCACCACTAGGCCAACTCAAGTTGTACTCCCCCTTCATTATTTTATTATTTCTTTTACCTACCCTTTAATCCTAGCCGAATATTTATTTCTTCCACCTCTTAATCTTATCCCTCCATTTTCTAAAGTGTCTTGTATATAAGAGGATTCTTTCATCCTTATCAACCCTAACTAATGCATCTATCAAGCCTTCTTGCAACCAATTGACTTCACAACCACAATCATATTGAACACAAGATGCCACTGAGAGGGGGGGTGAATCAGTGGTTTCCAAACTTAACTCTTTTAATCCTAAATGTGAGTACTAGTTAGCATATCAAAGACCAAGATGACATACTAGTGAGATAAGAGAAGAGAACATTATGCAAGCACACACAAGGATTCATCACACAACACAAGATATACGAGGAAAACCCAATATGGGAAAAACCTAGGTGAGAAAAGTTGTTGGAGTCTACTGCTCCAATCCAGCCTAATAATAAACAACTGTATTACAATGTTTAGGGCACCAACCCCTGATTTTAGGGCACTAACCCAAGGAGCATCAACCCCTATTGATTTAGGGCACCAAACCCTACTGATTCAGAGCACCAACCTAGGGAGCACCAACCCCTGCTGATTTATGGCATCAACCCAAGGAGAACCAACCCCTACTGATTTAAGGCACCAACCCAAGGAGCACCAAACCCTAACTGTTTATGAGCACCAACCCCTGCACTGAGCACTAACTTAGTGAATACAATGAATACTATCAAAATAATACAATGGTAATAACCCGGTTATAAATGAGTTTTGTAACCTCTTCATATAATCTCTTCACCAGTTCACCTCTACTCTGTTCTCTGTCAGTTATCTCTTCTCTTTCGGTTCAACACTGTTATGTTCCCTACCGATTCCCTATCTTTCCTTACTTGTATTCTCTGTCGGTTCTCTGATTTCTCAAACTCTTTACAACTTTTCACCACTGGTACTCTTCTCACCCTCTCTGGATCTTCTTATACTCAGCCTCTACCATGTCTGACTTCATCTCACTCTCTCTCTGTTCACCTTTTCTCACTGTGGCTTTCTTACCAGTTCAGACTCTACCGATTGGATGGGTTGTCAGACCATGCATCTGGTTACCAGTTCTTAGTCCTCTTAGCCTGATTCCCTTATTCTCTACTTCTGACTTAACTGACCTCTTCTCACTCTACCCTGCCTCACTCGCTGCTGCCTTCTTATCGGTATAAACACTACTAGTTCACACCACTATCAAACTCAGTGACAGTCCACCGATTACCTTCACCTTGTCGGTTAAACTCTTCGAGCACTTAGTTGCTTCAATTTCTTTACTCTTCAACACTCTGAATGATCAACACTTTGTCTACCCCCACATCTGGCATGGACCATCAACGCACTTAGGTCTTTAGTCGGCATATTTATATATGAGCTTTCCCACCAAGATGCAATATTTAAATATTTTTTGTCTAGGGTTTTTCTCCATTGACCCAATCCGTATCAAATTTGATTGGCTCTCATCTCTGAGATTCACACCCTACACCAAAACAAATAATACTGCAATATTTTATTCTTCCAAAACACGTTTAGTGTCTTTAACAAACTACAACCTATTGTCAGCCATGCTCTTAATGTTTGTTGGCCATACTCTTTATCAATCACATTAAATGATCTTGCAATTACCTTCACCTAATCTGATCTACACTTGGACATCCTACATCAATCATGGCATCGATGAATCAAATCTTTGTCCTTCGACCTATCTTGAGCTACAAACATCTGCAATCGACCTGTGATATTATTTAATGTCGACGTGTTTCAATCTTGTCGACACCTACCTCATTCAAGACACTGACTCTTCATCGACTACTACACGTTAGCCACTTGGATCCTACATGTCTTCTTTGTCGGCATCCACCTCATCTCAGTCCACTATGTCGGTTCAGGCTCAGTCACCGACCAAAAAACACAACCAGTGTATACTTTATACAACTGGTTCATCTTACCCTACTAGTTATACATTAATCGGTCAACCTTCATGCCATCTCTTCTCTATTTTTTTAGTTGGATCACATTTGTCTGGTCACCAAACTCAGACACATGTCCATCTGATAGGAGCTCTTCACTTTGTCTCTTTTTCTCACTTACCAGTTGAATACACTCATGTCTGCATACAATAACATCCATAGGGTCATTATGTCAACAATCTTCAGTTGTGTCCAACCATTGCAACATCAATCTCCATCTGATCTTCTAGCATACCAGTAGATATATTTACCATTTGACAATTCATTTGTCTACACATCGGTGACAGTAATCTCTATCTGCATTCTAGTTGACATCAGCATCCTGAAGTAGGTCCATGTCTGCAAATGCAAAACTTTCCTTCTCCTTCATTAGCTCATACCTCATCTCAACCAGTTTGTCAAAGTGGCAAGCTCATCACAACTAATTCTTCCTGTTCTAAACCCGGTAGCTCATCATACTTTCACTTGTTGAGCCGGTACATATCTTTGATTTCATGCACTTGAGGCATTCTCATGTTCCACTATGGTCATCTGGTATAAGCCTTCAATCACCTACCTTCAACTTCTCTAATTATCTTATCTCAAAGGGTTATGATGCATTCCATGCATGTTGTAAGATAAGATCAGTATTCCCACTTACCAATAGGAGTAGATGGACCAATGCACTAGACCTAACTTTACTGACATTGAGCAGACATATCTTCAATCAGACACATAACCCAGTAGACATCCCCTTTGTCTACCTTACTAACTTGCAGCAACATAGTTTCTGTCAGTCTTCTCTTCACCATGTGATACCATCTTCATCCAGTGGGAGTCCTGCTATATGACATCCAACTGCTTATTGGTTGCTTGCACTTTCTCCATTAGCTCAACCTTTCTTTTGCACTGGTCACATGCTTACCGATTGGAAACAATACAATCCCAACACATCACTCACCATTAACATCAATGACAACACTACCGGTCAACTGCAGTGACCATAATATCGATTGACATCAATGACAACATAATGCCAACAAATCCTTTCTTTGAGGTCTTGTGCAAACATACAAAATCTAAGAGTGGATATATCAAACAAGATCAATGGAGATAGGAGACAATGGAGATCAAACCCTACTTGGCATGTGAATGGTATTATTTCTTCAATTTGTTGATTTGCATGTTCTTAGGTTTCTTCATTGGTGTATGGTGAATGTTTTATTGTAGAACTAGGATTGTTTTTGGTTGGATCTTTGTAGTTTTGCAATAGTTTTTCATCATCATTTTTCACCTCACATAATATGTATTCAATATCAGAGCATCTTATGAAAAAGAGTAATCACGTATCAATTAAAATACATGTGTTTTATGTTTGAAATCTTTTCTAAGTGGGTTTCATGTGTTTATATAATTTGGATTACTTGTAGTTACATTTCTTAATCACAATTTCAATAGTGAATTTAGGTTAGTCAATAGAACCAAACATGTGTAATGGTAGTCACATATCCAACCAACACATCATTTTAAACATATCTTATTATTAGTATCATGAGCAAATAAAAATGTGTCTATTTTTTATTTTGATATTTATCATTTGTAGTTATAGTTATAATTTCATACTCACAATTTTAATAGTGACATTAGGTTAGTCAATAGAACCAAAGGTGTATAATTTACTAACTTCACATGTTCAACCATCATAGCATTTTAAACCCATCCTATTATGAGTATTAATGAAAATGTTAAAATGTATCATTTATTGATTTTTATGCTCTATCGTATTCCAAATTATGTATACATTATTTAATATAGCCTTTCTTAGACTATGTTTCAAAGTATTTAAATCATATGCTAAGAAAAGAGGTTGGCTATGTAACTCTCAATATTAATGAGGTTCGTGCTAGGAGTTGCATAAAAAAATTGACCCATATCTTTATGTATATATCTAAATATAGACATTCTAAAATTTTCAAGGATGTGTACCCAATTCTAAGGTACATTCTAGGTTAATTAAAAAATTTATGAGTCATTGATCCTCATCACAAGTTCCTATGATGATCTACTAAATCTTTTCTTGAAATCATCTTACTATACATTTTATTTCTTTACTAAAAAAGGTGAAAAAATTAAAATATGAGAAAGTTTGGTAATTGATAAAGTTGAGAAATAGATAAAGCTTGATAAAGTCATTGCAAGGTAGAGAACATTCTAATAGTTTTAGTTATCTACTATTTTAAGGTGTTAGTTCTTGTCAGTTGTATGGTTCAATATTATTTGAAGAGACATCCTTACATTGACTATGTCAAAAGATTAATGTATTGCTTGAATCATGTTCCCAATCTAACCTTATTTCTTTCAAAGTAGGTAGTGAGTTGGGATTGGTGGTTGTGACTCACCCACATGCATGCTCTTTGAGATGGTTGTAACATAGAGTGGATATGAAGGTAGAACATGAGGGATATTATTTAGTATAGGTACAAGAATTAATATAATATGTGTTAAATGGAAAAAGTTTATTTATGAACTCTTATGTTATTAGATCAAATATTAAAATTGCTAGTGCCTAAAATACTAAGAGACTAATCAATTTTATGGGACTTGGTTTGTTTCTAAATGAAAGAGGAAAATTTTGCATTGAAAGATTGTTTGCATGACTGTTATCAAGTCTTAAATGTCACTAGAATAGAAATATAAAGGGTGGCAAGTGCAAAAAGGTATAAGGTTGTCACAAGAGATAAAACACATACATTTGAAAAATAAGTAGAATATAAGATCAAGGTGATAACTTCAAGGGCATCTAGTAAATTTTTCTTTCAATTTTGCATATATATTTAAAGGATCAATAAAGTTGTACTATAGTATCATGGCTAGTTAATCTTTATTTGGAGGAGAATTTGTCATGTATTTATTATTTTCATATAGTATTGTGAGTCCTAGTGGACTTATTTCTATGAAATTTCCTCATTCTCACTTTTGTTGATATTTTGGGGACCAAAAGTCTCTTGTTGTGGAGGTATGACCCCAAAAATTGGCTCTAAAAGTACATTGGACCATTGGCATCATTTTTCAATACATCATTGTAGTGTCATCAAGAAGCTAAGAGGTAGAATGTGTCACTTTATCAATGCAAAAAGACTATAATAACACTTGATCTTCCATTTTGGAATTTGTTTTACCATCTGTTTGAGGTTGGGAGATTGGGAGCCTATAGGAAGGTTATAAATTGTTTCTCCACATTAGGGAAGCTCTTGGATCATTATGTGTTGACCAATTGTAGTTCATCTTCATTCCAATTGTAAGTGCAAACATAAGTTGACAGTGTGTTGCAAGTGAATCAAAAGTTGCCTACCTGTGTGAGCTCGTTGACACCATCCAACCATTGTAAAAATCTATATCAATCCCTTTTAATAGTGTAATGGACTTTTTCACTATGAGTTGGGTTTTCTCTAGGGAAAATTGATTATGTTTAAAGTGTGTGTGTTGTGTGTTGTCACTTATTCTACATACATATTTAGCATGAAAACATTTGTGCTTACTTGAATTGTACATGTATATGTTCATTCAACAACCATTGTAAGTGCATTAGAGTGCTTGTTATAGTGTTTGAAAATTTATTTCCATTGAGAACTCATTTTTTCATATTAGATAATAGAGGTATAACTTTCCTATTTAAAAATCACAGTGATGGAGGACTCACTATAATTTATTAAAAAAATGATTCTCATAAATACAAATGTAATTTTAATAATAATTTATATTCTTTCTTAGATGGCTTCCCTCTCCCTCCCCTCCCCCTCCCCCTATTTTAAAATGTTGGTTTCCCACCCATCTCCCGTTTATAAAACCTAGCTGTGGATCTCCCTATTTCTAGTGTCAGAGCAGGTTCAAATGGCATACCTAATCCCATTAATTTGACTTCATTGGTGGTTGTGGTTGGTGCTTCCCTTGTGGTTGTGCCTATTTTTGTGGTTCATGAGGATATTGGGTCTACTCCTAGGTTGTTTTTTCCCTCTACTCTGATGACCTCCTTTGTTGAGCTTGTGTGTAACCTTTCTAGGGTTATCTCTTCTACGTCCCTAAGTGTTGCCCATAATTGCCTCCCTTACGCCTCTATATTGTTGGTATTTTGGATATGTTGATATGGTTTTGTCATTGATGTCAACACCTGTCATCACTTGTCAACACTTATCAACACTTGGAGATCTTTGTTATGTTCACCATCAAGTCAGAGACTTATGTACAGTCACCGGTATTTGGTTCACCGGCAGATTATATTGTTCACTGGCACTTGGAATGACTTGGAGACTACTTGGTTATGTCGAAGACATTATCTGATCACAGTCTGAAACTTGATGTAACTAACTATGGCATATGGAAGATCAAGATGGAGACACACTTGAATTGCATTGGAAAAGACATATGGGATGTTACAAAGAATGGCTATACTGCTCCTACTCAAGGTCAACCTAATCCACCTAACTTGGCTAAAGATGAGGAAAATGATTGCAAACCAAGAGAAGCACTTTTGAGTGCATTGTCAGATCAGCAAGTCATGGGATTGTTAGACAGATCTACTGCTAAAGCTATTTGGGAGAAACTGGAAACATTGAATGAAGGAGATTCCACGGTCAAAATTGCAAAACTTGAATGCTTCCGGGTTAGGTATGAAAGTCTGAAAATGGAAGAAGATGAAAGAATTTATGCTTTTATGGAAAGAGTAAATGAAATTGTTTTGGGTATACAATGTTGTGGAGGAACCTTAAGTGAAGATGAGATTGTTTCTAAAGTTTTAAGAGCTTTGCCACTAGCATATAAAATGAAAGTTACGGCTATAAATGAATTGAGAACAATGCCTAATGCATCAGTATCTAGAGACACCTTGGTTGGAAAACTTTTAGCTTTTGAACTTGAGGAATTTGGTCTTGTTACTACTATTAAGACAGATCTAGCTTTCAAGGCATCATCAACAACTGCAACATCGTCATCATCATCTGAGAAATCTGATTGGAAATCCTTTTATGCAAGAGAACTTGAAGAAAGTAGGAGAGAAAATGAAGAACTTGAAGCACTATTTGCAAGGAAAATGCCTAAAGGTCCAATTGGAAGTAAGTATGAAGGTAAAGCACCCTTTAAATGTTTTAATTGTAATAAGATTGGTCATATGGCTTCTAGATGTCCTGATAGACATGCAAGATTAAGAGAAGAAGCTAAAAGAACATATAAGCCTAACCTTGATTATCAGAAATACAAGTTTAAGAAGAATGGAGACAAATATTGTTATATGCTGATGAAGGAGTTACTGATGATTCTAATGAGGATCCGACAGACAATGGATGGGCTTTTGTTGCTATAACAAAAGATCAACCAGCACCTACTGTTCAATCAATAGAGCAGGCCCTGGCAGGTAAAGTTGAAGATAAGGATGAATGGATTATTGATTTAGGATGTTCACATCACATGACTGGTGATAAGAGTAAATTCTTAACCTTTCAGGAATACAATGGAGGTTTAGTAAGATTTGGAGATGATAAAGCTTGTTTGATCAAAGGAAAAGGCACTATATCTTTTGATGGTAAGCACAATATGGATAATGTTTACTATGTTGAAGGTTTGAAGAATAATCTTTTGAGTGTTGGTCAATTAGTTGAGAAAGGATTTGAGTTACAATTCAAGAATGGTAAATGCAAAATCTTAAACAAAACTGGTTTGGAAATTGCCACCGGTAATCAGACTAGAGGCAATATCTTTCATTTGAACAACAATGAGAAAGCATGTTTGATTGCACATATTGATGAAAGTTGGTTATGGAATAAGAGACTTTGTCGTTTAAATTTTGATTGCATTGTGAAAATCAGTACAACTAAGGCAATAAGAGATTTACCTAAGAATGTTAAACCTCACAATCTGGTATGTAAGGAATGTCAATTTGGAAAGCAAGTTAGAGCAACTTTCAAGAGTATTCTAGAGAATTCTAACAATGTTCTTGATTTAATTCATACTGATTTATGCGGTCCAGCAAGAACTAGAAGTATACAAGGAGATAGGTATTTTATGCTAATCATTGATGACTATTCTAGAATGTGTTGGGTTACTTTTCTCAGGGAAAAATCTGAAGCATTGGGGAAATTCAAACTATTCAAGGTGATGGTAGAAAATGAAACCGGCAAGAAAATCAAATGTTTGAGATTAGATCAAGGAGGTGAATTCACATCTAAGGAATTTAATACATTCTATGAAGTGAATGGGATCAGAAGATAGTTATCAGCACCTCGGACACCCCAGTAGAATGGAGTTATGGAAAGGAAAAATAGAACTATCTTGGATGCAGCCAAAAGTATGATATCAGAAGAAAATCTACCTCATATATATTGGAGAGAAGCGGTCAATACAACAGTTTATACATTTAATAGAGTTCACATCAGAGGTGAAACCGGTAAGACCCCTCATGAACTATGGTTTGGTAATACTCCTACTCTTAAATATTTCAGAATATTTGGAAGTAAATGCTATATTAGAAGAGATGAGTATATTGGAAAATTTGATCCTAGAAGTGATGAAGGAATATTTCTTGGTTATTCATCTAAGAGAAAGGCATATAGATGTTTTAACAAGAGATTGCAGAAAATTGTTGAGAGTGCAAATGTGAAGATTGATTAACAGTTTAGAGGAAATTCAAGGTACACAAACTCTGTACCGGCAATAGAGATAATCACAAATGAACCTGCTGTGAATACACCGGTACAGAATGGTGATCCAGTTACACCAGCATCATCTGGGGATTCAACAGTCACTAAAGAACAATCGCAAGTAAAAACACCCCGGTATGTAAGATTGAATCATTCTGAAGATCAGATAATTGGAAACAAATTTCAAGGAGTTATGACTAGAGGAAGATTGACAAATGAAGATGTATGTCTTATTTCTCAAATTGAACCTACATCAATTAATGAGGCATGTAAAGTGTAGCGTCGTAAATTGTACGCACTTGCTAGGGTGGTACAATTTCACACCTAGTTTAGCACCCGCCTTGGCGCATTTTGCATTTTGCGTTGCATTTCCCCTTTAGCACTTAATTAATTAAATTAATTAGGTCTAAGGTCCTATTTTATCATCTCCCATATCATAAAGTTGGGCCCTTTTCATTAAAGTGTGCCCCTTTCATTTTATTCCTCCAATACATCATTTAATCAAAAACCCTAATTAGGTCCTATTTTGAACTTGGGGGCTTGATTTCGGGGGTCAAAACATCTCAAAATCACCTATAACTTCGGGATTCTCTCTAAAATCATCATATCCGACGGCCCTGAAAATTTGGTGAAAAGTTGTCGGGACCATGGCGCCCGGAGTGCACACAGTCCCGGACATTTTTCCCGAAATTTTAGGAGTGCGATCCAATCATAAAATAAAGCTTAACCCCAAGAAATTGGCAGGAGATTCAATCTCTAGGTCGGCCAAAAGTTGAAATTAAGACCTAGGGTTTCATATATAAGAGCTCTCTTTCTTCATTTGAAAGGATCTAAATTTTTGGTTTCAAGGACCTTCTATGCAGCGAAAGAGCAGATCTTTGAAGACTTCAACAACATTAAACATCCATCCATCAAGCATTCATCAATTTCATTCATCCACTTAGGGCTTTGAAGACATTGAAGAGCAATAAGGGATCACCGATTGAAGATTGGCTTGTACCCCTCCCTTGGGGTTGGGTATGATTTCATGTTGTTTTCATGTCCTTGCATAAGCCTCATTATATCATTTGTATTCATGCTTTAGATCACTTTGCATCTTGATTTGGAGCATTTACATTATCATTTACAAGCAATTAGGGTTTACTTTCTAGGTTGCTCTAGTTTGCTTACTTGCATTTTAGGATCTTGCACACACACAAGGTCTGCACACACACTACTTTTACAATACAACTTGGCTATTCGTGGAGGTGGAAATCACCAAAGCAGGGGTTTGACTAAGGCAAAACCCTATATAGCCGCCCACCATACCTTTTTAGATATAAGTGCAGATTTCGGGATTCGGATGACGCCGCAAGTTGCAAATCCGGCAGAAGCACACAGAAACTGAGCTACACACCAAATTTCAGGGAAAACAACCAGGATAGGGGCGTGGGGCACCTTGGTCCTGCCAGGACAGGGGCGCTAGGTGCCCTGGTCCCTGGGACAGGGGGGCTAGGCGCCCTGGTCCTTCTGTCAGACAGCAAGTTTCAGCATTTTTTGACAACTTTTCAGGTTGCAAAACAGCAGTTTCAGGAGCAGAATCAGGACAGTGGCGCCTGCGCCCCCATCCTGAACATTTTCACTTAGATTTTAACTCCGGGTACACATCTACATTCTTATCTTGTCCTTGTGTTTACAGCTTTCCATTGTTTAATCTCAATTCTGCAAACCTGTTATTAGTTCATACTTGCACTTTGGGGTTAGGAATTGAACTTGCATCATTTTATCTTTCAATTACAACAAAGGAGTAGAAATCCTAATAGGTAGCCCATGGCTCTCTCTTCCACAAAAATAAGTAGCCAATTGTGTGATACCTCTAGGCTCTTTTGTATTCCACAAGTGTGTGATTGAAAGTGGGATTAGGGCATGTTAGCCTAGTCTCGCTTTTTCCCCCACACATTTTTGGTGAACCCGACGTGAAACTCCAATCTTCTCTAATTCTGATTTATGTTTTCAAATTTGAGTATTTATGCTATTTCAAATTCAAATTTGTATTTACAAGTTTTAATTTCTTGCAAGATTCAAAAATTTAGAGGAAATTTTTGCTAAAACCCCAATTTTTCAATTCAAAGTTGAACTTGTGGATAGCTTAATTGGGATCAATAATTTCAAATCTGATTTAGGAACTCATTTGAATCATAAAATTAATTTTCTAAATCTACATTCTAAGTGCTTGCATTGGTTAAAATTAAACATTTCCTTCTATTTTGCATGTGTTATCATTTGAAAGGGGGAAAATTGTTGTCATGATGCATTCATTTCATAGATGTGATAATGGTTTAGCTTCCCTTGTTTCAATTTTTCCTTCTCCTAAAGAACCTCCCCCCATCTATAACAACATTTTAGTGCCTAAAAGAGTTTCTACCAATCCCTTTGAGACTCTCCCATGCTCTAAGGATGAAGACTTTAAGAGTGATCTTGACAATTCTCCTAAAATGTGCCCTTCCTATTTAGCTATCCTAGAGGAAGAGAATGATATCATAAACACCTTTATTAATGTTACTTCACCTTCCCTACATGATGCCTCTCTAAGTGAAAAGGCATTGATGGACATTGACTTATTTTCTCCTAAAGGTGGTCCTTCCAATGGGGGCATGTTAGTGCAACAAGAGGTTATGAACACTTCTTTCAAAGATCTCCTTCCTAAGCATGAATCTTTGGAGAAATATGTTCATGTTCCTCCTAAAAAACACTCCCTTCATGAGGATCCTTTTGTGCAAGAAGATGACATTATCCCTACATTTCCTAGTGATGGCATTTCCTTTTCCAACAAAATTCCCACTAGAGATGATGAATTAATGATAAATGCTTACCCTTCTCCTAAAGTTTGTCTTACCCATAAGCATCCCTTAGAGAAAGAAGATGAAATAATAAACAATTTCCTTAATTCTCTCTCCCCTAAAGATCATATTGAACATATTTTGAGGAAAGAGGATGAGTTTAACACATCTATTGATGCTCTCCCTCCTAAGGATGAGGAATTAATAAACAATGTTATCCCCTCTCTCGAAATTGACAATACTTCAAACATTCCTTTCAACAACTTCGCTATTTGGGATGAACCATTAGAAGAAGCTGTAGATTATTCTCTACCCCATGAGAGAACCCTAGCCAAAGGGGATGAAATCAAGATTGAAAACTCCCTTGATAGTTTCTCACCTTCCTTGAATCTCAATTATTCTCCCTCTCCTCAACTTGGTTCTACTCATAAGGAAACCCTAGTTCAAGGCAAGATGGTTAACATCTCTTTCAAAGATCTCCCTCTCAAGAGTGAGACTTTAGAGAGAAATGTTGATCCTTCTCCTAGAGAGTTTATTCCCCATGTAGATCCTTTGATGATAGAGGATGATATGACCTTTCCTAGTATTACTCTGCCTACTAGAACATCAATGCCTACCCCTTGTCTCTCTCCTAAAATTGATTTAATCCGTGATGAGATTTTAGTGCAAGAGAAGACTATCAATAATTCTTCCAACACTTTTGTTCATTCCCCTAAACCATCCTCAATCAATTTGATACATGTGAATGAAACACCTAACAAACCTCTCTTCACTGTCCAAGGTGCTTGTCCTTCTCAAAATTCTCAACCTTTAAATAAGCCTATCTTAGTGGTTCAAGGTGGTTATGCTAATGATTATTTTTGCACTCCTAACAAACCTATTATTACTGTGCAAGGAGGTTATTCTACTAAGAGCCCTTATGAGTATGCTAAGCAACTGACTAGAGAGAGTTATAATGCGGTTGCTCATACCTATAATACTAGAAATAATAGGCAGCCTAATCCTCCTCCTGTTACTCTAGTTTCTCTTCCTAATCCTCAACCAATTCTTCCGCAAGCTCCACATATTTCACAAGTTCTTGGTAAGGAATATGATCTCATAGAACAACTTAAAGCTACCCCTGCTAAGATATCCCTTTGGGATTTGATCCAAACTTCTTTCACTCATCATGGAATGTTACAAGATGCCTTGAAAGATTCGAATGTTCCTCCACCTAATACATCTAGTAATATAGTGTCTTTGGTTAACTCTGTGATGAATCCTAAAGCTCAAATTGTGTTTACTCAAGATGAGTTGCCTACTAGTGAAATTCAACATCAATATGATCCCTTGATGATTGTGGTTATCATAAATGACACTGCTATGAGATGAACACTGGTAGATAATGGTTCTGGCCTTAATGTGTGTAGCATTAATCTATTGCATAAGATGAATGTGGATACATCCCTTATTGAGCCTGACTCTCATCCCATTCGAGGCTTTGATAATGTGGCTAAGTCTTCATTAGGTATTATCACCTTACCCATCACAATGGGACCTGTTACTTTGCCTACTCCTATCCATGTTATGTCGGGAAATCTAACATACAACTTGTTATTAGGGAGACCTTGGATTCACAGTATGCAAGTTGTCCCCTCTACATTGCATAGACAAGTTAAATTTATTTATAATAATAAGACATATACCTTGATAGGTGATACTAATTTTCAAGCTTGTTTGCAAACATCTACTTCCAAAGGGAGTTCTTCTAAGCCTTCCTCTTCTAGTGATGACTCATTAAACAAGATACCTATGGATGGATCATCACCCTCTGATAATCAAGATTCTTTGAATGAGTCTGAAGTTCCTGAAGAAGATTCTTCTCAACTTGAATCTACACATGAAAAGGCTTTTGATCCTGAGAAGGTTCTCGCAGAAGACGATTGGGGATCTCTTGATTTCAATCCCACCTTTGTAGGTGAGTATAGGGTTCCTCCTAGAGAGCTTAAAGTTAAAAAGAAGGAAGAAACTAGAGATCAATCTGTCTTACCTGAACCTATGAGCAATAATTTTGTGGCCGCTTCTCAAACTTCTTCTCCACACATCTCTAATTCTGAAGAATTTGATTCTTTGTCTTATGAAAAACCACTTTCTCTTTCTAAAATGGCTAATCGTTATGGTCGTGGTTTTCATATTTTGGCTAAGAGTAGCTATAGTGGAAATGGTTGTGGCACAAATGAACGAGGAATTAAAGTTCCTTTAGAACATAACATGCATGAATATTCATTTGGACTTGGATATAATCTTTCTAAGCCCACCAAAGCATCTAAAAGACCATCTCTCAATGTGAATGCTATATTTAGTAGTGAAGATGATCTCACTTCAACTAAATCATCTTCTACTTCTATCAACTCTCATTCCCCTCATAAGGAAATCTTGGCGATGAACAAATCTCTTTATCACTCCCCTCAAATTTCTAAATCCACTTATGAATCTTTTTCTCCTATTCATCATAAAGTCCTTTCCTCCAGGGATAAGGCTCTAATAAATTACACTCATCTTTCTTCTAAGATTTCTCATAACTGTCCTTCTTCAATTTTATCACTTTATACATGTTTTTTATCTCACTTATAGTTGAGCATTCAGCATGTCATATTCAAATACCTCATTCAGTCTATCATGTCTTTAAATAACATTAATGGCTATTATGTTGCTCATCATTATGTGACATTGGTAGCTCATTTACTGGGGGCTCATTGTCATTCATGATGGTACAATTTCAAGTGCAATCATATTTTTGAAGCAACATAATAGCCTAATTTTTCTATGTTATCTCTTGTTCCTATGGGGTAATAGTGTGGAAATACTGATCATCTTTGCTTTAGAGTTCTCTTTTCCTAGATATGGGAGAAGATGTGTATTCTCTTTCTTATCCTACCCACTTCTTGTGAGGAGCATTTTACATACACTAATGTCTTGCTTGCATGAAGCCATGTGAGTATGTAGTACATTTTGTTTATGTCTAAATCTCTCCCTGGAAGATTGTGTAAGTCCTTCTCATTGACCTTATCCTTGGGAGGCAATGATCTTTTCTTATTTTTATCTAAGGATCCACTTTTTCCTATTTCGTGGATGGTGTGAACTTTATTACTTGATGTTATTCCTTGTATGCATTTGTTGTCGTTTGTTCAAGGATTCTCTCTTACAAGAGGTGTAAGTCCTTGACTACAACCTCTTTTGCACTTGGCAAAATACATCCATAATGAATTCACTCTCCCAATTGGGTTAAAAAGAGCGTCATCCTTCATTAAGAATCACTTTCACCTCGCAAAAGAAGGAAGTATTGCATTCTTATTCTCTTCTTTGTCTTATTCTAGAAGATGTTATATTTGTCTAAGACAATTCCTCTCGGGGATAGGTGTCTTTTGTACAGAGATCTCTTCTCCTCTAAGGATCTCCTTTACACATACTACAAGATATCCCTTTTCAACTATCTTATCCTTGCTTAAAGAGTGCAAAACTCTCTTGCTTGGATCTATGACATTGTTGCATTTTTGGGGTATCTTCTTTTGTGATGAAGGTAGGTATCCTTATTCTACTTTGCTTATGACATAAACATTACACTTTTTGAGCAATGGGTCATTCTCGGAACCAGAGCATAGACTCTTAGAGCGAGATGTCTCCATTTTTCTCTTATGCAAGGTGATTATTCTCGGAACCAAAGCACAGACTCTTAGAGCGAGATGTCACGCTTTTGTACTATACATATACAGGTTGTAGCATACTCGGGCATAGACTCCTATGAGGTGCTTCTAACCTCACTTACACACACATGCACGAGGTGGAGTGGAACTAGCGGCATAAGGCTAGACTTTCTCACTCTCCTCCCTTACATGGATCACCTAGACAGACTCTAGGGGCTAGTTTTCCATGTCCTTTTTCCCATGGATCACCTAGACAAGATCTAGGGGCGAGAAGTCCATGTTTTCTCTCTCACTATTCTTCTCATGGATCACCAATGTGTGTATTCATGCTTTTTTTCCTTTCTTTTCTTCTCTTTGCATTTTGTTTCCATTTACATCCTTCATCTTGTGTTAGAGAACTCTCAAATCCTCACACTCTTTGTTGTGTTGGAATTGAGATTTAGTCTTCTTTCTTACCAAATGATTCTCCATTAGTTTTTGATCTCATATCAAATCTTCTTGTGAGCATTTGTCATCAATATTCTTTAACAATTCGAAGTGGTAAACATGATACCCTGTTTCAACTCACTAAAATTAGCAAGCCGAAACAGGGGGGGGCATATAGCTACCCTTGAATTTTCATCACCTTCCTTAGTACGCATTAGGTGATTTTGTGATCTAACGTGTGTTTTGTAGGGTGCAGTTCCTAACTGTGTACTGCAGATACCGCTGGGGGCTTTGTCTGACAACTTATGGATATATCCTTTTTCAAATAATGTTTACTTTCCTGTACTTTAGCTTGCATATGCACGTAGTGTTCATATGACCGCTAAAGTGGGGGCTAAATGTAGCGTCGTAAATTGTACGCACTTGCTAGGGTGGTACAATTTCACACCTAGTTTAGCACCCGCCTTGGCGCATTTTGCATTTTGCATTGCATTTCCCCTTTAGCACTTAATTAATTAAATTAATTAGGTCTAAGGTCCTATTTTATCATCTCCCATATCATAAAGTTGGGCCCTTTTCATTAAAGTGTGCCCCTTTCATTTTATTCCTCCAATACATCATTTAATCAAAAACCCTAATTAGGTCCTATTTTGAACTTGGGGGCTTGATTTTGGGGGTCAAAACATCTCGAAATCACCTGTAACTTTGGGATTCTCTCTAAAATCATCAAATCCGATGGCCCTGAAAAATTGGTGAAAAGTTGTCGGGACGATGGCGCCCAGAGTGCACACGGTCCCGGACATTTTTCCTGAAATTTTAGGAGCGCGATCCAATCATAAAATAAAGCTTAACCCCAAGAAATTGGCAGGAGATTCAATCTCTAGGTCGGCCAAAAGTTGAAATTAAGACCTAGGGTTTCATATATAAGAGCTCTCTTTCTTCATTTGAAAGGATCTGAATTTTTGGTTTCAAGGACCTTCTATGCAGCGAAAGAGCATATCTTTGAAGACTTCAACAACATTCAACATCCATCCATCAAGCATTCATCAATTTCATTCATCCACTTAGGGCTTTGAAGACATTGAAGAGCAATAAGGGATCACCGACTGAAGATTGGCTTGTACCCCTCCCTTGGGGTTGGGTATGATTTCATGTTGTTTTCATGTCTTTGCATAAGCCTCATTATATCATTTGTATTCATGCTTTAGATCACTTTGCATCTTGATTTGGAGCATTTACGTTATCATTTACAAGCAATTAGGGTTTACTTTCTAGGTTGCTCTAGTTTGCTTACTTGCATTTTAGGATCTTGCACACACACAAGGTCTGCACACACACTACTTTTACAATACAACTTGGCTATTCGTGGAGGTGGAAATCACCAAAGCAAAGGTTTGACTAAGGCAAAACCCTATATAGCCGCCCACCATACCTTTTTAGATATAAGTGCAGATTTCGGGATTCAGACGATGCTGCAAGTTGCAGATCCGGCAGAAGCAGACAGAAACTGAGCTACACACCAAATTTCAGGGCAAAAGACCAGGACAGGGGCGTGGGGTGCCCTGTTCTTGCTAGGATAAGGGCACTGGGTGCCCTGGTCCTTCTGTTAGACAGCAAGTTTCAGCATTTTCCGACAACTTTTCAGGTTGCAAAACAATAGTTTCAGGAGTAGAATCAGGACAGTGGCGCCTGCACCCCCATCCCGAACATTTTCACTCAGATTTTAACTCTGGGTATGCATCTGCATTCTTATCTTGTCCTTGTGTTTACAGCTTTCCATTGTTTAATCTCAATTCTGCAATCCTGTTATTAGTTCATACTTGCACTTTGGGGTTAGGAATTGAACTTGCATCATTTTATCTTTCAATTACAACAAAGGAATAGAAATCCTAATAGGTAGCCCGTGGCTCTCTCTTCCACAAAAAGAAGTAGCCAATTGTGTGATACCTCTAGGCTCTTTCGTATTCCACAAGTGTGTGATTGAAAGTGGGATTAGGGCATGTTAGCCTAGTCTCGCTTTCCCCCCACACATGAAGATAAATATTGGATTAAAGCTATGGAAGATGAATTGGAACAAATTGAAAAGAATAACACTTGGTCATTAGTTCCTCGGCCTAGAGACAAAAATGTAATTGGAACTAAATGGGTTTTCAGAAATAAACTTAATGAAGATGGTAAGGTAATCAGAAACGAAGCAAGATTAGTATGTAAGGGATATTCACAGAAAGAAGGAATTGATTACATTGAAACCTTTGCACTGGTAGCTAGAATTGAGGCAGTCGGACTTTTATTGGCTTTTACAGCACACAAGAACTATAAAGTATATCAAATGGATGTTAAATATGCATTTATGAATGGATATCTTGAAGAAGAAGTTTATATTGAACAACTTGATGGATTTTCTTTGACAACTAACAAAGACATGGTTTGCAGGTTAAGGAAAGCTTTATATGGTCTAAAACAAGCTCCTAGAGCTTGGTATGCTAGATTGGACAAATATCTTTTAAAGCTTGGATACACTAAAGGTAATGTTGACAACAATCTATACTACAAAGTGACTAATGATGACATCTTGGTTATTGAAGTTTTTGTTGACGATATAATCTTTGGAGGAGAAGATGGATTGCGTAAAGACTTTTCTAACAAAATGCAGCAAGATTTTGAAATGTCTGTGATTGGAGAGATAGAATTCTTTTTAAGATTGCAGATTTCACAGACTGATAAAGGTATATTCCTATGTCAATCTAAGTACTTGAAGGAATTACTAAAGAAATTTGGCATGGAAAACTATAAACCGGTAAGCACACCTATGACTACAACTGATAAATTATCTTTGAAGGATGAATCAACACTTGTTAATCCGACTAGATACAAGTCTATGATAGGAGGTTTACCATATTTGACACAAACAAGACCTGATATTATGAATGCAGTATGTATTGTTTCAAGATTTCAGAGTAATCCTAAAGAAAATCATGAATCAACAGTGAAAAGGATTTTCCGGTACCTACAAGGCACTACAAATCTTGGTTTATGGTATCTTAGAGATGAAAATTTTGACCTATGTGCATACACACATGTTAATTGGGCAGGAGATGTGGATGATAGAAAAAGCACCACCGACGGAGCATTTTTTCTTGGTAGCAAACTAATTTCATGGCTGATCAAGAAACAGAGTTGTACAAGTCTATCAACAGCAGAATCAGAATATGTTGCAGCAACAACAAACTGTACACAGGTATTATGGATCAAACAAATGTTGAAGGACATAAAGGTAAAATGCAAGGAACCTATATCTGTTTACTGTGATAAATGACAACAATTGATATATCAAAGAACCCAGTATTTCACTCTAAGACTAAACATGTTTCTATCAAATTCAATTTTCTAAAAGAGAATGTTGAAGCAAAAGAAGTGAAATTGGTTTATGTGAATACTAAAGAGCAGATTGCAGATATTTTTACAAAGCCTTTGCCTAAGGAAACTTTTGAATATCTTAGAAAGCAACTTGGAGTCCTACCCCCACCGGTATAGACTTAGACAGTTGATATTTGTCATCAACCGATAGAATTAACAGAGAAATCTTTTATTCCGGCTTTGATGAGGAGAGCTACTTCTCAAAGGGAGTAGTTGGTATAATAAGTTGGTATTTTGTATTTGAAACTAGTTTTTGTAATGCTTTGGCATTTGATATCAAAGGGGGAGAGATATTATGTAAAAACATTTGAAAAACATTTTGAGGAGAGATATCTTTTGGGAGAGATTATTCCTATGGGAGAGAAATTATGTATCTTGATTTCTGGTTAATGATCTCTTTGGGAGATTGTTGGTTTTTGGTTTTTAACATTTCTATTTTGGCACTTTGATGGTTTTTCCATCTTGTGTTTCCATCAATGCCAAAGGGGGAGATTGTTGGTATTTTGGATATGCTGGTATGGTTTTGTCATTGATGAAAACACCTATCATCACTTGTCAACACTTATCAGCACTTGGAGATCTTTGTTATGTTCACCGGCAAGTCAGAGACTTATGCACAGTCACCAATATTTGGTTCACCAGCAGATTATATTGTTCACCAGCACTTGGAATGACTTGGAGACTACTTGGTTATGTCGAAGACATTATCTGATCACTTGGTTTTGGTGATTTGTTTATTTGTTTATTCGGGTTTGCATATTTGCTGTTACCGACAAATAGGTCCAAGATATACACCGGGAGGCATATCTATTCCAGATCAGCATGACACATTATGGAGATGATTTATTATTATTGTAAATGCATCGAGCTGACATCATGCACTGCATAATGATTTATTTGTAATTGATTTTATTGTAATATCTTTTAGTGAGCCAACCTATTCAATTGGTCTTAGGTTATGGTATAAATGTAAGATCTCATTTGTGAGATTGATATGTGATTGGAAAAAGAATTGTAATAAGGTATATGTGAAAATAAGTAGAGCTATACACGCAGAAATTATTTGAAGGTTGAAGGAAGGTTTTTGTGAAGGCAATCAGAACTAAACCAGTACTGAATCCAACATATGAAGATGTTATTTTATGCAGTATATTATCATTGGATTTAACCATCCAATTGTAGTCAGTGTGACTCTCATTTTGCGATTGAGCAGTGAGCTCTAGGCAGCTGGCCTTTCGGCATGTGCAGAATCCATATTGTACACACATACTATCTGCAGTAGTATCATTTGATTGTGGGTAAGGCTTCCCACCGTGGTTTTTCCCCTTACAGGGTTTCCATGTACAAATATTTGTGTTATGTGTTGTGGATGTTATTGTCTTTTTGTTTCATGCATTAATCTTTACCAGTACTGCAATTAACTAATAAAACTGTCTACCGGCATAAAGTTTGGTTTACCGGCATTAAGCATTAAATTTTGGTTAAGTTAATTTTGGTTGAATTTATTGGACAACTGATTCACACCCCCCCACTCTCAGTTGTCTCTGGGACCTAACAATATCATGTGGTGGTTTTGGGTCAGGAAGTGTTTAAAAATCTCTTTATTTTAGAAAAATTATGTTATTTATAAATATTTTCATTTTTGCGAAACTCTTTTTACCCTTGTGGTTGAGGGTAAGATGAAACTTTACCCTTGTTCTCATGAGTTCTTTGTTGTTTTCTTTACCTAACCTGAGAACTAAGAAGTTGTTCTTTCTATGGGGGATTGGAAATGAGGCTCTCATCCTTTCTTTCTTCATCCTTGGATGCCCTCCTTCAATTCTTTAGGGGATTCTATTGATGTTTTGCCTATCTAGGTAAGAGTACCTTATCTTCCCCTACGCTTCTAGTATAAATTTTCTTATGAGGTCATTGGAGATGGTTTGGCCCATTTCCTAAAGGTGAACTCAGATATTATTAATTTCTCTCATAGTTCATTTTCCTGTATTCTTATGGATATTGATCTGGCAAATGATTTACATTATGAGATTGTTCTTCAAGTGAATGAGCACCCTTGGTCTTAGATGAGAAATTGTGAGGGTATTCATTTACACTATAGGAACTATTTTGCTACTAGGCATTTGAATTCTACTTGTCCCCATACTTGTCATTTAAGATCTTCCTCAACCTAGTGGAAGAATTCTCTCCCAATGAATCTCATGGTGTTCCTCGATGACTCAAATGATGGTTCAAATAATTTTTCCAATATGGTGCCTCCTCCTACTTTATCTAGTCCTAATACCTAGAAAGCTACATCCTCTTACATTGTCCCAAAGACTACCCATGGTTTTTGTGGTTCTCCCCTAACTTATGTTGTTCATGATACTCAGTCTCGGGTGAAATAAGTATCTCCCTCTTTGTTTGGTTCAAATATGGGTGGAGTCTCTTTAGTTCAATTTGAAGTGCCTCTTCCCCTACCCCTGAGATTTAAATTCATGATGATAGTGCCCCCTAGACTATTTTGCAACATAGGAAGAAAAGACATTCTTTGAAGGTCTCTCCTTCTCCAGTGATACCTTTGGGAGTGAAGTTGGGTTCTGGTGCAGGAGCACCTAGTTTTGGTTGCATTTTCAAAATTTTCAACAATTTTGGTGTGAATGATCCTCATTAGGTCCACTTGTGTATTTTCTCAGTTTGGCAAATATGCCTTTGTAAGCCTAAAATGGCATCTCATAGCAAAATTCCTTGCAAGCCCTCATTTGTCTAGCATCAGGATAACTCAAGAGCAGCTATACCAACAATGGAAACCTATTCTGATAGTTTGTTCATTGGTGAGCCATTGGGTATCAAAAGGAGCAGTTTCAAGTTACCTCGACGACTCGATGAGAAAGCATTGGCTTGGAGCGTGCTTGATGGGTGGTGTTATCGGAGATCGGTAAGAGGCGTTTCACACTACACCGATGACCCAATGAGACCACATCACTTGCTAAGTTGTCATCGGCCATCGGAAGTCAGGTTTTGAAGTCTCCCCGATGACCCAATGGAAAGCGCAAAGCGGTGTGTGTTGTCATCGGTCATCAGTAGCCCCATTTTGGGATTACATCGATGACCTGATAGGAAGTGTGAAGTGTGGGAGGTTGTCATCGGTCATCGGTAACCTTGTTTGGATGCTACCCCAATGACCCGATGGAACCTGAAAAATAGTTGCCACTAGAAATCATCGGTAACGAGATTAATCTCATCCAATAGGAGGAATTCACAACAAGGGATGGAATATATAAAAAGACCCAACGGGTATCTGTAAGAGGTTGATTGCCTAGGAGAACAAATTTGTTTTTCTGAATAGCAAAAGAGAAGTCTATTTTCTGGTTTCCAATTCAGAGTCTAATTTCTATTCGTGAATTGCAAATAATGTTTTAGAATCTTTAAGTTCACTTATGTAGTTAATGTAAATGCTTCATTTCTCTGTTCTATGAGTTACTAGTTTGAATCTGTGAATAAACTCGTAATCTATAAATAAGGTTTTCCATTTTAGTTTTTGTTCTTTATTTGTAACAATAATATGACTCTAACTTGAAACTCCACACGACCATTGGAGGTTGTCAAGCAGAACCAACCATGTATAGTAGGTTTTCACTTGAAAGAGACCAGGAGATGGCATTAGGTATTCTTGCAAACTAGCCCCTAGGCGAGCTTGGTGATAGTCCGGCTAGGTGTCAATAGCTTGAAGGAGATAACTTGTCGGGGAAGGATCTATTGAGAACTGGAAGAAGATCCAGAAGGCTATAAGCCCTGAAACCTAGACATTTTGAAACCGAAAGGAGAAAGTTTGCTAAACCAAACAAGATGGGTGGTTTTGCAATGAGAGAACAAATGTTTTGTGTCCTACACCCCTACAAGGATATAGTGAGCAAGCTTACCTTGTGAGCTTAAGGAAGGTGAAACAAGCAAACTAATGGTAGGGGAGTACATAGGAGGAGACTACGGGCCCTAAGAGAGACTAGGTTTATATACCACCAAAGAACTCCAGTTGATGGTAAATTAGGAATCTCCCCATCAGGTTCTAACTCAAATTTTAATTGATTTATCGGGGATTGTTTCTAGGGTTGTTCCTCTTTGTTTGTTTGTTGGTGGTTATTGGGTTGTTCTTATAGTATTTTTGTCATGATAGTAAATTGTTGGTTAGATCCTTTGTTAGTTATGCTCTGGTCCTAGTTACCCCTTTGGTAACCCTTTTGTTTTGTACCAAGGTTTGGGCCCTATCAAAGCCCATCTTATATTAATCAAAAACAACAAATAATAGTTCAATATTGAAGGACTAAAATATTAAATAATAACTCCAAAAAAATATTGAAGATAATATTCCCTTTTAGACCACTATGATTAAATCAAAATATTAAGACTATTAAAGTGAGATGGGATCTACTTAGCATTCAATAATTGTTGATCATGGAGTCAATTAATGTTTAAAGAAATTCATTTAAGATATGTATAATTGATTACTACTTTGATTTTCTAAAAGACATTTAAGATATAATGTATAATTAATTCATGCTTTGATTTATTAAAAGGTATTTAAGATAATGTATCATTAATTACTTCAATCAAAATGCTATTACTCTTCATTACTCTGAATGAAAACCCAAATTTGGAAACTTTCACAACAATAAACAAGCTTGAATTCAATAGTCCAACCTTGTCAATGACATTCTAGACATGAGTGAGAAGGGTGGTGTAGGATTTGAAATTTTGTTTCACCTCCTTCGTTGGGTTTGTTGATCTTTCCTTTGTTGTCAAAAATGACAATGTAACTATCATTTTTTGCAATCAATTTTCTTTAAATAAAAACCCTAAACAAAGGGGTTCACTCAAAGGCGATGTTCAAGTGAACCCAATTTAATATTAAAAAAATTTAGCTAACATGACCTTTGAATGAACATATATTTTTGTTCAAAGGTATAAAAAAGAAACCTTCAAATGAACATGTTTTTTGGGTTCGTTTAAAGGCCTTAAAATTATGTTTTGGCGAAATAACAAAATTTGTTCATCCCTAAAAGTGTAACCCACTATTGTGGGTTCACTCTAGGTCATTCCCTAAAGGTGGACTCATATACTATTAATTTATCTCATACTTCATTTGCATGTATTCTTATGGATATTGATCTGGCAAAGGCTTTACCTGGTGAGATTGATCTTCAGGTAAATGAGCACCCCTAGACTCAGATGATTGATTATGAGGGTATTCCTTTTCATTGTAGGCACTATTTCACTACTAGACATTCGGCTTCTACATGTTGACATAGCTCTCATTTAAGGTCTTCCTCAACCTGGCAGAAGAATGCTCTCCCAAATCATCTCATAGTGTTCCTTGGTGACTTGGAAGATGGTTCAAATGATTTTGCCAATATAGTGTCTCCTTCTCCTTCAGCTAGTCCTTATTCCCAAGAGGCTACATTCTCTTATGTTATCCTAGAGACTCACCATGGTTTGTGTCGTCTCCCCTAACTTTTTTTTTCATGGTACTTGGTCTTAGGTGAAATAATTCTCTCCCTCTTTACCTATTTCTCATATGGGTGGAGTCCCTTTAGTTCAATATGAAGATTCCTCTTCTCCTACCCCTAAGATTTCAATTCATGATGATAGTGCTTCCTGGATTGTTGTGCAACATAGGAAGAAAATTCATTCTTTGAAGTTTTCTCCTTCTCAAGTGATACCTTTGGGGGTGAAGTTGGGTTCCAACTCAAGTTTTAATTAATTTGTTGGGGGTGGCTTATTGTCTCAGGGGTCGTTCCTCTTTGTTTGGTTGTTGTTGATTATTGGGTTGTGCTTGTAGTATTGTTGTCATGATAGTAAGTTGTTGGTTAGATCATTTGTTAATTCTGCTCTGATCCTAGTTGCCTCTTTGGTAACCCTTTTAATTTGTACACCAAGATTTGGGCCCTGTCAAAAACCCATCATACCTTAATCAAATCAACAAATAATAGTTCAATATTGAAGGACTAAAATATTATATAATAACTCCAAAAAAATACAAAAACATAAAATTGTCATAATTTATATACCTCTCAAATATTCATAGAGTTCAGGATAATATTCCCTTTTAGACCACTATGATTAAATCAAAATATTAAGACTATTAAAGTGAGATGAGATCTACTCAGCATTCAATAGTTGTTGATCATGGAACCAATTTATGTTTAAAGAATGTCATTCAAGATAATGTATAATTGGTTACTACTTTGATTTGCTAAAAGACATTGAAGATAATGTATAATTGATTAGTGCATTGATTTATCTAAAGGCATTCAAGATAATGTATACTTTTTAAGATAATTTATAATTGATTAATGTTTTGTTTTACTAAATGTTGTCCCTTTACATGAATTATTTAAGATTTATTTCTTTATTGCTTATCATATCCTCTTTATATTAATTTCTCATTTCTAATTACTTTGCTTTTCAAGTATAGAGGTCTCTAGAGATCGCCCTCCACTTTAATAATAATAATCTGAAAATATATGTATGTGTGTATGTATGTAAGGATGGATGGATGGTAAGATCGAAAAGACTTGTCAAATGTGATTCTCAACTTCTCTATGGCTCGAATTAATTGTCGAAGTTTTAATAAAGATCATGTCCTCTTTATATTCAATTTCTAACTTCCTTGCTTTTCATGTATGGTAATCTCTATAGACCCCCTCTACTTTTAACAAAAATAATAATTTGAAAATTAATATATAAAGAGAGATATCTCAAAAGACATTGGCCAACATGATTCACGTTGGCTTCCATGTGACTTGGGTTTATTGTAAGAATTCAAATAAAAATTATATTCTCTTTATATTTATTGATTTCTAATTTCCTTGCTTTTCATAAATGGTAGTCTCTATAAATCCCCTCCACTTTTAACAAAAATAATAATTTGAAAATTAATATAGAGAGAGATTTTAAAGGACGTTGGCCAACGTGATTCACATTGGCTTTCCTGTGACTCAAATTTATCGTGGGAGTTCTAATTAGGTTTCTTCTTCCCGTAATTTCCCATACCTTTTTCATTTCAATATCAAACGTTAACTCAACCGTACTGCAAAAAATGTCAGTAGTTGGCGATTGGAAAAGGGCAAAGGAAGCTTCCTCCTCACCTTCCTCATGCCCATCACAAAACAAAAAAATCTATCACTCACAAGCATCAATTTCTATTGCTTTTTCAAAGTTGTCTGTAACAGGCAACTTCCTCACACTTTCCTATGTATTTAGAAAAGATATATGGAATCCCATATGCATCGCTCGTGAAAGCTGAGGTGGGACAAAAAAGTACTATACTTGAACTGTCACCTTTCAAAGTAAATTGAATTAGGTTAAGTCTACAGTTGTTCCACTCTTTAAAGCTAAACGACGGGTCCCCTCCCCTCCCTCTGTTGTACTGTTCACAAGCTCCATTCCTCCACCGATCAATGTCACGGACTTCATGAATAATGACTGACCCCAGAAAATCTCATTGTTCATGACTGTGTGTTGTTTGCAGTCTTAAAGCCACTTAACATGTTCAGTGTGAATGCTTGGTACTTTGTAATCAATTTACTGTTTAGTTGGAAACCCGATTCTTATGATCATGATGTATTATCACTTCATTCAATTTAGTGTTACAGATTAATGAATGTCTACTTGACTTAATTCATGCTGTAAGACTTTTAATAATTAGTGACTGAGATTTTGTTTTGGATGGAGAATTATATGTGATCCACAAGTCTGTTATCTATCTGATACAAGGAGCATGAGTTTATGCCATCTACGAGTTCGTATGCGAATATTTTTTCAATCAAGGATCAAGGATTGAGGGTATCCATTTCATCAAAATCTTCCATAATATGATTCTGGTCTTATTCATTTCACCAAAGTAGTCCATAGCACAATCCCAACCTTATTCTTTATATCATACCTCGTGAAGTTTGAATCTTGATAGATCACAATATCAAGAAACATACCATCACTCTCACCAATTAAATAACACTTTGGTAGTGAACTATAAAATCAATTTTGATTGAAGCTAAATTATAAGTAATGAGAATTATTAAATTGGTTGGTACATAAAGCCATCAATTAGACATTGATCATGATATATCTATTGCTTCATTAAATTTAGCATTACAGATTAATAGATATATGTTTGACTTAGCTCATATTGTAAGACTTTTAATAATAAGTAAGTTGTGATTTTGTTTTTGATTGATGATTTTATACCATTCACAAGTTCATTATCTGTTACAAAGAGCACGAGTAAATGCTGATATTTTTTTGATTGGAGAGTGAGAATTGGGGGTACCGTTTTCACCGAAGTCGTCCATATAATGACCTTGACCTTATCTTTATATCCTATTTGAATCTTGGTAATTGAGAGTCAAACCATATGTATGTATATATATATTGTAGATGGAGGATTTTATATCATGCACAAGTTTTTCATTTGATACAAGGAACATGAGGTTATGCTGATATTTCTTTGACTGAGTCTCAACTATTGGGGGTATCCATTTCACCAAAATCGTCCATAGCACGTTCCTAGCCTTATTCTTTGTTTGTCTCATACTTTCTCTAATAGAATCTTGGTAGATGCCATTATCAAAAAACATACCATCCCTCTCACTAATTAAATAAGGACGCTTTAATAATGAACTATAATTTCAATTTTAATTGAAACTAGATTGGTTGGTACATAGAGCCATCAATTAGTAAATGCTACCAGATACATTTGTTGGGCCAGCCTTAAACCACACACACTAAGCAATATATTAAGCCTCGAGAATGTTAATCAGTGTTTAACACTTTTAAGCCTAGAAGTGATTCTTAGTTTGACCACACACCTTAAACAACATATTGAGTCTAGAAAATGTCAGTCAACTCTGAGTGTTTAACACTTTTAATTTTAAGTCTAGAAGTATAAGTTTAATGTGTGTAATTTAAGGCATTCACATTTGTTGAAGATATGCAGATTTAAAGATTTGAAGATTTAATTATAATGAATTTGAGAATAGCAGATCTATATATGCCCATGATCTCCATTAATGTACACAATTTTAGTAAATAAATCCAAGAGCAGATGTATATAAGCCCATGATCTCCATTAATGTATACAGTAATTTAGTGCGTAAAGCCAAGATTTGCATATTGGGAATTTGGAGATTTTTTTTAATTATAATGAGTTTGAGAATAACAGATGTATATACACCATCGATCTCCATTAATGTATACAGTAGGAAAAGAAGTAATGCGTTACCTGTTGTAGACTGTACATTTATTTGGTGCTTTAGTAGTATTCAATCAAAACACAGGAAAATTAGTTAGTCAAAAAAAAGCCTTCGGTAGTGGGTTCAAGTCATAACTATCACTTTTGCAAGGGCCCTCCATTGATTTACCACCAACAGACGACTTGTGCAATTATTCCAACGAAACTTTGGATCTGGTAGCACGAGTGAGGTTTGCTATTCAAATCATGATTGTGATGGGCATTCACCCATCTATCTCCAATGTCCACACAATGGGCTATTTTAAGTCTCGATGCGCACAGCCCATCCTATCTTTACCTATGCCAAGCATGATTAGGAAAGTCGGTTGTTAATCCTTTTATAGATCTGAGCAAGAGACGTACTCTGTGAAGAGCCAACAAACATGAATTTTCAAATCAGTTGGATTTGGTTTGTTTACATGCAGCTATGCGAGGCGTTTATATCTGCAAATTCTCTGCTCCACCGCTTCCCAAGATCAATTCAAGAGCTTTCTGACACAGTCAGACCAATTTTCAGGTTTTCTACATCATCTTACAGTGGCAGCTCAGACGGTATGAAGCAGACTGAGGAATGTGAACTGTATCGCCTGGCTCATATAGTTTTGTAGATTGCTGTCTCTTATCCTCTACAAATATAGCTGTGTTTAGTACTGATTTTTGTGGCCAGAAATAAGCTCCCACAAGGCCAAAAATCTGTAAAGCTCCTTTGTGGCTCTACTGTAATTCCTATGTGGGTATTCTTTGTCTTTCAGAATTATACTAAATAATCGATTTCCTTTGTTAAAGTTAACCACTGTTGTTTTTGTGTAAAAAATTATCAGTGCAGTTTAATTGTGATTCATAGTTACAGGGTGAATTGTAGTCAATTCTGCTGTGTACAGTTCCATCTTATCGTTGGCTGGCTGTAGCTTATTTTTAACGCTTTCTACAATTCTATAATGATTTGTAATGATGTCTGAAACATGGCATGGTGCAGACAATTTCCATACAATTAGAACAGAGAAAAGAAAAGTGGTGTAATATTGGTAATGGTCAGATATAGCAATGTAATGGCTATGTAGTTCATAGATATTACATTAATTTGTCAAGAAACCATGCTTTCAGTTGAGTTAGCACTTCAATCTCTGTTTTCTATGTTCTATGCCCTTCAAAGCACTAAGAATTCTAGCATGCCCACTAGAAATAATTTGCAGAGAAGTCATCATCAAATTAAATTGGTGTAGGTAGTCCCTCATCTCATTGTATGTGACTTATTTCCAACACTTTCTATAATTCTATAATAGTTCTATAATTCTATAATAGTTTTTAATGATGTCTGAATCTTCAAACTCAGTGCGCAATTAATGGCATGGTGCAGACAATTTCCATACAATTGGAGGAGAGAAAGGAGTAGTGTAATATTGGTAATGGCTATGTGGTTCATGGATATTACATTAATTTGTCAAGAAACCATGCTTTCAGTTGACCTAGCACCTTATATTTAATGATCTTCAAATCTCTGTTATCTATGTTCTATACCCTTCATAGCACTAAGAATTCTATCATGCCCACAAGAAATAATTTGCAGAGAAGTCATCATCGAATTAAATTGGTATAGGTAGTCCCCATTTCATTGTCGGTTCGGATGTGACTTATTTCCAACATCCTACAATTCTGTAATGATTTTTAATGATGTCTGAATCTTCAAACTCAGTGCACAATTAATGGCATGGTGCAGACAATTTCCATACAATTGGAGGAGAGAAAGAAGTGGTGTAATATTGGTAATGGCTATGTGGTTCATAGATATTACATTAATTTGTCAAGACACCATGCTTTCAGATGAGCTAGCATCTTAAATGTTATGGTCTACCACTCTGTCATCTATGTTCTATGCCCTTCAAAGCACTAAGAATATCTCCCATGCCCACTAGAATAACTTGGAGAGAACTCATCATGAAATTGAACTGAGACTTCATTTTTGTTGAAGGTTTCTGCAAGAGTATGTTTCAGACATGTATGTCTCTTTTGTAATGATAAGATCTATTTGTGGCGAGTGCAATCTAATCAATTTACTTAGATCTTTTGAAGGATTTTGTGTTTCAAATTTTCATGTGTTAATCAGATCTCTGTGTGTTCTTTATTCTCAGCCCAAAATTTGAGAAAGGTTCAGTTCTTCAGTCCAATTATTACACAAACTTCAAAAAGCCAGAACATACACATTACTTAATCTTCAAAGCCACTGAGTTCAATCAGAATCTTTTAAAGAATTGTCTGGACTTTTTAATTAATGTTAGGTTAAATTGTAATCTTCATCGGGAATAATCAATCTAGGCTTGGATTAATGGAATCTTAAATTTATATTGTAATTAAAAATTAGTGTAATTGATTGAGTATAATTATGAAGATGACAGCATATTCTTCAAAGAGGCTGCAGTTATTCTAGCTTCAAAACAGACCTTTCCTACAGCATGTTAGTGACAGGTTTAGTCAATCGCAGCCGTTAATTGCAAAATCGACGGTGTAAAACGCGTGACTAACACGTGTTAGTCAATCCTTACTGCCTTTTTGAAACCAGAATAGACACGTCCCTACAAAGATTGAAATTCTGAAGATGGTACAATTAGATCTGATTCTTTCACAATATTATAATCTACTTTAGTATTTATATAATACAATTATTTTTTTCTTTCAAATTACGCTATCTCCTTTAACACGTTCATTTTGCCCGGTATTGAGATTCCTTACATTTCTGACTGTAGATAACTACGAGTATGTATAGTCCTGGTGAGAATAGGACACTCATGAAAAAGCATCTCGATTAGACAAATCAGTACAAATTATCTGTCCTTGAAAGGATACATAGATCTGTCTAATTTTCACAGTCATGATTAAACAGGTAAAAAAAATTGGATCTGGAGAGAATTTTCTTATTGTAAACTTTTATTACTACATGAAGATTCAAAATTAAATAGATTTTCCTCATCATTTATGAACGGGCCCAAATGTTTAAATAAATCCATTGCTAAGCAATTAAATTCTGTCGGTTGAATTAAATTGTATATATAATTTGGGGGAGATATTTGTAAATGTATGGTTTTATTATTTAATTTCAATTTATGTATCAGATTAATTCATTTTAATTTTAATTTTATTTTATTTATTATTTTAAAATATAATTAATTTGTAGTTTTTTTTTTTTATATTAAATCAAATTTATGATCTTTTTTTTTATTGAATGATAATTGAGTATAATCTTCTCAATTTGAATTATAAACTCTTATTCCTTGAATCAAATTTATTGAAATATGATCATGAACCACCAACTTTGTGTACCAACGGTCTTGAGGTGTGTATTTAAGACTCATTTAAGGATATTGTTGTAGATCACTTTCAATCATTAATTAATCATTGACTATTAAGACAAAGTAATTACAAGATCACTCAAACATAATCAAATGAGCATCAATCTAAGTCTCAATCTTCTATACATTACTTGCATTAAATTTTGATTTTCTACTTCACTTGTTTTCATTTTTTGTATATTGCCCAATAGGTTAGACTACTATCAAGGAATTCATTAATATCCTCTATGTATATCACAATTCCCAAATTTTGTCTTTTAGCACCACTAATTTCAAAGTTAGCAATGAGATCAAATGAATGAATATATATCCATCAAGGAATGGAGTGTCCAAGGATAGAATTGTGAGCATGACCTTATCCTTATAGACATATTTTCTAATCTTTTTTCATAGCACATCTATTGACCAAACGAGCCAAAGTCTATGTTACATCATACAATAAATTTCAGCTCTTTATTCCTTCTCATCTATTTTGTTTCTCTATCTCAATTACTCAAATCTTACTACTTTTATCCTAGTCTCAACTTCATTTTTATTTATACGTTTAACGTAGTTAGAATTAAACCTTGACCTTTTATTGTGGAGTGTATTTGTTTCCTTATAGTTACATATTAAGGTCACTAAAAAATAATTGTAAGTTCATCTCTGATAATGACATATTATTATAATGGATCTTGGTATATGTATGGATATAAAAACATATAGAAATAATAAACGCTAAGAAAGTATATAGAGAATCAGTGTTCTACAAATTAATAACTTTCTTTAACTAATTCTTAAACCACCAGATGCAAAAGAATGAAAGTAAAATGTAGAAAGTCAACACACATTTTTTATGTGGAAACCCGGAAAGGGAAAAACCACGGTGGGATTAAGACCCACAATATTATAATATTATGATCAAGAGTATAATAATATTATAAGGGATCGCAGATGCATTCAGGCACACTGCCTAGAGCTCACTGCTCAATTACAATAGAAGGCTACAACCCCCAGAGGACTCACTATCCTACAAATTATTACAAATGATAATTGATTGTCTGAACTGATGAGTAGCATCTACAAATGCCAAAATGCAGTTTTGGTTAAGTACAAAAGGTCTTTTTCCACTGTTCAGTTACACTACTTTGTTCTGCTCTGCTCAATCATATACCGAAGCATAAATTCAAGGATAGCACACCTGAAACTGTGCACCAGCGCTCATACAATCTTTGCACACTCACATCGATCACCAAAATGCTCTTATAGATCTGTCTAATATATCTACATCACTTGATTAGGTCACTAACATGTCGACTTCAAACATATTCACAAAATATGAAACGTGTAACAAGAAGTCGACTCAATCCGATTACCAATACACATGTAGACCAAAACAAATTTATAATACGTTTCACATAAGTCAGCACAACAACCTCAAACACGACACCAATCAACAAAATCATCCTGAAGATTCTGCATAACATGCTACACTAAAATAACCCTGTTCTTCCTGAAATATTGGATACCGGATCATCAAACTTGCACTAGAATCAACATTGAAAGTTGGGATTACAGACTAAGCAATTCCAATCATCAACTCAACTACCTTTTTCACCGCAAAAAAAATGTGCACCCAAAATTGAGTTCTATTCAATGTACTCAACTTTGCCGAACATTGTGTTCCACCTTCCAGACTTAAGAAAAACTTCCAGTAGAATGAATTTGCATATACCGGATAACACATCTGATCTGAGTTGCTATCAATGACAACCCCTAAACAATCCTCAAGCACTAATCTCTTTCGGAACAGTGTCTCATGCCAACACAATCATTGTTTAATATTAGATTCCCTTGATTGTACTGCATAAGTGACTTGTCTGTGATGACCTCTCCTGATATTTCATGATTTGGAAGTGTCATTGCATTTCATGGACTATCAGGTGTGCACACCAAGATGGTGTGCAAAAACATGGACACACCCCAAAAAAACATGAAAAACACAAAACGTGCATGGAGTATTTCAAATTTAAAAAACCACGTATGCGTTTAGGCTCATTTTGTCGAGCCTAACCAAAGATAAACCACGTATGGGATTTAAAGTATACTAACCGCGTACATGATTTAGAAACTAAAACCCCGTACATGGTTTAGAAACTAAAACCTTGTACGTGGTTTTAGTTTGTAAACCACGTATGCATTTGTCTGTCAATAAAATTTAAATTAGTAATATGGACTTGTATGCAATTCATTTAGCATTCCATTAGAATTTTTGACAGGATATATACATAAAATATAACATTTAAGTATAAGTGGCATTTCTCTTTGTCTTTTATCTTTCTTATACTTTAAGTTATATTTTATGTATATATTGTCAAGATGTTTGAGAGTGGTTCTAGATCTCTAAGAGTTATAATGCATGTAGACACCCAAAAATTGCACCATGCTTGCACACACTAACTAACATTTCTGCCTTAATCGATTAATTGATCAAGTATCATTCTTCTAATTCAAATTTTTTATTTTCCTAATCATTTAAATCATGTCATCATTAATCATTCATTTCCTAACATTAATCGAATAATCTTTATTATTTGATTATTTCAATCCCACTTTAATTAAATAATCTTTATTATTTAATTAAATTCAATTTCATTTTTCTTATAATTGAATAATTTCTTTAAATTATTTAATTAGCTAATTATTTCATCATAATTAAATAAATTTCTATTTATTTAATAAAATCTTAATCATCTTCTTCTAAAAATCAAGAATGGAAACAAATCTTTATTTGTTTTTATTTAATTAATTTAATTTCTACTTATCCCCATCCAAATTCAAAAATGGTAATAAATTGAGAAAATGATTTTAAAAATTAAAATAAATCATAATTCAAAGCAATTATTTTCTCATATTCTCCCAATTTTTCAAAAATGGAAAGTATGTCATCATCTGCTTTATATGAATTTCAAAAATCATTATCATATCTTCCTAAAAAATGAAAAATGGAAGTAACCAGTTAGCTTCTGATTTTCTTGATTTATCTTCTTGGAAAATATCTTTTTAATCTCAATTTAAAATTTGAAAAAGGAGATATGCCTAGTCAAAAGTCTCTTTATGCCATCTTTTTTAATCCATCTTGATTCTCCAATCTTGTCTTCAATCTTCTATAAATTCATCAATCTTTTCCATAATCTGAACCATGCTTCGAGTAATCTTATGCTGCGATTTTCATCTCTCCATCTTGCTTTTCACTTTCATTTGTGCTTTGTAGGTGAGATCCACATCAAATTTGAAGGTGAAAGAAGAACAATGGAATAACATGGAAGGAGCACTCTTGTTTGGTTTTCATTTCATTTTAGTGCTTTGTTTCTATGCTTCTATTGATTGAATTAAGATTTCTTTTCATTGCATTTTAGTCTTCGTGGCTAATCTATTGCTTTGATGCTCATGCTCAAATTCCTAGTTACAATACAAATTCTAGTTTTTTGAGTATTCTTATAAATTTCAAATAGTCAAATTTAAGTAATCAGCATGCTCGTATCAACATTATCTCTCTCGTCTCTTCCATACATTCCCCCTCTCTCTTCCTTAACCCCTACCTTTTTGTCTCTTAGGCCTCTCCCTCTCTACTTTCTTCCCTCTCTCAGGTATCTCTCCCTCTCTTTCTCATATCCCTCACCCTCTTTCTCTCTTTCTGTTGGCATTGCATGAAGATTGCATTGAAGAAGTATAGTGTTGTCATTGATGTCAATAGTAACTAGTAATGAAGCAGTAAAGCAACCAGTAATGAAGCAGTAAAGAAACCGGTAATGAAGCAGTGAAGATCAACCAGTAACCCTAACCAATTGAGAAGTAGAGCCCTAATCAATGACGCTTGGAGATCAGTTGTGATGATTTATGACCGAATGATGATCGGTGATGAAGATGCCACGTAAGCATGTTGCACGTGATGAGTTTCAAAAAGGTTTTAGCGCATAAAGATAACCATTTATCTTGGGAATGTTCAAATTCATAGTATGAAGTGACAAACGTGTGATGTGTTACAACATTCAAAGTGTGATGATCCAAGAGTGGTTGTAGATGCCTAGAAGAATGTAAAGTTGATTGCATGTAATCTAACGGTCAAGATTGAACCGATGTGTTTGTAATCTCTATGAGAATTTTAGGGTTTGTGTTGTGTTACCGACCTAATGTATTTGTTTTTAAGGTTGATGGATTGATTGTAAGAGTGGTTGGCAAATTTGGTTAAGTGTGAAAGTGATTGTTGTCGAACCAAGAGGTGAGTATGTAGAATGATGTGAAGGCAGATAGGAGCGATAAAGGATCTGATTCAGTAAGGAAGTGCTATTTTCATATCAGTCAAGAACCTGTTGTTCTCTACCATTACAACAGTAAAATCCCTTAGTCGAGTAAGCTCTATCAGGCTTGTTAGTGAAATCCTCTAGCCAGGTGATTCATTACCTTGGATTTGAAATCCTCTACCGAGGTTACCTTGAACAAGGTATTTGTAGTTGTTTATGGTGAAAATGGATAACAATAAACAACAATATTGAAAGGCTAAATGAATTCAACCACCAAACCCTAGCCTAACAATCAATAAAGATCCACCATAACATATGAAGATTACCTAAGACAATGCAAATAACTCAAAATCACAAAGATTATACCATCATATGTCCAATAGGGTTTTGATCTCCATTCTTCCTATCTCCATTGATCTTGCTTGATATATTTGCTCTCAGATTTTTGTATGCACAAGAGCTCAACAAAGAACGGAATGTGGTTGCAAGTAGGATCGTAGTGTAGCCAAGTACTCCAAAATCAGTCATTAGTCATTAGTCATTAGTCATTAGTCATTAGTCATTAGGGTTTGATAATGAAGGAGGTATCTTCTTAAATAGAAGACACAATGAGAAATGGAGGGTTAAGATTGAGAGGTGTAAAAAGAGAGGTCGGCTAGGATTAGAGGGTAGGTAAAAGAAATACCAAAATAATGAAAGAGGTAGGTGGTGTATGAATTAAGAGATGAATGACATGTGTCATGTGTAGAAAAAGATAATGAATTAATTAAATAAATAAAGATTTATTTAATTAATAGAAGAAATAGGTCAATTAAATAAATAAAATATTTATTTAATTTAGGAAAGGGATAATTTAAATAAATAAATGTATTTATTTAAATGAGAAATAAGGCTAGAAGAGGATAAATGAATTAATTAAATAAATAAAAATTTATTTAATTAATAGAAGAATTAGGCTTAGATAATTAAATAAATAAAATATTTATTTAATTAGACTGGACAATTTTAGGTGTCTACATTTTGCCCCTCTTTGAGACAATGCGGCTTGTCGCGTTGTTTCAAAGAAGATAAGATGAACTGATACAGAGTTGCCCCAAGATGGGAATGATATGCCCCCTCGAGAGATTGGATGAAAATGTCTGAAAAGATTGCAGACAATCTCTCGATAAGAAAGAAAGGCTAGAATGGATTGACCGGATAAAGTGACAAAGTCATGGGATAAAGAAGACTGACTCGGGAAATGAAGGCTAGGGGTAGTCTATAAGATAGACCACGGGCAAAAGACATCCTCATTGTCATCCACACCCTTAGAAGATCACAGTGCAGAGCGAAAAAAAAAGCAGCAGCAGTAGGCAACGATGGCTTTCATTCATAGATTCGACCGTGTTCGCCGATTCCAGCGACCAGCAGATGCAGGAGAGCCGGTAAGTACCCGAAAACCTCCTCGTACTTTCACGCATTTCGATTTTTGTCATAAATGCATGTTTAGTAGCAATAAATGCGCTAGGAATAGGATAGTTTAAATATGCAAAAACGCGCAACCGCGTCTGTGTCAGTTCCAGGCGCGTCTGTGTCGGACAGGCGCGTCTGTGTCGGGTCCAGGCGCGTCTGTGCCTGGAACCGCATTTGTGCTGAGTGCGGACGCGTTTGTGAAATGTAGAAGCGTCTGTGCTTTTTAGGAGCGTTTATGTCATGTAGAGACGTCTGTGTTCCCTAGTCGCGTTTGTGAATGGCATAGGCACGTTTGTGTTCAGGAAACGCGTCCGTGTTGCAGAAGCGCGTTTATGCAGTCTATAAGCGCGTTTAGGAGTTAAAAGTGCGTTTGTGTTTCAAAATGCATGGTTTTAGTCTTCTAGGTCAAATCGGCAGTTCTGTGATGAACATACGTTGTCGATTGGATAAGCTGCTGAGAGGATACACTCAAGCAGGTCCTCTAGGAAGATTAGGATAGATCAAGGCACTTTGTGATGAACAGGGAGCACCAAGATAGGCAGCACTTTGTGATGAACAGGGAGTGCGAATGTGAGTGACACTTTGTGATGAACAGGGAATGTCACACACGTAGTACTTTGTGATGAACAGGGAGTACTACTATGATAGATAGCAACACTTTGTGATGAACAGTGAGTGTCACTAGGATAGATAACCAAATGCATTTAGATAGCAAGTAGCATTTTGTGATAAACAGTGAATGCCACGATAACTGACAAGATTGATTGTGTGACTGCAGGAGTACTTGCCGATGTTGGAGTCACGGGAGAGATTCCCATCGACTCAGAGGTTGCGACCAGAGTTGTCGATCCAGGATAGGATTTCCATTGAGGAGATGGGTCTTACACATGTGCTATTTGTGCCTGAGTTTCGGGCAAACATGGGTTTGCTGACTGCGTTGGCAGAGAGATGGCACTCTGAGACGTGCACGTTTCACCTGCCGATGGGTGAGATGACAGTGACATTGGAGGATGTGTACAGGATACTGCATATCCCGATCGATGGAGAGTTGATTCCATACGATCGTGACGGTGACAGGGAGGCATTGAGACGGGTGTTTCAAGATCCCGGTTTGGAGATGCGAGCAGGTCACGTGGCCTGGGATACCATGACCGCCACAGGTTTAGCATTGCCGGCTGTTATTGGAGGAGCCATCAGTGGTTACTTGTGTCCGGACAGAGCCACACGAGGATTGGCAGTTGGCTAGGGAGGGGCATTGGAGACACTGATGATAGAGCACACCAGGTATGCATGGGGGCCATGTGTCCTGGCCCATTTGTACTATGAGCTGCATCAGTTTGTGTATCACGGATCAGTGGGCTTGGGCTGCGGCGTTACTCTCCTTCAGGTGTGGGCATATGAGCACCTTCCCATCACACGGCCGATCCACTTCAGAGGCAGAGGGCAGACGGAGGCGGAGAGGAGTGGTGGGAGAGAGGCGAGTAGCACCTCAGAGGGAGGGAGGACAGGAGAGAGCAGCTCCGGTGGTGAGGGGTCGGGGTGGATTGCCCCTACATGTACCAGCAGCAGAGGGTCCTAGAGCACAGGGACCTAGACAGGTGCAGGGACAGGGACAGGTACAGGCATAGGTACCTATTCAGGCACCTAGACAGGTGTAGGCAGAGGCACAGGGACAGGCACCTGTAGAGGAGGAGCCACAGGCAGAGGCTGAGGGCGGAGATCTTGAGGAGGATGAGCTGTTGAGGCTGCGAGAGATCTGCCAGGGCCAGGCAGATGAGATTGAGGATTTGGTGCGGGAGAGGGATCACCTCAGGATCAAGCTCAAGGACACAGAGCGGGAGAGGGACCAGGCCATCCAGAGATATACTGAGGCCGAGACAGCTCTGAGGGCAGGGAGGCGGGCAGCAGAGGATGCAGGGGCAGGCTACGCATATGTCTTGCAAGCCGGAGAGGAGATCGCCTACTGGAGGGATCTATACTATGCTGTCGTGCCAGCAGATCAGCGGGCGAGGAGCTTCCATAGATCGTCGCGCACAGCGACGGCTACGGGAGGGAGTCACAGGAGACAGGCGTCCAGCGGTGGGGTCATGGGTCCTCCACCACCACTAGAGAGACAGGGGGATCCTGGAACGGGTCCATCTACAGCTCAGACTCCGTCGAGGCCAGGCGGCTCCGAGGGAGGGAGTTCATCATAGCCATAGAGGGCTCCCCATTGTATCAGTATATGTACCATTTTTGTATTGTAGGCACCTGCGGGTGATTTTGTAGCCATATGATTCTTTTGACATCATTGTATCATGACACTTTTTGATTATATATGAGAGATGATCCATTTTTGTGGCAGCTATATGCCTGTGTACCTTATGTGATGAAATGTTCTTATGTGATACATGTTTTATGATATGGATGTTTATATGATGCCATGCAATATATTTTTGTTCTTTTATGTTGTATATGTGATGCATGATGCAAATGTGAATGTATGTAATGCAAATGAATATGATAATGCAAATGATTATTTACATGATGGAAATGTAAGATGTGCTAACATGTGTTGTATGCAGGATGTGATGCAATTGTGATATCTATATGTATGTATGAAATGCTTATATGTGGTGATGTAGGTGTAACTACATGAAATGTAAATGTTTTTGGTGTGTCATTATACTCAGTCATGTGATAGTAGGCTACACGGACTCGAGAAGGACGATGGAAGTCAATCAAGAAAGGGGGATGGAAGACAAAAGATATGAACGTGAAAGAGCTTCTTGTGCGTTATCATCATTGAGCTTATTATGGCAAATAGGTTATGACAATCGAGGCATATGTTCGACCCAGAAAGTCATTGTACCTGTTTGCATGGAGATAAGACAGTCACAAACAAGGAATGCCCCAGTTCATACTAGACTCACAGTGTCCTCATATCCTTGGACAAGTCATAGCATTACTAAAAGACAATCCACAGACAGCAAATGCAAATAGGTGACGATACCCCATCCTCGCCTTTCTAGTCAAAGACATCCTGGAGATAGAATCTCTAGTCAAAGACATCCTGGAAAAGCTAAAAGACATGTCACCAAAAAGATAAAATCAAAAGAAAACCAAGACTCGACACCAACATCCACTGTAGTCCTCAAGTTTAGTGTCTCTTGTCACTTGTTTAAGTCTTTATTCAATTGTGGTCACAATGTTCACTTTCACAAAAAGGATAGATAGCACTGAACCATATGTTGTCTGAGTCTGTTGAAAGATTTGATTTTGTTGAAGCTCATTGTTGCTGCTGTGTCTCATCTGAAACTGACTGAATCCATGAAACTGATATTTTTATTGCGGAGAAGATGGAACTTTATTGCGGATCTGTGATGCAAATGTTGCTTTATTGCGGATTGTGCGCGGATAGACTGAAGAAAGCTGGAAGAAACTTTACTCCTCGAAACATGTGATGTTCTCAGTTCCACACCCATTACTAGACGTAGGATTTGCCTTAGCCACAGATAGGATCTGATTTATTATGGATGGAAAGGGAGTGAAAAGGGAGGGTTATGGATGGCTAACCAATCTTAGGTAGATCAATAACCAGCCATGATGGGAATGTGTAAGTTTATTGTGAGCGAATAAGTTGTGAGTGTGTGCAAAGTGAAAGATGAAAGAGAATCCTGAAGGAGGGAGGAGCAAAGTCTCTACGCATGGCGCTGGTGACCTAGTTTTCACCATGGTACTTGCCCAGGGCGCCACCGAAGTGGTTTTCACCGTTGGACGAAATTATTTCTCTTTACTTTTTCGATTTTTCAATTTTTTTGTTGTCACAAGGCGCCTGTTTGCTAGGTTTTCACCAAGTAACGATTTTTTTTTGTTTTATAATTTTTTTGTATTTTTGCGATTTTTTGATTTTTTTTTGTATTTTTGCATTAAGATGCTCTGAAAAGCTATGTGTAGAACCTGCGAAGGTGCATGCTGTTGATAGGATCCTCCAAGGGTTCACCTTCTGTAGTTGAGAGCTGATATGCCCCAGATCCATATACTGTTGTGATGATGTAAGGACCAAGCCAGTTTGGTTCGAACTTGCCCTTCTTATCTCTATCTTGCTGATTCTTGGGGTTCTCTCTAAGGACTAAGTCACCTACCTCAAATGTGCGAGGCTTGACCTTGTGATTGTAACTGCGACTCATTCTTTGTTGGTAAGCCTTGAGATGATTAAAAGCAGTGTGTCGTCGTTCCTCCAGCAGTTCTAGTTCTTGTAAGCGAGAGACCCTGTAGTCTTCGTCGTTGATTATGTTTCTTAAGGAGACCCGTAAAGAAGGTAGCTCGACCTCAATAGGCAAGATGGCTTCAGTGCCGTAGACAAGTGAGTAGGGTGTAGCTCCTGTAGGTGTGCGGACACTTGTGCGGTAGGCCCAAAGTGCAGGATTGAGTTGGACATGCCAGTTACGGCCAGCGTCGTCGACTGTCTTTTTAAGGATTTTGAGAATTGTTTTATTAGACGCCTCAGCTTGGCCATTACCTTGGGGGTAATATGGTGTGGAGAAACGGTGAGAGATATGGAAGCGGTCACAGAGTTCACGAACATCCTGATTTTTGAAGGGACGCCCGTTATCAGTAATAATGGAAGTAGGAATCCCGTATCGGCAAATGATGTAATTCAGGATGAAGGTAGCGATTTGTTTCCCAGTAACTTGTGTGAGAGGCACGGCCTCAATCCACTTTGTGAAATACTCTGTAGCTGTGATAATGAATTTATGTCCATTGGAAGAAGGAGGGTGAATCTTGCCTATGAGATCGAGTCCCCATTGACAAAAGGGCCAAGGAGATGCAAGTGGTTGTAGTTCCTGTGCTGGTGCATGTATGAGGTCTCCATGAATTTGACACTGCTTACACTTTTTGACAAACTGATATGCATCTTTTTCCATAGTAGGCCAGTAGTATCCAGTCCTGATGAGTTTCTTGGCCAAGGTAGGACCACTAGTATGCGGACCACATATCCCTTCGTGCACTTCTCGTAATGCAATCTGAGCTTCGTCACTCTCTAAACATCTAAGAAGGGTGCCATCTAGACCTCGTCGGTATAGGATATCAGCTAGGATAACGTATCGAGAGGATTGGCGAATGAAAGTGCGGCGTTGGTTGTTCGATAGATCGGGAGGTAAGATATTGTCGCGAAGGTATGTGAATATGGAACCATATAACTGGGATTCAGGACCAACAACACATATCATTTCTGTAGGAGTGATCTCATATGACGGAATCAGCAGGTTGTCTACCAGGAATTCATAGCAGGTCTCATTTTGCGGTAGATCAATGAGCGAAGCAATTGTAGCCATGGCATCTGCAGCGCGATTCTGTTCTCTTGGTATCTGCTCAAACTCTATCTTTACAAAGTGCTGTTTCAGATCATCTACCAGTTGTTTGTAAGGCATTAGCTTTTCGTCTTTTGTTTGATAATCATCAGTTGCTTGACGGATGACAAGTTGAGAATCCCCAAAAACACGAAGTTCTTGGATCTTCCACTGAACTGCAATTCTTAGCCCAATTGTTAATGCCTCGTATTTTGCTATATTGTTGGTGCAAGGAAATGATAAGCGGTATGACTTTGGTATAGAATCGCCCTGGGGAGTTATAAAAAGTATACCTGCTCCTGCCCCATGCTGTGTGTATGAGCCGTCAAAATATAATTGCCATGGCTTTGCAGGTGATATCGTTAGAATGGACTCATCTGGAAATTCTGACTGTAGAGGAACATCATCTATCATGGGAGCATCTGCCAATTGATCTGCAATTGCTTGTCCTTTTATGGCTTTTCTGTCCACGTATTCAATGTCGAATTCACTCAAGATCATTACCCACTTGGCTAGCCGCCCAGTAAGTGTAGCCTTGTTGAGAAGATATTTTAGTGGATCAATTCTGGCAATCAACTTAGTCTTGTGAGTGAGCATATAATGTCGTAATTTCTGTGAAGCAAAGACCACAGCGAGACATGCACGCTCAATTGGTGTGTAGTTCAGCTCATATCCCACCAATGTGCGACTGATATAGTAGACTGCTTTTTCCTTGCCGTCAGGTATTTGTTGTGCTAGGAGTGCCCCCAGTGCTGTTGGAGTAGCTGATATGTAAAGTAGCAATGGTTGATCTGGAATTGGTGGCATCAAAACTGGCGGGTTCAAAAGATAGTCTTTGAGCGCCTGAAAGGCATGTTGACAGTTCTCATCCCATTTGAACTTGATGTTTTTGTGTAGTAGGTGCTGGAAAGGGTTACACTTATCTGCAAGTTGTGCTATGAATCTTCGTATGGACTGGAGTCTCCCTTGTAAAGATCGAAGTTGACTGATATTCTTGGGTGGCGGCATGTCCAAGATAGGCTTGACCTTAGCTGGATCAGCCTCTATTCCTCTTTTAGACACAATGAATCCTAGGAGCTTCCCGGAGGTTACTCCAAAGACACATTTCTTTGGGTTTAATCTTACCTTGTACTTTTCCAACCGATCAAAAGCAACTAAAAGTATGTCCAAGTGTGTATTTTTGTCTATTGATTTAACCAAAAGATCGTCAACATAATCTTCCACGGTTATGTGCATGAGATCATGGAAGATAGTAGTCATAGCTCGTTGATACGTGGCACCTGCATTTTTCAGCCCAAAGGGCATGACATTCTAGCAGAAGGTTCCCCATGGACAAGTGAATGATGTTTTATGTTGATCTTCAGGTGCAATCCTGATCTGATTATATCCAGAAAATCCGTCCATTAAAGATAACATTTCATGGCCTGCTGTGAGATCAATGATCAAGTCAATGTTTGGTAATGGGAAATCATCCTTTGGACAAGCCTTGTTGATATCTCTGAAGTCTGTACATATTCGGATGCTGCGATCCGGTTTTCTGACAGGTACCAAATTGGAGATCCATTCGGGGTAATCAATTGGGTGTATGAATCCGACATCGAGTAACTTTTCCAGTTCTGCCTTAACTAGCAATGCCACTTGTGGATGCATTTTTCTTAATTTCTGCTTTACTGGTTTTGCCCCCGGTTTGATTGTTAAATGATGCATTACTAAATCCGGGTCTAGTCCAGGCATATCAGCATAAGACCATGCGAAGTTGACTTGTCGTTCCTTAAAGAAGCTTATGAATCTTGCTCTCTCGGCCTCTGTCAATGATTGAGCCAAAAATATGTTATGTGGCACCTCTGCTGTGCCAATGTTTGTCTTTATAGTCTCCTCTACCAACATGGATGATTTTTCCTCGTATGATGCTGGGAGAATGTCGAGCCTTCCATCTTCGAGCGCCTCAGAGAGGTTTTCACCCTCAGATACGTCCTTTCTTTTTACTTTTTTGGAGTCAAATAGCGCCACAGTGTGGTTTTCGCCATAAGACGCTTGTTTTGTTCTTATTTTCACATTTTTGCGACTGGAAGGCCCGACACCCTCACCAAAGTATGCCATGTTATTAAGCTCTATGGCGTATCCTGCTTTGTGGTCTCCAGGAGGAAGATCATCGCGAATGCCAAGATAATCGACAATAGCTTCGTCATTCTGAAATGTATCAAACTGTGCTAGTCCGTCCTGATCCCAGTCAATGAGTTGGGGGTGGAAAAGGGGAAGGTCTTTAGTGTTTTCAGAGTTTGCAAGGCTAATAGTGAAGATGTGGTTATATTCAGGTATGTCAAGATAGTCATCGAGGTCATCAATGGCACTCTCCTCATCAGTTTCGATCGTGAGTGAGTCCAAATTATCATCACTAGTAGCACCCTCAGGAACAGGTGTCCTCATCCTATGTGATCTTGACCTAGGGCCTTGAAACGAAGCTTGTGCGGGATCCTTATGGGTTGGTTCTTGGCCAACTCTGAATTTTTTGTAAAATTCCTCCTCCTCTGCAGGTTCATCTGGCTCTCTGTATGTCTCTTTGAGCTCGTAGTCACTGGAGGATTTGTCTGAACCCCATTCCCACTCATTGGAATCTGTGGAATAATCATCCTCTTGTGGAACTTCAGCGACTTTGACTCGCCATACCTGTTTTGTTCCTTTATTGTGTAGTCTGGGATTTAGAAAACCAAGCCCTTTTGAGCGTTCCCTTCTTGTAGTTAGCTCAGGTTGTAAGGGCTCCATGACACCTTCTTTGCATAGTCCGAGAGGGCTTTTTCCATCATACCCAAATCTTTGCAGAATTTTGAAGCCTTTGCCATAGTTCTCACAGGGTATTATAATCTGGTCATGTGTTTCCTCTTCAACATCCTTATAGAGCATTTTATATAAATTTTCTTCTTCTAATTCGCCCCATTTTTGAAAGATGGTAGGATCCCATTTGAGCATCATGATGGAGATTTGCTTGTTAGGATGTGGCCTCCCATATTCCTTGGGAGAGGTCATGACTTGTCGTAAAAACATTGTTTGATTCAAAGTGTATTCTCCCATGCCTTTGTCTTGAAACTTGGCTCTAAGTTCACCTTGTTTGGATGTCGAGGGCTTTAATGACTCAGGATCAATATATGCTGAAGAAGGAGTAGCCTCTCGATTGCTGGGAATGATAGTCTCAGTATGTGATCTCAAGTTATTGCAATATATGAATGGATTTGGATCACCATTGACCGTTACCTCGACTCCATTATGAGGAAACTTAATGCACTGATGGTATGTTGATGGGACTGCCCTCATTTCATGAATCCACGGACGTCCTAGCAATATGTTATACGTGAGATCTAGATCTAGGACTTGACAAACCACATCCTTTGTGACTGGTCCTATTCTTAGTGGTAAGGTGACTGTACCCTTGGACGAGCGCTCTTCATCATCATAAGCCTTAATGGTGATTTGGTTTGTAGAATTCACAGCCTTGTCAGAATATCCCAATTGTCTGATGGTGCTCAATGTACAAATATTAAGACCTGCTCCTCCATCTATCAGGACTCGCTTTATTCGGTGTTTATGTATGAAGGCTTCAATATGTAGAGGTGCATTATGTGGTTGACTTATGGAGGCGTCATCGGCTTCTGTGAATGTGAGGGAGTGTGGAACGGATAGGTATCCCACCATGGCTTGAAACTGGTCCACGTTCAGATCAGTAGGGACAGCAGTATCTCTCAAGGTTTTATCAAGGATAGCTTTATGTGCAGGAGATATACATAATAGCTCAAGAATAGATATGAGCGCAGGTGTCTTCCCTAGTTGTTCTACAAGGTCGTACTCAGGCTTGGTTGATGAAAGATTGGTATTCTTAGTAGAGGTACCTGGCAATGTAATCTTACCTCGATGGGTTGTAACATGACATTCAGAGGTAGATGCGGACGAAGATCCCACACCTTTTAGGACAATTTTGGGTCTTTGAGAAGAATTCTCAGGATTTTTATTTTTGATAGTAATGGTAGAAATATGATTGTCCATTGAGATGTGATTGATAGTAGAATCATAATTGTAAGGTGCTCTAGTGTAATTGGCTTGCTCATCTGTGACTTTGCCTTTTCCTTTGTCATGTTTTGGGAATGGTTCCTTAAACACCTCATGCTCTTGGTTAGATGAATGTCCCTCAATCTCAATATCTCCTCTGTCAATGAGATCTTGTACAATGTTTTTCAGTCGATGGCAATTACTTGTCTTATGACCCTTACTCTTATGAAATTCGCAATACTCATCATCATTCCACCAATTTGGTTTGACCTTTGGTTCATATGGAGGAAAGTCTGGGACTATGATCACTTTGTTTGCTACAAGCTTTTTGAATACTGATTCAAGTGGTTCTCCCAATGGAGTGTACTTCCTTCGTGGTTTAGAAGTTGTTTGATTGTTCACTTGATTGTTGGTAGAATTTGATCCAGAAAAGACGAACTTTGGTCTCACTGTGTTGGCATCAACAACACCATCATTAACCGTGTTCTTGTTCTTGTTCCAAAATTTTGGTTTGTCCTTTCCTTTGAAGTCCTCTTTGTTTTCTTTGAATAGTTTGATAACTCCTTGTTCAATTAAGACTTTTTCTGTTGCTAGGCCCTTTTCAATGACATCCTTGAATGTAGACAAACAAGCTTTTCTGAGATCATAGCCAATAGCTTTATTAACGTTTTGTGTGAACATCTCCACCATTTGTTTCTGTGGGATTTCACAAGAGCATCTGCTAGCTAGGTTTCTCCATCTCTGTAAAAATGTTGCGAAAGATTCTCCTTCTTTTTGTTTCGTATTGCACAAGGTAGTAACTGAGACATCTGTTTCAATGTTGTAAGAGAAATGTTGAATGAATGCCTCTGCCAAGTCGCCCCATGACTTAATACCGGGAGGTAATTGAGAAAACCATTCCATCGCTTGATCTCCTAAGCTCTGTGGGAACAACCTCATTAAGTATGTTTCTTCTGCCGCTATCTCAATGCAAGCTGTGAAGAATTGTCTTATGTGTGCCTTGGGGTCTCCTCTCCCTCTATATTTGTCGAATTTTGGTGTCACAAAATGTGGAGGAAATGGCGGCATTGGAATGCTCTTATCGAAGGGATAAGGGCATATATCTCTCATGGTGTATGTAGGTTTTGATGTACCCATGTCCTCCACCTTCTTTTGTAGATCTCTAATTTGCTGCTCCAAATTATTCTTGGGTGGGGATTGATTTCTTGCAGCATACCCCATGTTTGAAACACCCATTTGAGGAGGGACTTGTTGCATATATGGATGATACTAATCGTAGACATGTCCATATGGAGGTCTATATTGTTGTGACATATATGGAGCATTTGGCATAACTTCTTGTTGAGGGACCCCATATCTGTTTTGTGTGTATAAACCATATTCAAGAGGTCTTTCATTTTCCATTGTGTTGCCCCCAATTTTGACATGGGGTCTCCTTGTGTCAAAATTTTGAGGATGTCCTTGAGTATCCACTTGTCTTGATGGATCTATACCTTGCGCATGTGTTTGAGCATAGGGCCTCCATGAGGGTCTTTGAATGTAAGTATCATATGCTTGAGCTTGTGTATGTGGGATTGCTGGTTTTTGAAGCAAAACTGATGGTGACTCTGGCATCATATTATTTGGTCCTCTATTTCCTCCACTATTTGGTCTCCTTTGATCCATGTTAGGTTGAGTTTGTTGTGAGGGTCGACTTTCCATAAGTTGAGATAAGTCAAAATCATGCGGTATTTTAGCTCCACTTTGTGCCATCATGTTTAAAAAGTATTGACGATCTCTCCTCATTATCTCTTCAACCAATCTATTGAATTGAGGATCCATTATAGATTCTTGTATGTCTACTGATAGTATTGAAGAATTGTCCACGGTGTCATTGTGTGTAGCATTGTGTATAGTATTTGCGCTTTCCACATTTGGATTGTGTCTATAAACATTCATGTCTGGTAATGTAGTGTGCTCAGGATTGTAGAATAGATCATTGTCATACTCATAAGAACTCATGTTTACGGATTCTTGAGCTTCTTTAGCTATTCTCCTAGATTTTTGAAGGCGGGTTTCAACCATGAACTAGGTGTTTGACCAATATGTGAGAGACTAGATGAAAAATATGAAAAGAGTATGGAAGACCAAGAGTTGTATGGAGTGTAAATGAATCTTGAGGTGTACTTGCAGTGTCCAAAGTGTAAGACCAAGTATGTAAGTAGTAGAGTGGGTGTGACTTCCAAAGAGAGGATAGTTTCTCTTGATGAGGTAAGCTGACCTTGACTCTAAGTAAGACCAAATGAGACCCAAAGGTAAGAAACCTTGATGAGGGACCACTTAGCAAAGTGTAGTTGTATGTAGTGTGTTGACAAAGTATGATGAGGACAAGCAAGTGACCTTTTGACTCAAGTTTTAGACAAGTATGAATGTAAAATGAGATGTGAAGCAATGATGGACTGTGTAAGACCTTAGAACAGGTTGAATGCTAGATGAAACCTGAAGAGACAACCTAAGAAGCTCAAGTATGCCGAAACTGATTTTCTTTGTTTGCTTGACTGTTAAAGTTTTCAAATCCTGACACAGACGCCTCTGTATACTTCACAGACGCGGTTCCAAGACACAGACGCTACTCTGTTTTACGCAGACATGGACAAAAACACAGACGCTATTCTGTACTTCACAGACGCGCTTATCCGACACAGACGCGGTTTTAACAGACACAGACGCGTTTCTATAACCTTAGTGCAATTTTTCCTATCTGTGAAGTTGTTTTGTTGTGACCAAATCTGATTTTTCGACTGTTTTTCGTGACAAGAGGACACAATGTTGATGACTCAATGTTTGCAAACTGTTTAGACTCCAAAAGTGTGTTGTTTGATGTAAAAAGTTTTTGCATACACTTGAAGATACAAAAGACAGAATGTTTTGCTGTTTTGTCTTGAATGTTTGAGTGTTTAGCATAAGACAAGCACAAATCTTAGGGCTGGCCAAGACAATAGTTGTTGATCCCACATGGGGTTTTACCCCCAAGGCTACGCTATTCAGAGCGGATACTTAGATGCTTGACCTCACTGGCTCCACCCTCGGCACTCACTTCTCGGGTCAGCCAAGCATCAGTCCCCATGAAAACTCCCCATGGCGAACTTTGTATCTCTACTAAGAACCGTATGTGTGTGGGCCGCTACCAGAGGTCCAACCTCCTGCCTCAACAACTAGAAGGATTTGGGCATCTAAAACAAAGAGGTGCTAGTAAGGGCATCCGCTCGTGTGGCCATACATGCGGCACTTTCAGCTCTGTAAATACAGAAGGCTCCCAGCCGGTAGGGGTTACGCCCTACAAATGATCAAATAAATTTGATCAAACGGGTTTATGGGGAGACATAGTGTCGGTATGAACTAATCAGCACACGTTATCCATAGTTTTCACCATGAATACATTTGATTATAGTGGTTTGGATGAGGTGGGTTTTCCTCGCTACCACTTGGGTCGTTCTCTTCTCACTAGTAGTCCTAATGACCACACGGGAAGACAGGCCCTCTAAAGATTAAACAAAAAGAGCCTATTGCTCAAGACACAAAAGACAATGATTTAATTTTAGTGCACCAATTGAAGTGTTTGCTAGGCTATGAAAACAAGGCACACAATAAAAATTACAAAACCCTAGCTAAGGCCCTGCAACAAAATTGTTAGTAGTTTGGGTTGTTTCAAATGATAACCCCTTCCTGCAAGCACACAAGTTAGGTAAATTTTAGAAAACCCAAAAAGACTTTGTGAAAAGGGGCCTTCAACAAAACGTATTTGCCTCCAAAGCAAGCTGCACAAACCAGGTTAGCTGGATCTGCAATAGTTAGCCGAAAACAAATTAGATCTGAAACCCTAAGTACAAAATCCGAAAACCCGAATCAAAGAAAAATTGAAAAATTGCAAAACAGAATTCACAGACGCCCTTATACCAGACACAGACGCGTCTGTACGACACAGACGCGGTTCTGTAGTTCCCAGACGTGACCAGAGGTCACAGACGCCTCTCCTGAACACAGACGCGATAAGATCCAGCGTAGACGCGGTTAAAATTCTCAGACGCGATTCCAGAAACCTGCAAAAAATAAAAATTGGCAAAAACACAGACGCGATTTACGATATCACAGATGCTTCTGAAACACAAAAACGCGATCCGAACACTCGCAGACGCGGAAAAAAACCTAAAATGTCGTCGAAATTGTCCGATCTGCAACTTCAAAAATGCAAAATCTGCAACAAAAATGTTAAATGCAAAGGGACAAGAGTCCCACCGGGCGTGCCAAAATGTATATGGTGAAAATGGATAACAATAAACAACAATATTGAAAGGCTAAATGAATTCAACCACCAAACCCTAGCCTAACAATCAATAAAGATCCACCATAACATATGAAGATTACCTAAGACAATGCAAATAACTCAAAATCACAAAGATTATACCATCATATGTCCAATAGGGTTTTGATCTCCATTCTTCCTATCTCCATTGATCTTGCTTGATATATTTGCTCTCAGATTTTTGTATGCACAAGAGCTCAACAAAGAACGGAATGTGGTTGCAAGTAGGATCGTAGTGTAGCCAAGTACTCCAAAATCAGTCATTAGTCATTAGTCATTAGTCATTAGTCATTAGGGTTTGATAATGAAGGAGGTATCTTCTTAAATAGAAGACACAATGAGAAATGGAGGGTTAAGATTGAGAGGTGTAAAAAGAGAGGTCGGCTAGGATTAGAGGGTAGGTAAAAGAAATACCAAAATAATGAAAGAGGTAGGTGGTGTATGAATTAAGAGATGAATGACATGTGTCATGTGTAGAAAAAGATAATGAATTAATTAAATAAATAAAGATTTATTTAATTAATAGAAGAAATAGGTCAATTAAATAAATAAAATATTTATTTAATTTAGGAAAGGGATAATTTAAATAAATAAATGTATTTATTTAAATGAGAAATAAGGCTAGAAGAGGATAAATGAATTAATTAAATAAATAAAAATTTATTTAATTAATAGAAGAATTAGGCTTAGATAATTAAATAAATAAAATATTTATTTAATTAGACTGGACAATTTTAGGTGTCTACAGTAGTCAATCCCTTAATCGGGTGGTCCTTAACCGAATCTGTTCCTAATAGAACATTATTGTATAAGCTTCTAACAAGGCTTGGATCCTAATTCAGAAGATTTCAAAATACTTGTGGGTATTCATCCCTACCGTGGTTTTTCCCATTTGGGTTTCCATGTGAAAAATTATTGTGTCAAGTGGTGAATGATTTTGTGGATGTGTTTTTGGTATGGTTGATATGAATGATTAGTAAATATGCATAGATATATTTAAATGATTGGAAATTACCTAAAACATGTTATTATTGGTATTAGTGAAGTGGTTTAAGGTTTTGATCCAAGGATATTTAAGTTTCAGATCAATTGCATTATATCAATGAAGTATTAGGTCGACTAGTGAGGTTTAATAGAGCAGTTGCAGTTTTGTTAAAGTGTCTAAACCAGTAAACTTTGTGAGTTGTTTTTGAGTTGGTAAGAAGTTTGATGAAAGCCCAGTTAATTTTCTATCTATTGATTCACCCCCCCTCTCAGTATTTGACTAGATCTTTATAGTTTCATCATATTATCACTTTCGTCTATCCTTCTCTTTCTCTCCCTCTCTCAAATATCTCTATCTCTCTCTCTCTCCCCCTCTCTTCGATGTCTCTCTCTCCCATTCTCTCCCTCTCCCCCCCTCCCTTTCTCTTCCTTTGTCAAGTATTTATTTCCCTCTAACTCTCTTTCTCTCTCACCCTCTCACTCCATTTATCTTTCTCTCAAGTCTCTCTCCTTGTCTCTATCAAGTCTTTGGCTATCAACCTCTATCTCTCTCTCTCTCCTCTTCTATCAAGTGTCTCTCTCTTTCATTCTTTCTCTCTCTCTCTCTTACTCTATTTCCCTCTCTTTCTCTCCCATTCTTTTTCTCTTAAGTCTCTCTCCCTCTCTACCTCTATCTCTCTATCTCAATCTCCTCCTCTGTCAAGTGTATCTATTTCCCACTCTCTCCCTACCTCTCTCTCCCCCTCCCTTTCTCTTTTTCACTTAACTCTCTCTCTCTCTCTCTCTCTCTCTCTCTCTCTCTCTCTCTCTCTCTCTCTCATTCTCTCCCTCTATCCTTCCCCTCCCTCTCTCCCTCTCTTTTCACCTCTCTCTAGTCTCTTGTACTCTCCTTCTATCCCTTCCTCCCTCTCACTCAAACTCTCTCTATCTCTCACCCTCTCTTTCTCTCTCTCTCTCACCTTCCCTCCCTCTACCTCTTAGGTCTCTATCTCACCTTCCCTCCCTCCAGATCTTAGGTCTCTCTTTATCTCTCAATCCCTCCATCAACCTCTTAAATCTCTCTATATCTCTCCCACTCCCTATCTCTCTCTCCCCCCTCTCTTAGGTGTCTCTATCCCATTCTCTCTCTCTCTAATTCCCTATCTCTGTGTCACCCTCTCTCTCTCTCTCTCTCTCTCTCTCTCTCTCTCTCTCTCTCTCTCTCACACACACACACACACACACACACACACACACACATTTATCTCTTGTATCTCCCTCTCACTCTCCTCCTCTCTTAGGTGTATCTCTCTCCCATTCCCTCCCCCTCCCTCCCTATCTAGGGTCATATGGTATCCTAGGGATCCATGCATTTGTCCTAAGGGGTCATAGGACACCATATGACCCATAACAACACATAAGGGGTCATAGGACACCATATGACCCCTTAACACACAATACGACCCATAATGACACCAAATGGTGTCCTAAGGGGTCATAGAACACTATATGACCTCTTAGGACACCATACAACCCATAACGACACCATATGGAGTCCTAATGGGTTATATGATGTTCTAAGGGGTCGTAGGAGACCATATGACCCCTTAAGACACCATATGACCACTAACAACACCATATGGTGTCCTAAGGGGTCATATAGTGTCATAGGGGTCATAGGACACAATATGACACATAACAACACCATATGGTGTCCTAAAGGGTCATATGGTGTCCTAATAGGACACCATATGAGCCCTAGGATACAATATGACCCCTAATGATACTTAAGGCATCATAAGACACCATATGATCCCTTAGCACACCATAAGACCTATAATGATACCAAACAGTGTCCTAATGGGTCATAGAACACCATATGACCCCTTAGGACACCATATGGAGTTGTTATGGGTCATATGGCATCCTAACAGGTCATATGGCATCCTATGGGGTCATATGGCATCTTATGACCCCTTAGGATACCATATGGTGTCCTAAGGGGTCATATGGTGTTCTAAGGGATCATAGGACACCATATGACCCCTTAGGACACCATACGACCCATACCGACACCATATGGAGTCATAAGGGGTCATATGGTGTCCTAAGGGGTCATAGAACACCATATGACCCCTTAGGACACCATATGACCCATAACGACACATAAGGGGTCATAGGACACCATATGACCCCTTAACACACAATACAACCCATAATGACACCAAATGGTGTCCTAAGGGGTCATAGAACACCATATGACCTCTTAGGACACTATACGAACCATAACGACACCATATGGAGTCCTAATGGGTTATATGGTGTTCTAAGGGGTCGTAGGAGACCATATGACCCATTAGGACACCATACGACCACTAACGACACCATATGGTGTCCTGAGGGGTCATGTGGTGTCATAGGGGTCATAGGACACAATATGACACATTACAACACCATATGGTGTCCTAAAGGGTCATATGGTGTCCTAAGGGGTCATAGGACACCATATGACCCTTAGGACACAATATGACCCCTAACAACACCTAAGGGGTTATAAGACACCATATGATCCCTTAGCACACCATAGGACCTATAATGATACCAAATAGTGTCCTAATGGGTCATAAAACACCATATGAACCCTTAGGACACCATATGGTGTTGTTATGGGTCGTATGGTGTCCTAAGGGGTCATATGGAATCCTATGATCCCTTAAGATACCATATGGTGTTGTTATGGGTCATATGGTGTCCTAAGGGGTCATATGGTGTCCTAAGGGGTCATAGAACACCATATGACCCCTTAGGATACCATATAACCCCTTAGGACACCATATGACCCCTTAGGACACCATATGACCCATAACGACACATAAGGGGTCATAAGACACCATATGACCCCTTAACACACAATACGACCCATAATGACACCAAATGGTGTCCTAAGGGGTCATAGAACACCATATGACCTCTTAGGACACCATCCAACCCATAACGACACCATATGGAGTCCTAATGGGTTATATGGTGTTCTAAGGGGTCGTAGGAGACCATATAACCCCTTAGGACACCATACGACCACTAAGGACACCATATGGTGTCCTAAGGGGTCATATGGTTTCATAGGGGTCATAGGACACAATATGACACATAAAAACACCATATGGTGTCCTAAAGGATCATATGGTGTCCTAAGGGGTCATAGGACACGATATGACCCTTAGGACACAATATGACCCCTAACAACACCTAAGGGGTCATAAGACACCATATGATCCCTTAGCACACCATAGGACCTATAATGATACCAAATAGTGTCCTAATGGGTCATAGAACACCATATGACCCCTTAGGACACCATATGGTGTTGTTATGGGTCATATGGTGTCCTAAGGGGTCATATGGTATCCTATGACCCCTTAGGATACCATATGGTGTTCTTATGGGTCGTATGGTGTCCTAAGGGGTCATATGGTGTTCTAAGGGATCATAGGACACCATATGACCCCTTAGGACACCATACGACCCATACCGACACCATATGGAGTTATAAGGGGTCATATGGTGTTCTATGACCCCTTAGAACACCATATGACCCATAATGACACATGAGGGGTCATACGACACCATATAACCCCTTAACACATAATATGACCCATAATGACACCAAATGGTGTCCTAAGGGGTCATATAACACCATATGACCTCTTAAGACACTATACAACCCATAATGACACCATATGGAGTCCTAATGGGTTAGATGGTGTTCTAGGGGGTCGTAGGAGACCATATGACCCCTTAGGACACCATACAACCACTAACAACACCATATGATGTCATAGGGTTCATAGGACACAATATGACACATAACAACACCATATGGTGTCCTAAAGGGTCATATGGTGTCCTAAGGGGTCATAGGACACCATATGACCCTTAGGACATAATATGACCCCTAACAATGCCTAAGGGGTCATAAGACACCATATGATCCCTTAGGACACCATAGGACCTATAACAATACCAAATAGTGTCCTAATGGGTCATAAAACACCATATGACCCCTTAGGACACCATATGGTGTTGTTATGGGTCATATGGTGTCCTAAGGGGTCATATGGCATCCTATGACCCCTTAGGATACCATATGGTGTTGTTATGGGTCGTATGGTGTCCTAAGGGGTCATATGGTGTGTCCTATGACCCCTTAGGATACCATATGGTGTTGTTATGGGTCATATGGTGTCCTAAGAGGTCATATGGTGTTCTAAGGGATCATAGGACACCATATACCCCTTAGAACACCATATGACCCCTTAGGACAACATACAACCCACACCGACACCATATGGAGTCATAAGGGGTCATAAGGTGTCCTAAGGGGTCATAGAACACCATATGACCCCTTAAGACACCATATGACCCCTTAGGACACCATATGATCCATAACGACACATAAGGGGTCATAGGACACCATATGACCCCTTAACACACAATACAACCCATAATGACACCAAATGATGTCCTAAGGGGTCATAAAACATCACATGACCTCTTCGGACACCATACGACCCATAATGACACCATATGGGGTCCTAACAGGTTATATGGTGTTCTAAGGGGTCGTGGGAGACCATATGACACCTTAGCACACCATACGACCACTAATGACACCATATGGTATCCTAAGGGGTCATATGGTGTCATAGGGGTCATAGGACACAATATGACACATAACAACACCATATGGTGTCCTAAAGGGTCATATGGTGTCCTAAGGGGTCATAGGACACCATATGACCCTTAAGACACAATGTGACCCCTAACGACACCTAAGTGGTCATAAGACACCATATGATCCCTTAGCACACCATAGGACCTATAATGATACCAAATAGTGTCCTAATGGGTCATAGAACACCATATGACCCCTTAGGACATCATATGGTGTTGTTATGGGTCGCATGGTGTCCTAAGGGATCATATGGTATCCTATGACCCCTTAGGATACCATATGGTGTTGTTATGGGTTGTATGGTGTCCTAAGGGGTCATATGGTGTTCTAAGGGATCATAGGACACCATATGACCCCATATGACCCTTAGGACACCATATGACCCATAACGACACCTAAGGAGTCATATGGAGTCCTAAGGGGTCATAGGACACCATATGACCCCTTAGCACACCATACAACCCATAACAACACCAAATGGTGTCCTAAGGGGTCATATAACACCATATGACCTCTTAGGACACCATATGACCCATAACAACACCATATGGAGTCCTAAGGGGTCATATGGTGTCCTAAGGGATCGTAGGAGACCATATGACCCTAACAACACATAAGGTGTCATATGGTGTCTGAAGGGGTCATAGGACACCATACGAACCCTTTAGACACCATACGACCCATAATGACACCATATGGTGTCCTAAGGAGTCATAGAACACCATATGACCCCTTAGGACACCATACTGTAATACCCTAAAAATGGTCATCTAAACCATGAGCCCCTAATCTTGACAACGTCACCAAGGTCCTAACCAAAGCCAATTAAATAAATCTTGAGGACACAATTAATTCTTTAATCATCAAATGTCACATGGCAAAATTAATCAACCAATAATCTCAAAGAAATCAATTAGAGATAATCTTGAAAAACAAATTAAAAAATTGATAAATAATCTCAAAGAAAGCAATTAAAACAATTAAATATTAAAATTGAATGAAATAGAGAACAAATCAGTTTTTTTTTTATTTTATCTTAATTTTAGTTCAATTTCCTTTAAAACTGAGAAAAGCATCCAATCACATCAATTCACCTAGATTGTGCTTCCTCTTGGAAAATCTTGACCACTCATCATCATTTGATCTCAACCTTTGGTTTCTTTCTGAATTTTCTATAAATTCAAGCTCTCATCTCTCATTCAAAAAATCCTAGAGAATATATTATTATTATGATGTTTTTTCTCTAGGTTCATTGAGAATTTGCATTGATATATTGCATATTAGTTATGGCATACATACTTAGATTAGTTATTTCATATATTACTTAAATCATGTTAGATTAACCTTGCATATCTAGCTTAAATATTGCATCCATTTATCTCAAATTCATGCTCATATAGATTTAAAAACCTTTGTTTAGGTGTTTTCTAGTCACTGGATAGCTTAGCAACCTAAGAGCAATCTAAACTTGCATCTACTAGAAGGCAATGGGTCTCTTTGTAATGGTTTATTATTCATTGATTATTGATTTACTAACCATGCATCTAATGACTTAATTGAAGTGTTGTGTATTCCAGATACAGATACAGGTCCACTTTTCACACACACATTTTTGGCACCCACCATGGGGCTCGAACCCACGACTACAATATTTCTAATGTTTCTTGAACAAATTTAATGTTTGGTTTTTATAACTAATAAACATGTGTTAAATTTGCAAATAAAAATCTTTCTTTTTGCTTGTTCTTCTGTGATAGTCAAACATGGTCTTTGTTTGGAAGGCATAACTTTTTATTTAACCATTGGATCTCAACCAATTTTTGAAATGTTATTTAAAACCAAGTTTTAAATAGTTTCACCAAAGAGATTTTCCTAAACATATCTGGTTTGAAAGTTAGGAATGACATAGTGAAGTACTATCAAAACTGCCATAACTAGGATAGTCATAAAAATAGAAATTCTTGTTAGATTAGTTTAATTTACAGTTTGCATGCTAGAATTTTCTTTTGATGATTTTTTTTTTATGTTATTTTGGCAACTAATCTTAAGCTTTTAATGTTTGCAAGTCCGTTTGACAAAGAATTCAATCATTAAACATACGCTTGCCAAAGATTATAAACTCGAACTACTGATATCTTTGTTTTGCAAGTTGCCTCGGAGATACAAACAAACATTCAGTCTTCTTAATATTTTTAGGAACACTTCAATTTATATAAGGGAAAGAACTTTGTTTTATGTGTTTTTGGGAAAATCTAGAGTAGGAGAGTATGCTCTTGTCCATTTGGACAATCAGAAATCAAGACCTTGAGGTTTTTTCTATTAGAGTTTGAGATCTATTGATACCTTTAGAGGGCCTACCTCCTGAGAAGCCCCTAAGGCTTGGTGAGAGGGAACGACCTAAGTGAGTCTGACCAAATCTAGGAATCCAACTCACTATAATAAAATACTTCTGGGGTGAAAGTCCTAGGAGATGGAATAATCGATAGCACTGCTTCATTTATGAGGAGTGTCTCATGTTGAGCATCTTGTAGGGCTTTGCGGTCTAAATCATGCTTGCGTGACTACATGGTTTCAACATCCTATTGGGTTTGTATCTAAATCATGCTTGTGTGACTGTTAGGTGGTCCTTCCAAATGGAACCCTTACTAAAAACTATAAGATAGAGGCTACCTGATTCACCTCCGAAAGGGGGATAATCTTTATGCAAGAGAGATAGTAACTCTCCCAAGACACTTGCCATATCATGCCCCCATTAGTGTTTGGAGTCAGCTAATACGGTGTTGAGAATCCATTACGTGAGACTCAGCGGCCATATTCCGATTAGCTATTGGGTGTGTACCTAAGTGAGCAAGCAAATATTTTCTTCTCTAAGCCAACTTTTGTAGGGTTAGCGTGTTGTGATTGAATTATTATATATCTTGCGTGTTTTCTATGTTTTCATCCCTAAAACTGAAACTGAAATACTAAAACTGGAGAAAACAAATCAACAACTCAATGATAAACTGTCTATGTCCAAAATTGGTCTTTGTCAAACATCAAAAAATTAGTCCTTATCAAAAACTAGTCTTTGTCAGTCATTGAAACTCTATCCATTAGAATCTCATCTTTGTCCAATCCTTTATCATACAAATATACATCACAGTTAGTAGATTATTGTCTGGAGTCTACCCAACTGTTGTACGAAATACTCTCTTTATCGTCTAGTAATTGTGAAACTGTCGTCTAGACCTGCAAAATCTGTCGTACGAAATCCTGTTCTTGTCAGTCAAAATAGTCAAACTTGCCTAAACTAGTCTACAATAAGCATAAAATTGGTCATCATATCCTGAGCATAAACAATCTTGATAGTGTACCCTTGTCATTGTGTTGCACGATTTTGTTGATCATCTCTCAACTAGTTCAAACAATATCTTATCAAACCTAAGTTAACTTAGATAACGTCTTACACAGGATATACCATTCCCGAAACCAGACCAAATCTTAGTTACTTCTCTCAATCACTACATTAAATGAACAACTAGCTTTAATTTGATCTTGACTTCTGCATCACATCTAGCTCTCGGTCCCATCAGTTGTAAATGTTTGTTCAAACCAGAAGCTCTTCTAAAAATTCCAACAAAAGTAAGAAGCCCATGGCTGCCTTAGCTCAACAAATTCAAAATCTCAAGAGAGAAATATATGACATTCAAGCTCAACCAAAAGATTCAATGACACCTCTTGAGATAAAAATTAATGATATTAAGAATACTAGACTTCAAGAAATGCTAAGACAATTACATAAGATGGAACAAAAAATAATTGACAATCAAAAACCAAATCTCAAACAAGCTCACAAGACACCTTCACCAAGACATAAAGACATTTCCTCCAAATATCCTCTAGATAGATAGTTTACACCTTTGGGGCAATCTATTGAGTCAGCTTTAGAAGAGCTTCTTAAGAACAATCTTATCATATTACCTAAAAAGACCACATGGGGATGTGAAATTTTGAGTAAATACTGCGCATATCACAGACAAAATGAACATAAGACTTCAAAGTGTATGGAATTAAAACATAAAATTCAAGACCTCCTTGATGATGGTGTCATTGATATTGAAGATCATAATAATTCACCTAAAGAGAAACTAGATGTCATTACCAAGCATGATCAAAATGATGAGCCTATGTCTAGCAATGGCCCACATGTTGCCTCCATCTCTTCCATGATGCCTCCATCTCCTAAGGCTTCTCAACGACAGTCCATATCATATCCCTCAAATAATGAACCTAATGATGAAACTTCTCATGTTGATCCTCCAAGGCTATCTCAAGGGTCATCCCATCCAATGGTTGAAAAGGATCTTACCTCCCTAGAATCCCATGATGATTCCATTATACCTTTCCATTCCTTCCAAGGTGATCCCCTTCCATATCAAGAGCAAATCATCCTTCCTAAACAAGATTATGATGCCTCTTCCACCTTTTCAAACAATCCTATTCAAAATGAAGAGTCAAACACCCTTCTTACTCTATCCAATGGTTCTCTTCCATGTCAAGATCAAAGTATCCCTTCATCTCCTTGTCATAATCCTCCATGTTTACCTCAAGGATCTGTCATGCCTACAAAGCCCTCTCATGATCCTACAAGTCAAAATATTTATAAATGCAAAGGGGTAGACCTTCACAAGCAAGAACCCCTCCATGTTAAAGACAATATTAAGGGTCATGGCCTTAGTGACATTCCTCAAGATGGTGGTATCCCTACTAAACCAAAATCCAGGTACACACCTTCCCCTTCATCTCTTCCATCCATTTTAGGACCCTATATCCCTCCATCCCTTGTACAGGATCAACAAAGGCGTACATCTTCACATACCTTCCATCCATCTAAAAGGAACAAAGGCTCACTGAGAAAAAGAAAGTAAAATCAAAATCTATATGGGTTCCTAAGGCACTTGTAGAAGCAATGCGTTCCAAGAAACTGCAAAAGCACGAAAAGTCAAAAACCATGTGGATCCCTAGGTGTCTCCTTGAATCACAATAGTCTAAAAAAAAATCCAAATCAATAGCCAAGATTGTTGTTTCTCCATCCAAACCTTCCAAATCTATTTCTCTATCACCTCCTTCATCCATTTTTTATCCTTATGTCCCAAAATCCCTGGTTGTTCCTCCATCCAAATCTCACAATATGAAATCCACTTTTCCTCCATCAATCCACCATCCCTCAAGATGTGTGCCAATGGTGATCCTACAAACGTTTCCGTTCGCTCATGCACCAAACTTTCAATATCTGGTCCATTATCGAACACCTCTTTTTCATCCTTCCATCCCCCTTATCGAATCCTTTGTATAAGACTTTACCCTAGTTTCATCACCAAATCCAAAAACTAAGGAAATCAACATTGGAGATGTTGGACATGTACACTTAGCTGAGTCCTTCTTGGAAAGACATCTTTATGCTGGACTAGTAAAGTACCTACACAAAACTCCCTAACCCTATGAATAACAAGAACCTTAAATGATACTATATCTAAGGGTCGGGTTAGTTTAGCATTTGCTTTTTGCACTGCATATAGTTTTTAAATGTATCGCATTCACAAAATTTTTGCATTTGCATATAGAAAAATTAATCAAACAAGGCAACTATCCAAGTTTATCATTTGTTTGCATTCAAGACAAACAAGGGTCGTCTCCTTTATTAAATATTCAGACATGAAGTCCTTGAGGTCATAAGGTCATTCATTTTTCAACATTACCCTATGACGACGCTTTACTTATGGTTGGGTAGTGATTTCACTATTTGAGACTTGTTAACCCAAAATCTGTCAATTTCTATATCTCAAACACATTAAAAGAAATCTCTAATTCATTCTAGACACCTAGTTGAACATATGACTAGTGAAAAATATAACATTCTACTTCAGTGTCATTGTAATTGTCACACCCAAGTAGGTTTCATTACTTACAAGTCAAAGCAAGAAAAAAAAAAAGTGCTATGCCAAATATTCATCTCAAGGCAAAAGAGCAATGATATATAATTGAAATATCATGCATACAAGTGTGACAAAAAGCTTGACTATGGGACCATGCGAGTAACTCCATTAGAGCTATGAACGTCTATTGGCAATGGAGCAATATTTGAGAAATTACAGTCTATAACCTCGTCAGAGCTCTAAAAGCTTGCTGGCAGCGAGGCTCTATTCGGGATGCTTTTGAAGTTAGAATAATCCATGTAGCTAGTAATATAAGATGCTAAGGATCTTTAGTGATCACAAGAGTGAGAATTAACTCATTTGCACTCACATGGGCAAAAGAAGATCAAATTTTCAAGAATCTATGGGGAAGTTTTCTTCATCTCCATTTGTAAATCTTATTCACTAAGTGTGTTAATTTGGACATTCCAAGGGACCTTAAGGATCGATTGACCGCTTATCTATGAAATGTTTTGCACCTCCAATTCAATTGGTGTATTACAAAGTGCTAAACAAACACAGTCATCCTTGTTCAAATAGGAAATGCATCTTCATCATGCATATTGTATTAACATAGGTCATATCAAAAAATCATTGTCTGCATATGAATTCTACAGATCATCATGTCATATAGGTCTGCATACTAGGGGCATAGCTAAGAAAAAAAAAATCATAAAATGTCTTGAACAAACTCCTAAAAATCATAAAATGTCTTGGACAAAATCCTAAAAATAAAAAACTCACAAAATCAAAAAAACTAAAAAACTGAAGCAAGAAAGCATAGACTATCCTTCAAACCAAATCAACCACAGACAAACTCTCAAAGTCTGCAATCAAACTTATTGCATGTCTTGTTAATCAATCTATCAAACTCTATTAAACATCAACATGTCTTATACAAGGAAGGGTACACTCAAAATCAGACAGATTGGTCTTGTACGAGGTACTTAGTCTTTGAAACCAGACATTCGTATCAATGATCACACAAATCAAAACAATGACATAGATCAGTATGGTTGTTGGATTTTGTCTAGGGTAGTCTTATCTCTTGTACTGAAATGTTGTATCTTTGCTTTCGCTTGTACATATCTTTTAGTCACTTTCGTGACATCCTGGTTCATTGGAACCCTCATGGCTTGAACTCGATCACTGTCCTAGTCTTAGGGTAATCGACTGAGCAATTTACATATCCTAAGCAGTATCAACCAAGTCATCTTTCAGTCAGTGGTACCCAGTCATCCACTCTGAGTCATTCACCTGTCTCCCAACTACTGAAGAGTTTTATCACTGAGTAAACAAGCAAAACAAGACTATTGAAAACAATCACTAAACTGTTTGAGATATGCATGAAATTTTTCTTTGTATGTTGTCTTTGACATTGGTTTTCAATTATTATTCCCTTTGAGTAACTCGAGGAAGTCTATCTTGACTAAGAGGAGCAAGGATTAGGGGCATAATACTTTTCTTTGTTTTATGCTTGTAGGAATGATTCAGATGATCTGGAAACATCTAATTAGATGGGTGTCTATGATAAGAGCCTTCACATTCAAGTGAAATCACCACACATACCTCAACTCTGCTTATTTGAATGCTACAGGGAGGTTCCCATCATTTATTTGTCTATTTTGAGGGAATTTATTTATCATGCAATCCAGGTCCCTGCGAAATCTGTCCAAGGATATGAACGAAAAAAGGATCATTGTAGACAAGATAATTAATATTGCACATGAAAAGAAAGGAACTCTAATCTTCCTGCTATGTTTGTAAAACGCTCAATGATGAAAATTAAGCTTTTCAAATCTAGTGACTAGGTTTCGGTTGCATCTCATTTTGCATCGCATCTTGCATTTCATTCTGCATCTCATGAATTTAGAGTGATTTCAGTATATGGTAACACTAATTTCTTTATCTTCTGAATGAGAAGTTGGAAGCATCATCATTTCTCAACTAAGTGATCTCTTCTTCATCATCGTTTCTCCAATCGAGTACTTGTGTATTGAGATGTTAGCTAGATACATGAGCATCTTATATAGATCCATACATTTCATTTTATACTTATTTGCATTCATATTATTGCATGAAGAAAAATAAACATTTGCATTACTAGTTACCCATTCTCCTCATTTATTTGCATATAAAGAAACAAAAATAAACATCCATATTCCATTTGCATTCATTCATCTATAATGAAAACATATGCATACATATAGAATAAAGCATATAGAACAACATCGCATAATCAATCAACACAAGTACAATGAAATCAAATCAAGAGCTCGTAAATCAATTGTCCTGAGTCCATTTTTGGGATCAAAATCAAAATCTGATGTCAATTCTCTCATCAAAATTTCACGACGTTGACCACTTAGCGCTTTCATCAACTGCTCATTCTCTCCTTCAATTTGCACTCAATTTCTCGTTAATTAACATTAAATCTCAATTGAATTCTCACATTAACTCTGATTTTAATCGTCAACATTAATCTTTGTGATCAAATAACTTATCATCACTACAAAAATAAAATTGCCTACAATCACTGCACAACCCTCGCTATCTTTCGATTTCGCTCCCGAGGGGGCATACTCATGAGCTCAAAGTCGAGAATTTCTTTCAAAAATCTTCATTGCAAGTCGAGCAGCTAATCTTTTCTAAACATCAAACAAGACCTCGTCGCTAGGGGCATCTCAACTTCATCACTTTATATCAAGTTGAGATTTATTGACCATCTAAATCGAATCAATCGCTACGGACATATCAGTTTTATGGCTTCATATCAAGATGATATTGTCTTTGTTTGAATCAGTCTCTTAACGTTAATCAGTTTCATCACTTTTCATCAAGATGATTATTTGTTTAAACTCAATCAAGGGTTTAAAGAGTATCTTCGATCACACTCAATCTAAGAAGGTGTTCAGTTTCATCGCATTGAATCAAGCTAGACATTTTATCTTCGCTCATCATATCTTGATCCATCAAGTTCAAGATCGATTTTATCCTCACTCACTGTATCTAGTTCAATCAAGTTCTAGATCAGTAAGATCCGCTTCTTGATCAATCAAGTTCAAGTTCAATATCTTTGCTCTCTATCAGTCCTAGTTCAATCAAGTTCGGGATCAGTTTCGCTTTAATCAACTCTGTTCAGTTTCATCACTTCAAAACAATTTGAATACCTCGCTCTTCATTTAGTTCATGATCAATCAAGTTCAGAACTGGTATCTCCTAGACATCAAATTTTCTTTGAACCAATGTGTTGCTCGCACATTAATTCAAATAGGGGCAAATATAATACCCTAAAAATGGTCATCTAAACCATGAGCCCCTAATCTCGACAACTTCACCAAGGTCCTAACCAAAGGAAATTAAATAAATCTTAAGCACACAAATAATTCTTTAATCATTAAATGTCACATGGCAAAATTAATCAACCAATATTAATTAAATATTTATTTAATTAATTAAATCATTCCAAGTAAATCATTTTAAACAATTATCTTATTTATTTTAATTAAATATCTTTTGCATATTTAATTAAATAAATCAATTTACCATTAAATCATCAAAAAAGAGGAATTAATTTGAAAAATAAATTAAAATTGCCATAAATCTTCCAAAAAGGAAACAAATCAAGAAAGAGGAATTGAAAATTATGAGCACAAATCTTCAAAAAAGGAAACAAATAAAAAAAGAAATTAATTGACCAAAAAAGAATTAAAAATTTGAGAAAAGAATCAATGGGAGATAATCTTGAAAAACAAATTAAAAATTCATAAATAATCTCAAAGAAAGCAATTAAAACAATTAAATATTAAAATTGAATGAAATAGAGAATAAATCATTTTTTTCTGATTTTATCCTAATTTTAGTTCAATTTCCTTTAAAATTGAGAAAAGCATCCAATCACATCAATTCACCAAGATTGTGCTTCCTCTTGGAAAATCTTGACCGCTCATCATTATTTGATCTCAGCCTTGGGTTTCTTTCTGAATTTTATATAAATTCAGGCTCTCATCTCTCATTCAAAAAATCCTGGAGAATATATTGTTATTATGATGTTTTTGCTCTAGGTTCATTGAGAATTTGCACTGAGATATTGCATATTAGTTATGGCATACATACTTAGATTAGTTATTTCATATATTTCTTAAATCATGTTAGATTAACCTTGCATATCTAGCTTAAATCTTGCATCCATTTATCTCAAATTCATGCTCATATAGATTTAAAATTCCTTCATTTAGGTGTTTTCTAGTCACAGGATAGCTTAGCAATCTAAGAGCAATCTAAACTCGCATCTACTAGAAGGCAATGGGTCTTTTTGTAATGGTTTATTTCATTGATTATTGATTTATTAACCATGCATCTAATGACTTAATTGAAGTGTCGTGTATTTCGGGTACATATACAGGTTCACTTTTCACACACACACATACGACCCATAAGGACACCATATAACGACACCAAATGGTGTCCTAAGGTGTCCTATGGTGTCCTAAGGGGTCATAGAACACCATATGACCTCTTAGGACACTATGCGATCCATAACGACACCATATGGAGTCGTAACAGGTCATATGGTGTCCTAAGGGGTTGTAGGACATCATATGACCCTTTAGGACACTATATGACACCACATGGTGTCCTAAAGGGTCATATGGTGTCCTAAGGGGTCATAGGACCCCATAAGACCCCTTAGGACACCATACAACACATAACAACACCATATGGTGTCCTAAGGGGTCATATAGTGTCCTAAGGGGTCATAGGACACCATATGACCCCTCAGGACATAATATGACCCCTAACGACACCTAAGGAGTCATATGATGTACTAAGGGATCATAGAACACCATATTGTTAGACACAATGCACCACTGAGAGGGGGAGGGGGTGAATCAGTGGTCCTCAAAACTTTTCCTTTTAGCTATCCTTTGTGAGTAACACCGGTTTGTGAATCAAGCACAATGCAGACTTACCGGTTAGTAATGAGACTAACTCAAATACACACACACACACACACACAAGGAGACATCAAATAACACCATCATATACGAGGAAGACCCAAGCTGGGAAAAACCTCGATGAGCAATGTTGCTGGAGTCTACTGCTCTAATCCAACCTCACAGTAAAATATAGTTACAAAGTTTAGGGCACCAACCCAAGGAGCACCAACCCCTACCTGATTTATGGGCTACAACCCAAAGGAGCACCAACCCCTGACTTTAGGGCACCAACCCAAGGAGCTACAACCCCTGCACCAAGCTACAAGTCAGTGTTCACAATATAAACTTTAAATACATAATTTTTTGTCATGTTACAAGTAAATCATCCAGCCTTATCAAATGTCTTACTCTATTGGTGAAGTACCTTCTCTCCTTTACCAACTCACTCTTCTTTCTACTCTGAGCCTGCTGCCTCTCTACTAGATCTACACCTCACTCTCTGCATATCACCGGTATCACACTCTCTTAGTGTAAGAGCTACCAGTTCTTCTATCCAACTGGTTGAAAGATTCAACTAGATTCACTCTCACTCTCTTCTTAGATGCTCTTTTTCACTTGGTTGATCTTGTTCTTATTTGCAGAAGTCTTTCACTTCGCAACAACACAATATGTTTCTTTCAGCAACAATAAACAATCTCTTTGGCCTTCATACATATAGCCCAGATTTCCTACCAAAAACCAATTCAAAAACTAGGCGGTTAGGGTTTCCTCACCATCCTTGAGGCAAGACCAAATCCAATCAGATCTTGCATGATTTGATCTTCCTGACACAACTCTGCCATCATCGCATCTCCTGGATCATATCTTCCCTTTTTGATGACTTGCCTTTTACCCTTGTAGCTAATCCCTCGGTCAATCATGAAAGATCTGTCGTGTTGTTTCCTTCATTGCCTCGATCTTCTCAATCTCTCAAGACTGACTCATAGTTGTCTTCCAGACCTTGTATCACAAACCCCTACAATTGCTCTGTAGCAAGTGTAGTGATTTATGTGACTTTTCATTAAGGCTGACCAACCCTGCAACAACCCTGTCGACATACCTTCCATCTTTATCCATATGTAGGTTTGCCACGATCACCCCTTGTGGCATCCATATCAACTATTTGGCAGCTTGGCACTTCAAGTTGGTCCAAGTAGGATCATCGACCAACCACTCAACCAGTTCCTTACTTCTATCATTTTGTAGACCCTTCTAGTCTCAACCATTTTACCATTTACCTTGTCATATCTTCTCTCATCTTGAACTATCAATGGAAACTCTCAACCTGATTTCCAGACTAATAAGTCCAAGATATCTTTTGCTACTTCACCTTTCTTATACACCTGATGGACTCATATACCGGTTACCACTCCTGATGACACCATGTCATCAATCTTCCCAATTCTCCATCTTCAATCAGATCATTCTAATTCTGACTATACCACTTTGATTGATTATGTTCCTTCCTTTACCAGTTTGTCATGGTGACACACACACACTTCACACTTCCTCTATACTAGCATCTCCACATAACTCTTCTTCCAGTCTAGTGCATAACCCTGATCTCATGCACCTAGGACATTCCTTCACTTCCCCGGTAGATTTGGTGTGATCCTTCTAGTGCTTACCTTTACCTCTTCATTCTTATCTCTCCAAACTAAGATTCACTCAAAGCATAATAGGAGATAAGCTCCACTTACTTCATGGAGTAACACCTTGTCTTCTACATCCTGCAATGCTCTTCATGTGACTTCCCTGTTTGTGCAGCATCTCATCAGACAGGCACATGTGATCTGATGTGAGCACATTCATAGTCAACCATTGCTTCTCATGATGACTACATCTTCATTCGGTGAGAGTCCTATTTTTCTGCAGCCTTACAACATACCGGTTCATTCTTCTCCCTCCAACGTTGATGTGATTCAGGTAACATTATGCCTCTTCATCACAAGCAACTACTCAAAATAATTCTCCATCTCATCACACAAGTCAGGTACTACCTTGTGTACTGATGACTTCTGAGATCATCTTCTTTACCTTTACCAATGTTTTGAAACACAAGGTGATATCCAAGCTATCACATCCTGTACTCCTTTGTATCAATGTTGCACACACATCTCCTCTACCAGTGGTTATCCCATACCGGTTGACATCAATGACAACACAATGCCAATAATCTCCCAATTTGGCATTGATGTCAACACATGTAGTATCTGACATACTACAAAATTCTTCTCCCCCTTTGACACAATGACAGAGGGCACTATTAGGATATCATTTCTCTTTGTATGTGTCGCTATCTGACAAAATCCTTCTCCCCCTTTGTCTTCATTGAATGTAACACTTCCTTTGATACCACTTGGTATTATGTCATTGGTTGTTACATCTCGTCAAGTCATAGCACTTAAGGTGGGGAACATAACCTTCAACTAACATCAATTGAGTATGCAGGTCCAAATCCATTTGATCTCATTTTGTAGAATGGCTGATACCAATGTTTAAAGTGTTAGTGAATACTATTTACCTCCCAGTTAGCCTACAATGCCTCTGCATTTTCCATCTCCTACACTCTGAGAAGTCAGTATCCTTACCACTTCAATCACACCAACTCTCCATCACGAGCACTTGAACTCCCCCTGAGTCATACATCTTAGGTTCTCATTACCAGTTAGGTTCAATACTGGAACTCCATTCTTCACCATATACTGATTAGATTCAATACTGGAACTCCATTCTTCACCATATACCGGTTAGGTTCAATACTAGAACTCCATTCTTCACCATATACCAGTTAGGTTCAATACTAGAACTCCATTCTTCACCATATACCGGTTTAGTTGTTCATATGTCATTCAGGCATTTTCCAATACCACTTGAGACATGAACTCCACATTCCATGCTACCGGGGCTAATGTAATGAGCTTCCAACTTCATTGTCTTACATAACTTGCAAGTACCTTTTACCAGTCATATCGGTAACATCCTGCACATACCGGTTAACACCTAATACCAATTGCTAGCCATTATTTCTTGATACATGCAGTGGTGATCCATAATTTATCTATTGGTGTGTAGTCAAGGCATCCTCTACACACACTTATCTTTACAAATTCATCCTTTATGTAGGCAATAGTATGTCCTTCCACATTGCCTTCTTCACTAAGGGGCTGAATGATAAATTCAATGTGCTACTCCCCCTAAGTTCTTGATAGTTCTAATACTAATATGATTAGTACAGATGCCAAGCTAACAAGATGAGAGGGGGGGGTGAATCATACAAACTTAATCTTCCATAATAACAATAGATTCAACCTCGGTAAAAATATCAGAAAAACTATAAAGCATGCAGACCCATAAATAGATAAGATCACAAAACATATAACACCAGATTTAACGTGGAAACCCAAATAGGGAAAAACCACTATGGGATTTCGGACCCACTAAGAAATATACTCTTCTAGAGTATGCTCGGTTAAAAGAAAATCCTGTTAAAGATTACAAACACATTGCTAGATGTGACCCAGTTAAGGGATTTCCCTCAGATCTGTTAGGATCTTCACCTTGTTAGAGGTGACCTTGTTAAAGGATTTTGAACACTCAATCTGAATGTCACCTTGCTAGAGGGTTTTATAAATAAGACTGTTAAGTCCACTCGGTTAAGAGATTTTCTATCACATTACAAGATAACAGTAATAAAAATCTATCTACAACTTCACATCTAAAAATGCTAAAGCAGATTCTTATTTGCTCAATACAATCTATTCATAGGACTTATCTTGTCCCTCTGCTAGGCTCTATACTCTGTTATCAAAATAGATCTTCAAGCTTCTATGCTCAGTAATCACTATGTAGCATTCCTATGCTTACACTTGCCCGCATCCATTGTTTATCAATAGTTCTTTATTTATAAACAATTTGCCAACCGCTTAATCTCCTTGATCACATTTCCCATGATCAATCATAGCCATCAGATCTTCAAACTCGACCAGGTTCAATGTATCCTTCGATCTGAAAATGTTTTACCTTGCCTTGGAACTTGCATACATTCCTAGGAACTTGTGCTAAGGTATTGTAGTTCAATCTGAGCTATAGATCTTCCTGCTGATCTTCCATTGCCATAGATTCTTTAACAAACTTCATGCACAACTTACCAATCATTTAATCAACTCCAGCTCATCAACTTCCTTCATTAAATAATTCTTCTATACATTTAATGCATTCTATTATTACTCGGTTGCAACTCGGTGAATACTAAACTTTACTCGGTAGACATTCTGCCTTCATTAACCAATAGCGATAACCTTAGGGTTTACTGACTAGGTTCCTTAAGGTTTACTGACTAGGTTCTTTGCTTGGTAACATAGTATAGTATTAACCTTACAAACAATAGCATATGTAGGATATCAAAACAATCTAAACATCATGATCTCATCATTGTCTAACTCGGTAATAGTTGCCCATTGAATAACTTATTCCTCCCCTTTTTCATTACATTCTTTCTGTGTCTTTTACTGACATCTTTATACTCATTAAATCATACTGCTTAAGATATGGCAACATCATATTGAATCAGAAAATCAATTTCTTAACATCAATGACAAAACAATAATGTTAAGACAGTGAACATCCTTAATCAGTTATATCCATGGTTATCAACAACCTTCTCAATATCCTTATTGAAATACCAACAATCTCTTATTGTAATTGGAATGCCAACAATATCCCTTGTCTGTTATAATGCCAACAGTTCTTGCATCTCCTTTAGGCCTTAGGAGATATCACCTGTGCCTTAAATGCATAGTACTGATCCATGGTCTTCTTCCTCCATACCTTCTTGATCTCATTCTTCTTCCCATTTTCAGACTTGGGAGAAGGTCTTTCCTTCTTCTGCTGAAAGGTCCTCCCACTTTCATATTTAGAATTACAACCAGAAGCAGTGCAATAGTAACACACAACATCCATCCTGACTTCATGTTTGGGGAATCTTGTTACATGCCGGTTTGACCATCTTCTCTTGGTCATGTTGCATTGACTAGCAACCGAAACCAGTAAACCTCTTTCTCCTGCAGAGACATTTTTCCTTTGGTTCCATGCAGATCTCTGCCTTCCATATGCTCTGTCTTTGCTTATCTATAGAACATGACCATTCTATCGGTTTTCATGTAACTGCAGGTTCCTCTTCCTGTATTCAAACTCTCTATGGCCAAATCCTTTGTAGTTATGACAAATAATCTTTACATAACCGGGAGAAGGAACATGCATGTATCTTCTTCTAGATACATCCTTCCTGTAAGAATGATTTCTATGAAATCCTACATTATCCTTTCTAGATCTCATTCTACACTCCCTTTCCTTATGGCCATAAACATTACATGCAAGACATCAATCGGTAAAAGATGGCATATGACTTACATATTTGTTCTACCATGCATGAGAGGATCTTACCAGTTTTGCATCCCCATCTTCTCCTTTTCAAGAATGGACCCTTGGTTCTCCATTCTAAGCAGCTCTTCCCTCTGATCTCTTCTTCTTCTCCAATACTTGCTTCAACCTATGGGTGGTAGGATTTCTTTGCCCTCTACCGGTGGAGGATCTCCTTTGCTGCTTCCTCATCTTTCTACTTCTGGAGAGGTTTTCTTCTCCCATCTTCCCTTTACCTTTGGGATCTGTATGAGGATACCTTCTTGCAACATTGATCTTCACTTTTGTCTGCAAGTCCACACCAGTTGTGGTTAGGTCAATCTCTTTTGGAGGATCACTCCTAACTGGAGAGGTCTGGCCTTTGTTTTCTTTAAGTAGCCATTGAATTTTTTGTCCTTTATCTCTAGCTGTGAGGCTAGATCTTCACACTGGCATACCTTGGTGTATTTTGCCTGAATCTTCAACTGTGAGATGCATTTCTTTGGTTCTTCAAGGCATTTGACTAACCAGTTCTATTCCACAATAGCAACATTCTTGAATAGCTTGTATTCTCTTTTAACTCTATTGAGTTCTTCAAGTGTATTTACAAGCTCTCCTTCAAGGTCAACTTCTACTGCTTCTTCATCATCAGAAGGATCTAGATGGCTAGATCTATCTATCATGTCTTCCTCTTCATCATCATCACTTCTCAATACATTCAGTTGAGGAGAGGTGATTGCCCAGCCACTTTTAGATTCTTGAGCCACAAAGAGTTGAGATCCTTCTTCTTCACTGTCACAGCTGCAGGAAGATCCATCTTCCTCATCCAGATAAATATGAGATGTTTTTCTCATATTTCCTTCAAATGCAAGATCTACTGTTGAGGTTTCATTTCCATAGAGCTTCTTCAATCTTTCCCATAAGCTCTTTGTTGTTTTACACCTGTCCACCTATGAAGAGACATCACCGGTGAGTCCACTAAAAATAGCCTTCATGGCTTCTTCATTGCACTGATTTCTTCTTTCTTCTGCAAATCCAATAGGAAGACTAACCTTTCTAGGGAGACCATCTACTACTGACATCCATGCATCAAATCCTAAAGAGGATAGGAAAACTTCCATTCTGCAACTCCAGATAGAAAAATTTGAACCATCAAATACTGGAGTAGAGATAGATACTAAACAAACAATTATGTCCTTAAGCTGGAATCTACCCAAGTTGGAGAACATTCTTCTAACTAGGAACCTATGCTCTGATACCAATTTTTAGACACAATGCACCATTGAGAGGGGGAGGGGGTGAATCAGTGCTCCTCAAAACTTTTCCTTTTAGCTATCCTTTGTGAGTAACACCAGTTTGTGAATCAAGCACAATGCAGAATTACTGGTTAGTAATGAGACTAACTCAAATACACACACACACACAAGGAGACATCACATAACACCATCATATATGAGGAAAACCCAAGATGGGAAAAACCTCAGTGAGCAATGTTGCTGGAGTCTACTGCTCCAATCAAACCTCACAGTAAAACATAGTTACAAAGCTTAGGGAACCAACCCAAGGAGAACCAACCCCTACCTAATTTATGGGCTACAACCCAAAGGAGCACCAACCCCTGACTTTAGGGCACCAACCCAAGGAGCTACAACCCCTACACCGAGCTACAACTCAGTGTTCACAATATAAACTTTAAATACATAAGTTGTTGTCATGTTACAAGTAAATCTTGCAACCTTATCAAATGTCTTACTCTGTTGGTGAAGTGCCTTCTCTCCTTTACCAACTCACTCTTCTTTCTACTCTAAGTCTTCTGCCTCTTTGTTGGATCTACACCTCACTCTCTACATATTACCGGTATCACACTCTGGGTGTAAGAGCTACCGGTTCTTCTCTCCAACCGGTTGAAAGCTTCAACCAGATTCACTCTCACTCTCTTCTTAGATGCTCTTTTTCACTTAGCTGATCTTGTTCTTAGTTGCAGAAGTCTTTCACTTCAGAACAACACAATATGCTTCTTTCAGCAGCAATAAACAATCACTTTGGCCTTCATACATATAGCCCAGATTTTCCACTGAAAACCAATTCAAAAACTAGGTGGTTAGGGTTTCCTCACCATCCTCAAGGCAAGACCAAATCCAATCAGATCTTGCACGATCTGATCTTCCTGACAAAACTCCGCCATCGTCGCATCTCCTAGATCACGTCTTCCCTTTCTAGTGACTTGCCTTTTACCCTCATAGCTAATTGTGAGATTTTTCCAAGATCTAGGGCTCAATGAAAAATACAATGGAGAGACAAAATAATGATAGGAATAAACTGTATTCTATCAAGAGAAAATACTGATCAACTGAATCAACAAATGTTACATACAATGAATATGAGATTTCTTTAATAGGCAAGGCTATATGGATATGTGAGCACACAAACATGACATGTGGCTCAATAAGAAACAAGGGCAGGTAGGAAATAAGTGTGGGTAGGTAGGAAAAACAATATAATATTCCACATGAGGTGGATCACCCACTGAATGTGGAGTGTAACAACAAGATAAGTCCACAAAAGGTGGAAATTCTCCTACACACACTATCCCAATGTGGCACAAACACCCAAGTGTCTCATACCCAAACTACTATGAAATGCATTTCCTATGTAAACTTAAGTAAGGTGTAATAATATCCATGATGAATAATTATTTACACCAACACCCCCCCTTAAGTGAAACTTAGGGGAATAAACTTTAAGTCTACAATGCAACTAAGAAATGCAAGATGGGTCCTAGCTACTAGGCCATGTTAGGCACCCATGTACAAATGCAAATGCATGCAAACCAATGCAATGAAATCTCTCACAAAGCGGGGAAAGAGAGAAAAACCCAATGGGAAAAAACCCTCCCCCAAAAGAGAGATGAAAACTAGATACAAAGAACTCTCATAGAAGTAAGTAAAAGACAAAACCCCATGTGAGCAAAAATTCCTCCCCATATGAGAGAAGAAGAAAAAGAAGAAGAAGAGAGACTAGGAATCCCCCCCTCAATGTGGAATTTGCAACAATGATAGAAGCTCAAAGATAAATGAAGAAACTACTCCACGAACGTCAAACGACATTCCTCCCCTTAGGAAGAAACAAAACCAAAGGTGTATCCATGAAGTCTCCCCAACCATCAAGGGAATATGAAGGAAAAATACTCATGATGAAAGGAATTTCTAAAAACTGCTCAAGTGTCCCCATGTCAATGCTAAAAGTTACCCCCTCCAAAGGTGGTAAATTGTGCCACGGTGTTGAAAAAGGCACTCCAAGATCTAGTGGAGATGAATGCAAAACAATATCCAAAGACTCATATGTCTCCTCAAAAGATAAAGAGACCTCCCCCAAGTGTTGTACAAAAGTATCCACAATCATGTCAACCTCTAAAGATTGATCATGTAGAGAATGCACAAGAGGGTCAGAGTGTTCCCTCACAACAATCAAAGAAGGATCATATTCATCAAAGAGAAGATGAATGTCATCAATGATGTCTCCTAAATCTACAATTTAGGACTGCACAAACAAACTTGCAATGTCCGTCAAGTAGGCATCCCAATCAACTGAAGCTGGAAGATATGAAATATCCTGTTGCATTGAATCAAAAGAAGGCAAAACTGTCGCACTACCTGCATAATCAGGTGCAATAGGTGGTGTGATATCAATAGAAGGAGATGAAATGGAAGGCTAAAGAATGGGGTTACATGTGAGAATCCCCAAGTTCAAGTGCCCAAAGTTCTCCTCAAAATCTGAATCATCAACATAGGAAGAATCAACCTCATCAATAGGACCAAAATCTGAAAAAGAGTACAACTGAGATGCATGATCAACCACCCCAGTCGCAATGATAGCTCCACTCTCCAAGTCTCTAATGATAACTTAATCAAGTGTGAACTCCATAGTTTTCCTAGTTTCCCCATGTGTGATTTGATAGATGCAAAGAAGATTATTTGTCAAGTGGAGTACACACTATTAGGACCTAGAGGCAACTGAGAGGGGAGGGGGGGTGGTGAATCAGTTATCTATTAATTTCAACCTAAATATAACTTAACCAAACTTAGTGCATAATACTTGTAAACCAAACTTAATGTCGGTAGATAGTTTAACAGTTAATAACAGTACCAGTAAAGTTTAATGCATGAAACAAAAGACAAATAACATCCACAACACATAACATAGATATTTGTACGCGGAAACCCTGTAAGGGGAAAAACCATGGTGGGAAACCTTACCCACAATCAGATGATACTACTATAGATAGTATGTGTGTACAAATGGGGTATGCACATTGAGAAAGGCCAACTACCTAGAGCTCACTGCTCAATCACAAAATGAGAGTCACACTGATTACAATTGGATGGTTAAATCCAATGATAATGTACTGCTCAAAATAGCATCTTCATATGCTGGATTCAGTACCGGTTAAGCTCTAATTATCTCCTTCATACCTTCCTTGAATCTTCAAATGATGTCTACGTGTATAGCTCTGCTTATATTTGCATATACCTTATTACAATCCTTTTCCACTTCCTCTTCCTTACTTAATCTCACAAATGAGATCTTACATATATACCAAAACCTAAGACCAAATGTGTAGGTTGGCTCACTAAGGATATTACAATTAAATCAATTGCAAATGAATCAATATGTGATGCATCATGTCAGCTCAATGCATTTACAATAATAACCAATCAATAAAACATCTTCATAATGTGTCATGCTGATTTAGAATAGATAACGCTTGTCAGTCCATAACCTAGACCTATTTGTCGGTAACAGCAAATATGCAAACTTGATTAGACCAATAACCAAATCACCAAAACCAATTGTCCAAACAATCTCTTCGATATAACCAAGTAATCTCCAGATGATAACAAATCATCCTCAATGTCGGTGAAGAATATAACCTGCCGGTGAACCAGATACCGGTGACTGTGCATAAGTCACTGAACATGCCAGTGAACATAACCAAAGATATCCACAAGGATAAGTGTTGACAAGTGTTGACATCAATGAAAAAACCAATGCAACATATCCATAATACCAACAATCTCGCCCTTTGGCATTGATGGCAACACAAGATGGAAAAACCATCTAAGTGCCAAAGTAGAAATGCCAAAAACCAAAAACCAACAATCTACCAAAGAGATCATTAACCAGAAATCAAAATACATAATATCTCTCCCCCTAGGAATAATCTCTCCCCAAAAGATAATGTGTTTTTCCATTGATATCTCTCCCCCTTTGACATCATATGCCAAAGCAATACAAAACCAAATACAATCAGTTCATAGAACTTATTACAAATACCAATTGTTATAACCAAATTTATTCAATCTACTCCCCCTAAGAAGTAGCTCTCCTTCATCAAAGCCACAAAAAGATTTCTTTGTTAATTCTATCAGTCTGATGTCATGCTCCAACTTTCTAAGTTTCTACCAGTGAGGGTATAACTCCAAGTTTCTCTATTAGATATTCAAAAGTTTCCTTAGGCAAAGGCTTGGTAAAGATATCTGCAATCTACTCTTTAGTATTCACATAAACTAATTTACTTTCTTTTACTTCAACATTCTCTTTCAGAAAATTGAATTTGATAGAAATATGTTTAGTTTTAGAGTGAAATACCAGATTCTTAGATATATCAATTGATGCCATATTATCACAGTAAATGATTATAGGTTCTTTGCATTTTACCTTTATGTCCTTCAACATTTTCTTAATCCATAATACCCATGTACAATTAGTTGTTGTTGCAACATATTCTGATTCTACTGTTGATGGTGATGTACAACTTTGTTTCTTGCTCAACCATGAAATTAGTCTGCTGCCAAGAAAAAATGCTCCATCGGTGGTGCTTTTTCTATCATCTACATCTCCTACTGAATTTGCATCTATGTATGCACATAAATCAAAATTTTCATCTTTAGGATACCATAAGCCAAGATTTTTTGTGCCTTGTAGGTACCGAAAAATCCTTTTTACTACTGATTCATGATTTTCCTTAGGATTACTCTGAAATCTTGAAACAATACATACTACATTCATAATATCAGGTCTTGTTTGTGTCAAATACAGTAAACCTCCAATCATAAATTTATATCTTGTCGGATTAACATGTGTTGATTCATCCTTCAATGATAGTTTATCAGTTGTAGTCATATGTGTACTTACCGGTTTAGAGTTTTCCATGCCAAATTTCTCAAGTAATTCCTTCAAGTACTTTGATTGATTTATGAATATACCTTTATCAATCTATGAAATCTACAATCCTAAAAAGAATTTTATCTCTCCAATCATAGACATTTCAAATTCTTCCTGCATCTTATTAGAAAAGTCTTTACATAATCCTTCTCCTCCAAAAATGATATCATCAACAAAAACTTCAATAACCAAGATATCATGATTAGTCACTTTGTAATATAAGTTGTTGTCAACATTACCTTTAGTGTAACCAAGCTTCAAAAGATATTTGTCCAATCTAGCATACCAAGCTCTATGAGCTTGCTTCAATCCATATAAAGCTTTTCTTAACCTATGAACCATATCTTTGTCATCTGTCAAAGAAAATCCATCAGGTTGTTCAATGTAAACTTCCTCTTCAAGATCACCATTTAGAAATGCACATTTAAGATCCATTTGATATACTTTATAGTTCTTGTGTGCTGCAAAAGCTAAGAATAATCTGACTACCTCAATTCTAGCTAATGGTGCAAAGGTTTCATTGTAATCAATTCCTTCTTTCTATGAATATCACTTACACACTAATCTTGCTGTGTTTTTGATTACCTTACCATCTTCATTAAGTTTATTCCTGAATACCCATTTAGTTCCAATTACATTTTTGTTTTTAGGCTGGGGAACCAATGTCCATGTGTTATTCTTTTCAATTTGTTCCAATTAATCTTCCATAGCTTTAATCCAATGTTTATCTTCACATGCCTCATTAATAGTTGTTGGTTCAATTTGAGAAATTAGACATACCTCTTCATTTGCTAGTCTTCCTCTAGTCATAACTCCTTGATACTTATTCCCAATTATCTAACTTTCAGAGTGATTCAATCTTATATACCTGGGTGTATTCACTTGTTGATGTTCTTCAGTCACTGTGGAATTCTCAGATGATGCCGGTGTGACTGGATCAACATTCTGTACCGGTGTACTCATTGTAGGTTCATTTGTGATTATCTCAACTGTCAGTTCAGAGTCCATGGACCTTCTAAATTGTTCATCAATCTTCACATTTGCACTCTCAATGATTTTCTGCAATCTTTTGTTAAAACATCTATATGCATTTCTCTTAGATGAGTGACCAAGAAATATTCTTTCATCACTTCTAGGATCAAATTTTCCAATATAATCATCTCTCCTAATATAACATTTGCTTCCAAATATTATAAAATATTTAAGAGTAGGAGTATTACCAAACCATAGTTCATGAGGGGTCTTACTGGTTTCACCTTTGATGTGAACTCTGTTGAATGTATAAATAGTTGTATTGACTGCTTCTCTCCAATACACATGAGGTAGTTTTGCTTCTGATATCATGCTTCTAGCTACATCCAAAATAGTTTTGTTCTTCCTTTCCACAACTCCATTTTGTTGGGGTGTCCAAGGTGTTGATAATTGTCTTCTGATTCCATTCACTTCATAGATTGTATTAAATTCCTTAGATGTGAATTCACCTCCTTGATCTGATCTCAAACATTTGATTTTCTTACCGGTTTCATTCTCTACCATGACCTTGAATAGTTTGAATTTCCCAAAAGCTTCTGATTTCTCCCTAAGAAAAGTAACCCAACACATTCTATAATAATCATCAATGATTAGCATAAAATATTTATCCCCTTGTAAACTTCTAGTTCTTGTTGGACCACGTAAATCAATATGAATTAAGTCAAGAACATTATTGGCTTTTTCTGGAATACTCTTAAAAGTTGCTCTAACTTGCTTTCCAAATTGACATTCCTTGCATACTAGATTGTGAGGTTTAACAATCTTAGGTAGATCCCTTACTGCCTTAGTTGTACTGATTTTCACAATGCAATCAAAATTTACATTACAAAGTCTCTTATGCCATAACCAACTTTCATCAATATGTGCAATCAAGCATGTCTTCTCATTGTTATTCAAGTGAAAGATATTACCTCTAGTCAGATTACCGGTTGCAATTTCCAAACCAATTCTATTCATGATTTTGCATTTACCATTCTTGAATTGTAACTGAAATCCCTTTTCAACTAATTGACCAACACTCAAAAGATTATGCTTCAAACCTTCAACATAATAAACATTATCAGTATTGTGCTTACCATCAAAAGATATAGTGCTTTTTCCTCTGATCAAAAAATCTTTGTCATCCCCAAACCTTACTAGAACTCCATTGTATTCTTGAAAGATTAAGAATTTACTCTTATCACCAATCATATGATGTGAACATCCATAATCAATGATCCATTCATCCTTTTCTTCAATTTTAGCTGCTAGGGCCTGATCTACCGATTGAACAGTAGGTTCTGGTTGATCTTCTGTTATTGCAACAAAAGCCCATCCATTGTCTGTCGGTTCCTCATTAGAATCATGAGTAACTCCTTCATCAGCATAGTAACATGATTTGTCTCTATTCTTCTTAAATCTGTATCTTTGATATTCAAGGTTAGGCTTATATGTTCTTTTATCTTCTTCTTTCAATCTTGCATGTCTATCAGGACACCTAGATGCCATAGGACCAATTTTATTGCAGTTAAAATATTTAAATGGTGCTTTACCTTCATACTTACTTCCAACTGGACCTTTAGGTATTTTCCTTGCAAATAGTGCTTCAAGCTCTTCAAGTTCTTCATTCTCTCTTCTGAATTCTTCAAGTTCTCTAGCATAGAGTGCTTTCCAATCAAACTTTTCAGATGATGATGATGAAGCTTTGAAAGCCAAATCTGTCTTAATTGTAGCAATAGGACCAAATTCTTCAAGTTCAAAAGTTAAAAGTTTTCCAACCAAAGTGTCTCTAGATACTGATGCATTAGGCATTGTTCTCAATTCATTGATAGTAGTTACTTTCATTTTGTATGCCAGTGGCAATGCTCTTAAAACTTTAGAAACAATTTCATCTTCACTTAAGGATCCTCCACAACATTGTATACCTAAAACAATTTCATTAACTCTTTCCATAAAAGCATAAATCCTTTCATCTTATTCTATTTTCAGATTTTCATACCTGGCCCGAAAGCATTCTAGTTTTGCAATTTTGACAGTGGTATCACCTTCATTCAATGTCTCCAATTTGTCCCAAATAGCTTTAGCAGTAGATTGGTATGATAATCCCATGATTTTCTGATCTAACAATGCACTCAAAAGTGCTTCCCTTGCTTTGCAATCATTCTCCTGATCTTTAGCCAAGGTTGGTGGATTAGGTTGACTCTGTGTAGGACCAACGTAGCCATTCTTTTTAACATCCCATATGTATTTTCCAATGCAATTCAGATCTGTCTCCATTCTAATCTTCCATATACCATAGTTAGTTCCTTCAATCTTCGGACTATCCTTCCTGAAATAGTTAGTTGCCATAGAATCTCCTCAAGTTGTTAAACTTCTACAAAAAGAGGACTTGGCTTTGATACCAATTGTTAGGACCTGGAGGCAACTGAGGGGGTGGGGGGGGTGAATCAGTTGTCTATTAATTTCAACCCAAATATAACCTAACCAAACTTAATGCCGATAGACAACTTAACAATTAATAATAGTACCGGTAAAGTTTAATGCATGAAACAAAAGACAAATAACATCCACAACACATAAAATAGATATTTGTATGTGGAAACCCTGTAAGGGGAAAAACCACGGTGGGAAACCTTACCCTCAATCAGATGATACTATTGCAGATAGTATGTATGTACAAATGGGGTCTGCACATGCAAAAAGGCCAACTGCCTAGAGCTCATTGCTCAATCACAAAATGAGAGTCACACTAACTACAATTGGATGGTTAAATCCAATGATAATGTACTGCTCAAAATAGAATCTTCATATGATGGTTTCAATACCGATTAAGCTATGATTGTATCCTTCATACCTTCCTTGAATCTTCAAATGATGTCCACATGTATAGCTCTACTTATATTCTCATATACCTTATTACAATCCTTTTCCACTTCCTCTTCCTTACTTAATCTCACAAATGAGATCTTACATATATACCAAAACCTAAGACCAAATGTGTAGGTCAGCTCACTAAGAATATTATAATTAAATCAATTACAAATGAATCAATATGCGATGCATCATGTTAGCTCAATGCATTTACAATAATAATCAATCAATAAAACATCTTCATAATGTGTTGTGCTGATCTAGAATAGATAACGCTTGTCGGTCCATAACCTAGACCTATTTGCCGGTAGCAGCAAATATGTAAACTCGATTAGACCAATAACCAAATCACCAAAACCAAGTGTCCAAACAATGTCTTTGACATAACCAAGTAATCTCTAGATGATAACAGATCATCCTCAGTTCCGGTGAGCAATATAACCTATCGGTGAACCAGATACCGGTGACTGTGCATAAGTCACTAAACATGTTAGTGAACATAACCAAAGATCTCCACAAGGATAAGTGTTGACATCAATGACAAAACCAATGCAACATATCCATAATACTAACACACACAACACATCATTGAAGGAGTTATCCCCAATGGCAATAAATCCTTTCCCAATCACATCCATGTATGTATGATTGCCCATCAAAATCTATGGCATGTGGTAAGGCTCAAATGTAGAAAACATAGACTGCAAAGATGCCATATGATGAGAAGCCCCTGAATCTAGAAGTCATCTCCCTGAATCATGACTTGTAGTAGCGCAAAGAGCTTGTCCCTTTCCTTTATCTATCCCAAAATAGTGATCCTTTCCTTTATCCTTGGAAGAAGAAGCTGATGTAGACATTCTAGAAGGTAGGTTGATTCTATTCTTCTCAAGAAGATTCTTCAACTCATGAATATCCTTCTTATAACAATGATGTTCATCATGTCCTGACTTCTTGCAATATCCACAAAAAAAATTGTCCTTATATGATTTCCTTCTAGGTGAGAATGGTGTATCACCTTGTTGTGGATAGGAAGATTGTGCTCCATCTTGTTGTGGTTTTGACTTAGGTTTCTTTTGATTCTTGCCTTTTCCTTGATTTCTTTAATTCCCTTTATTAGCCATCAAAGCTTGTGACTTTGAAGATTTGAGAATCCCCATCTTGGTCAACTTAGATTGCTCAAGTATCAACATCTCCATGAATGAATCAAATGAGGGAGAAGTGTATGAGGAACCTTGAGCTAACCTATGGGTGTGAAAGCTAGATACAAAGGCTACATACTCTGAAGGAAGATTGTCCAACAAGTTATAAACCAGTTGAGCATCATTTTTGTCAATTCCATAATCCTTTAGCTTTTCTCTAAGCTCAGTTGTTTTTGTGACATAATCTTGGATTGTATCAAAATCCTTGGGGTCCAAAGTTGTGAGTGTTGGCATATGGATACTCCAATGAGACATTGTGTGTGATTGAAGGTTTTGTCATTGATGTCAACCTTGCAATCCTATGGCACCGGCAAAGCATTACTCAGGCAACCTTACAATCCTATGGCACCGACAAGACATTATACTGGCAAAGCATTACTCAAACAAGACAATGCACTAGCATCAGCAAGATCAATCTACACCGGCACCAGCACAGAAGATGTACATTGGCACAGAAGGAACATGTATACCGGCACTGAGGCCGACAAGATTTTTGATATGTAATATTTTGTTTATTATTATAAGCAGACTTGGCAAATTGTAAAATGACTCTTGTATATAAAAGAGATTATTATAGACATTTGTAGGATATGGATGGGAAGCATAAATAAATTATAAGGCAGACCTAATGTGCGAATTGTAGGTCAAGGGTATATGTAAAGAACAGATCAAGAACCGGTACTGAGTCTGGCATTGAAGATGCTATTGTAAAGCAGTACAGAATATTGGATTTGTGCAAATTCTCATTGTAAGTTAGTGTGACTTCTTATTGAGTAGTGAGCTCTAGGCAGTTGGCCTTCCTGCATGTGCAGGCCTCTATTGTAAGTAATATTCTCTTATTGGCTAATAAGTGAATATTGTGGGTCACAAATCCCACCGAGGTTTTTCCCGCACCGGGTTTCCTCACTAAACATCTTGTGTTATGGTGTTCTTTTCATGTGGATGTTTTTGATTCTGTTATTTGCATTAATTCTTGCATACTGGTATACTGTTACTTTATGTTCTGCATATTCAGTTTTAAGAAAATCTCATTACCGGTCAGATACTGATTCACCCCCCCCCTCTTAGTATCTATGGGAACCCTAACAATTGGTATCAAAGCCTGGTCTGCTATTTTCAGGAGCCTAATAGCTTGAGGAAGATCTTGACACCGGTAAAGATGGAAAATCTGATGAAGCAACTTGAAGGAGCTCTTACTGACTATGATGCAGAGAAGTTGAAAAATATCAAATTAGAGGATAATTTAAAAGCAGCTCAGGACATTATTCAGGCACTTCAAGAAAATCTTACTGTTACAAGAAACAAGAGAAGAGAACTTTGTGAAAAATTGCAAAATGAGAATGATGAAAAAGAATCACTAAATGATATGATAAGCAAATTGAAACAAGAGATCATGACAACAAAAAATGAAATGCAAGATATGACTATGAGATTTTGCAAAGAAATTGAGGACAAAAAGAAGAATGAAGAAGAATTGACCAAAAGATTAAGTGATGCAGCAAATGAGAACACAAGAGTTAGCTATGAAAATGACATGTTGAAGATAGATCTGATGCATACTCAGAATGACTTGAATGAACTAATGAGACAAAAAGAAATCTTGGAAAGGGAATTGGAAATTGGAAATCAACACAAAGAAAAATTCAAGAAAAGCTCATAAGAACTTGGTACCTTATTGAAGAATCAAAAACCCAAAGGTGACACTTCTGGAATTGGATTTGAAGTTGGAGAAAGCTCCCGTATAGCAAATACCTAGGATCACAGCAAACTGGTAAGACCTTCTAATACTTACAAATTCAATGGAAAATTCATTAACTGTAATAAATATGGTCATAGGGCAAATGAATGTAGATCTAGGAATTATCAGAACATCAATCCTCTCACCGGTCAATGCAACAAAATTGGTCATAACTCTGAAAATTGCAAAATGAATGTAAGATGTTATGTTTGTGGAAGATTTGGTCATTTATCAAATAAATGCAGAACACAAACTGGCATAGGTTATGGGAAAGCTATTTAGAAAAATAATGTAACTTGTTATGCATGTAACAAGATTGGTCATATTGCTAAATTTTGTAGAAGTAAAGGTACACTGGTAGATAACAGAAGTACTATCTTGAAAGGTAAAGAAAAGGTTGAAGAGGTTAAGCAAGAATTTTCAAAGAAATGGATTAGAAACGGTGATCTAAATATTGGGGTTACTCCTCCACCAATAGAACCAACAAATGCTTCACTGGCAGGACAATATGATGCTCCACCAGCAGGACAGAGCAATGCTCCATCGGTAGGATGTTCTTCATCAAATTGAAGAAAATTATCTTGAGGGTTTGGCAATCAAAGGAAACATGTGCTATTATTCCCTCGGTTAGAGAAAAGAAGTTGAAAATCCTTCATTACCGGCAAATAAAGTTAAGCTAATACATTGCCGGCAAACAATTAATCTGGTAGGTAGCAGAAAAGACTTTATAAAATAAGGTTTTTGGCTCCATTTAATTTCACCATGAATTCAAACTTTCAAAGAGTGCGAAGATTTCTGAGCTAAGGCATTCCAAGCAAAGAGGCAAAGCACTTCAGCAATCAATCCATCCAAAGGCAGAAAAAGGTATTTATCATCATGGCATCCTCCTCTGCACCTGAATTCATAGCAAACCCTATAGTAGTTGAGGTTATAAAATGACCTAGGCCCGTATTTCAGCTAGTTCCTGAGGTAGCTAAGAAAGATGACAACATAGGTGCTTTTTCAAAAATTCCAAAAGGTGTTGTTTATGCAGAAGACCCTAGAATGTATATTCATTGTAACATAGAGGAATTAGGTGATGAAGAAATCAAAAACATGTATAAGTCTGTTATATGTGACAACTCTGGGAATGTGAAACCTGAACATAAAATTGTTGAAACCCTAGGATTCACTGAAATCCTCTGCATTCCTAAATTTCCCAAGGAAGTGGTTAGGATAGTTCTGAGTAGGGTACATGGTTCATTCTTTTGGCTTGACTCAGTGCATAAAATTACAAAGGTAGCTGTGAAAGTAGTAATAGGGTTACCTTTCATCGGTAACATACCCGACAAAACCAAGAAGGTCTCCAATGACTTGGTAACAAACTTAACTGGTGCAACATCCGATAAGAGATCATTGAGGGTTAATGATGTAACCGATACAAATGTTAGATTTGTTAGCATGATTTTAGGTTACAAAGCAACTCATGCTAATAGGCTTAACTCAGTTTCCAGTTTATGCATAAAGAGTGCTTATGACATGTTTAAGGACAATGTAAAAACTGATATCTGTGAATGGTTAAAGGATGAGTTAATTGACAATTTAGCAAAAATCAAGAAGGATAAGAAAGGAACCTTTAGATTTGGAAATTTACTTGTATGCTTAATGATACATATAACCAAACAAGCTCCCGGTATAGGCTACAAGGATTTTGGATTCGACATACCGGTAGGAAAACAATTGTCTAACTTATTCAACAACATGGGTGAAAACAGAGAAAAGAATATCAATGAGTATTTTCAAGCACTAAAAGTCAGAATGAATAAAAGAATCAGACTATCACAGGAAATTGTCAACAAATACAAGGATGATATATGTTTTGTAATCAAAAAGGATGAGATCTGGATGGAAGCAGTCATCCTAAGAACAATCTGGGTTACAGAGATGGGGTATGAAATAGATGACCACATAGTGGAAACTTATGCCAAAGCACTTCTGGAAGCCCCCAATGAACCAAAGGAAAAAGTATTTGGTAGTGCTAAGACCATCAAAAGTCAAATTCAATCTAAAAAGAGAGTGAAAAAGGTTGAGGCATTTGTGAGGAAAGGATCCAAACAAGTAAAAATCATAAAGGAAGATGTATTAAAGAAAACCGGCATAACAGAAGAAGAGTTGGCAACCCAACAACCTGAAACTCATCTATCACCGGTAGATACTTCCTCAGAAGGAGATATGCCAGCAACTTTCAAAGGAGTTGTTAGGAAAAGACACCCCTCACCAGTAACCACTCCTTCACCTAGAAGGACAAGACAGAAGCAACAAGTTGTGAGGTCTCCGGTCAAGAAAGCCACACGTAAGAAAAAGTTGACCCCCAAAAAGAAGAAGAAGACAAACACTGACTTGGCCCCTTTTGACATATTACTGAATGAGATCACAGAGGAAGGTAAATTGAAAAACATAGGGAAAATCTATGACACCCTATCAAATGATGAGAAAGGACAAGTCGAGGAGAGTGTTATATTACACATGGACATGTATAAAAAGTTTTTGATGCAAGTCCTAAATGAAATTCCTGATGAATTATATAAAAGACTTGAGGCCAGAAGGCAAGGAATAGTTGAGTTGGATAAGAAAATTAAAATAGAAAAATTACTTGCAGTATACCCGGTCAACTCACCTAAGGAAATTGATGATCTGATAGCTCAAGCCAACCGGATAGTTTTTTCCACTGCACACCGGCAAATATCACTAATGGCAGGTAGAGTTACTGAAGTTTCAAAGGAAATAGAAGATGGTTGGGATACATTCTTGATTGAAAAAGAAAAACAAGAAGAATATAGGAATCCCAAGCCCATTCTGGTATATCAAAAGGACAAAGGGAAAGGTAAAGTTGGTAGACCACCAAGTATCAAGATTAGAGACAACTTACCCCCACCTCCTTTAAATACTCCACCGATAAAAACAACAACTGCAGAAGATCAACCGGCAGCTAAGAGCATGGACACAGAAGATAATAATCCTAATCCTGAAGTCCTATATACTGTGAATGTTGATACTCAAAAAATCAACATACTGGTAGATAAGGATACAACAGATAAATCAAAAAACAAAGAGCAATCGACAATAGGAAACAAAGAGCAACCGGCAATAGTTTCATAGAAAAAGATGGAATCTGGAACACAAATAGAGAAACCAATAGAGCTAAAGGCTCTAGAACAGATGCCACCGGTAAGAAATGATGCAGGAAAGCTAGTGCTTAAAGAGATGGAGACACAAACAAACCTATCAAAGGTCAATACTAGCATGGTCACTTCCACCGGCACTCAGTTTGTTGGGTCACCATCAAATCTAACAGAGGTATTGCTCGAATCTATCAAGAAAATAACTTATTATAGCTCACAAGCTTATAAAGTGACAGATGATTCAATCCCAGTTTTGAAATCAATAGCTCCTAATTGTAATATAGACAATAAAGATTCTTTAGGCTAGTTGGATACACTTTGTAAATATATTTCTGGAAATTTTGAGCAAACAAAGGTAAAAACTATAAAGGAAAGTGTAGAAAAAGAGAAACAAAAATTCTTTGAGGAAGGAATAAAGAAGTGTAACCAGGAATTTGACACACTTCTACCGGAACTGTGCAATTTATTGAAAGAGTACAAAACTCTGTACAAAGACACCTGTAAGATAAATTTTTTGACCATGGATGTAGACAAAAAGATGAGCAAGGTACAGGAAGAGATCAATAAACTTGTTGATAATTTTGTTAACTCACCCGATACATTATCAGTTTTTGAGGAAAAGATAACAAATTTTGAGGAAGAATTGCTCAAATTAGAAAGAGAGAAAGAAAAAATAATAAACAAGGCAAAATTCTTGAGATCTAAACTAAGTCCAAGATTGGACTATTTAGCATCTCTGCAGAAGGAAATCTCAGAGGCACTAACACAGGGTAGGAAAACACCGACAAAGCACTTGCAACATCTCATCGATATAGTATACAGAACTGAGATAGCAATAAAGGAGAGCAAGAAGTTTATGGATGGCATAAACTTAATTTTGGGAGATATTCTTCAGATAATAACTACCCAACTACAAGGTTGAGGTTATGAATTGGTACAACTACAAAATCTACTAACCTTTGTCATTGATGCCAAAGGGGGAGTAGTAGATGAGAAAATTCAAAACACAGGGATCACATGCTTAGGGGGAACTCTCACATTTTTGGTAACATTTTTGGATATCTTTTTGAAATTTCTTATGAGTGTTGCCATCAATGCCAAAGGGGGAGATTGTTGGCATATGGACACTCCAATGAGACATTGTGTGTGATTGAAGGTTTTGTCATTAATGGCAACCTTGCAATCCTATGGCACTGGCAAAGAATTACTCAAGCAACCTTGCAATCCTATGGCACCAGCAAGACATTATACCGACAAAGCATTACTCAAACAAGATAGTGCATCAGCATCAGCAAGATCAATCTGCACTGGCACCGACACAGAAGATGTACACTAGCACAGAAAAGAACATGTATACCGGCATTGAGGCTGACAGGATTTTTGATATGTAATATTTTGTTTATTATTATAAGCCGACTTGGCAAATTGTAAAATGACTCTTGTATATAAAAGAGATCATTGTAGACATTTGTAGGATATGGATAGGAAGCATAAATAAATTATAAGGCAGACCTAATGTGCGAATTGTAGGTCAAGGGTATATGTAAAGAACAAATCAAGAACCGGTACTGAATTTGTCATTGAAGATGCTATTGTAAAGTAGTACAGAATATTGGATTTGTGTAAATCCTCATTGTAAGTCAGTGTGACTTCTTAGTGAGCAGTGAGCTCTAGGCAGTTGGCCTTCCTGCATGTGCAGGCCCCTATTGTAAGTAATATTCTCTTATTGGCCAGTAAGTGAATATTGTGGGTCACAAATCCCACCGAGGTTTTTCCCACACCGGGTTTCCTCGCTAAACATCTTGCATTAATTCTTCCATACCAGTATACTGTTACTTTATGTTCTGCATATTCAATTTTAAGAAAATCTCATTACTAGTCAGATACTGATTCACCGCCCCTCTCAGTATTTGTGGGAACCCTAATAGTGAGTTCACTATCAAGCTTGTAGCCCTTAATCTCATCAACTTGACCATACAATTTCTTTAAAATATCCCAAGCCTCTTTAATTGTTGTACACTTATCGACGTGAAAAATGATGTCATCTAATACATACTTTCTAAGAGTTCCAAGTGCCATAGCATTCTTAGTAAGCCATTCAATTTGAGCATTAGGATCGGCCTTAGGATCAAGTGGTGTTGTAATAGTTTCATTTACACAATGAATGAGTCCTTTTTCCATTAGTTTACTCCATGCCTTAATCTTCCATGATGCATAATTATGAGGAGTTAAAAGTGAAAATTTAGGAGAACCCATAGCACCAAAATGAAAAAACACAAGATAGAGAGAGGCATAATCACACAAGACACCCCCCCAAAATACTCAATCAAGAAACCCCCCCCCCCAAAAATGGTGATTTTGGCACTTTACACTTAGTGCGTATACAATGGGCCACTTACAAAACAAGGCAAAGTGGATTTCTGATTTCAATTTACAACTTCTCAAAATGAGATATAAGAGACTTCAACAAATACTGCTAGTGATCTAAACTAAGATCCAAGCAAAATGCAAGTACCTAATATGCCAAGAATGGCCAAATACTAGAAAGTACAATTTCTACTTAAAAACACTACAAACAAATGGTAGATTATGAAAGTAGATGAAAAAATATGCACTTTCAAAAAAAATGGCACCTGAAAAGTAGGTCGTATGACCCCAAACAAAGCCTCTGAAGTTGCAAAATCGAGGATTAGACAGGTACAGTCATGAAGATCTGCAATTTCTGAAAAATCCTTCCATCAAAATCTAGCCCATTTAAAAAAAAATTGCACCAAAAAAGGAGCAAAAATGAGCAAGATATGGCCTTCCAAAGTTGAATTGCAAAATTGAAAAGCTCAATGAAGAGGGGGTCAAAAAATTTCAAAATATTGTTGATGTGGCACTGACATTAGCAAATGATAGGCTTATATTTGACGCCCATCTGCTCATCAAAATTTTTTTTCCTCCCTGCCCATTCGATGTCCGTACGGTACGAACTGGATGATGTGATGATCTAACTAGGCATACAGATGTCTATGTGTCCTGCCAGGGGTTTGTACGGAAGATTGACCATGGGCCAGTGGCCACCTGCCACGTGGCAAATGTGGGTCCCACTGGGTTTAATGTCTACAGGTGAGCTATGGGAGGACGAGGCTAGTTTGGCGGGGTAGAGAGCTACCGATGGCGGGGAGCGATGAACACAGCGACGACAGGAGGAAAGAGTCAGCTCTGCAATAGTGACGGTGAGAGGAAGGAGTTGGGTCTGCAACAATAGCGGTCGGGGGCCCAAGAGTCTGGCGAGAGTCTGCTAGAGTGGAGGAGGCACCGGGCCAGAGGGTGGCAGAGAACCGGTAGGGATGTCATAGGGGTAGGTGCCGAGAGGATCCACAGGGGCTGGCCGAATGGAGCTGGAGGGTAGAGCCAAAGATGGCAAGGCCGGCAGGAGCAGTGGGAGGATGTCGCTGGAAGGGTTGTCACGAGGGTTGGGCCGGGAGGTAGGTGTTGGGAGGAAGACCAATGATCAGGTGGTCGCTGCAGTGGAGGTACGACGATGGTCCTGCAACAACAAAGATAGCGGCGACAAGACAACCCTACAACCTGCAGTATGATGGATCACAGGGGGGTCTGTGGACCCCCCAAAATAACATTTCTCACCAAAATATGTCGACTTTATAGCAAAAATTCATGGAGACGGCCTCCTAGACTCAACCGTGATGTCCAAATCATTGTATGACGCCCCCAAAAAATGAAGATCCCCAAATCTTAAAATTGAAGCCTCCAAAATGTCTCCAAAACACTAATCAAAGAAGCCCTCAAGGCTCTGATACCATGTGAGATTTTGCCAAGATCTAGGGCTCAATGAAAAATACAATGGAGAGACAAAATAATGATAGGAATAAACTGTATTCTATCAAGAGAAAATACTGATCAATTGGATCATCAAATGTTACATACAATGAATATGAGCCTGCTTATATAGGCAAGGCTATATGGATATGTGAGCACACAAACATGACATGTGGCTCAATAAGAAACAAGGGTAGGTAGGAAATAGGTGTGGGTAGGTAGGAGAAACAATATAATATTCCACATGAGGTGGATCACCCACTGAATGTGGAGTGTAACAACAAGATAAGTCCACAAAAGGTGGAAATTCTCCTACACACACTATCCCAATGTGGCACAAACACCCAAGTGTCTCATACCCAAACTACTATGAAATGCATTTCCTAAGTAAACTTAAGTAAGGTATAATAATATCCATGATGAATAATTATTTACACCAACACTAATCTCTTGGTCAATCACGAAAGATCTGTCATGTTGTTTCCTTCATCGCCTTGATCTTCTCAATCTCTCAAGGCTGACTCGTAGTTGTCTTCCAGACCTTCAGCCAAAAACCCCTACAATCTCTCTACAACAAGTCCCATGATTTATGTGACTTTATATTAAGGCTGACCAACCCTGCAACAAGCTTGTCGATGTACCTTCCATCTTTATCCATATGCAAGTTTGCCACAATTACCCCTTGTGGCATCCATATCTACTATCTAATAGCTTGGCACTTCAAGTTGGTCCAAGTAGGATCACCGACCAACCACTCAACCGGTTCCTTACTTCTCTTGGTTTGTAGACCCTTTCGGTCTCAACCGTTCTACCGGTTACCTTGTCATATCTGCTCTCATCTTGAACTGTCAATGGAAACACTCAACCCAATTTCCAGACTGATAAGTTCAAGATATCTTTTGCTACTTCACCTTGCTTATACAACTGATGGACTCATATACTGGTTACCACTCCTGATGACACCATGTCATCAATCTTCCCAAGGCTCCATCTTCAATCAGATCTTTCTACTTCTGCCTATACCGCTCTAATTGATGTTGTTCCTTCCTCTACCAGTTTGTCATGGTGACACACACACACACTTTAGACTTCCTTTGTACTAGCATCTCCACATACCTCTTCTTTCGGTCTAGTGCATAACCTTGATCTCATGCACTTAGGACATTCCTTCACTTCCTCGATAGATCTAGTGTGATCCTTCTAGTGCTTGCCTTTACCTCTTCATTCTTATCTCTCCAAACTAAGATTCACTCAAAGCATAATAGGAGATAATCTCCACTTACTTGATGGAGTAACACCTTGTCTTCTACATCCTGCAATGCTCTTCATGTGACTTCCCTGTTTGTGCAGCATCTCCTCAGACAGGCACATGTGATCTGATGTGAGCACATTCACAGTCAACCATTTCTTCTCATGATGACTGTATCTTCATCCGGTGAGAGTCTTGTTGTTTTGTAACCTTAAAACATACCGGTTTATTCTTCTCCCTCTAGCATTGATGTGATTCAGGTAACATTTTGCCTCTTCATCACAAGCAACCGCTCAAAACACTTCTCCATCTCATCACACAAGTTAGGTACTACCTTGTGTACTAATGACTTCTGAGATCATCTTCTTTACCTTTAACGATGTTCAACAACACAAGGTGATATCCAAGCTATCACATCCTGTACTCCTTCATATCAGTGTTGCACACACATCTCATCTACCAGTGGTTATCCCATATCAGTTAACATCAATGACAACACAATGCCAACACATATAATCCCTTAGGACACAATATGACCCATAATGAGACCATATGGTGTCCTAAGGGGTCATACGGTGTCCTGAGGGGTCTTAAAACACCATATGACCCCTTAGAACACCATATGGTCTCTATCTCTTTCCCTCTAACTCTTTTTACCTCTCTCCCTCCCAACCCCCTTCTCCCTCTCACCCTCTATCTCTATCTCTCTCTCACTCCCCCTCTTAGGTGTCTCTCTCTCTCTCATTATCTCCCCCCCCCTCTCTCTCTCTCTCTCTCTCTCTCTCCATCTCTCTCGCCCTCTCTCTTAGTTGTCTCTCTCCCATTCTTTCCATTCTCTCCATTATTTCCCTCTCTCCCTCCCTCCCCATCCCCCCCCTCTCTCTCTCTCTCTCTCTCTCTCTCCCTCTCTCCCTCCTCTATCTTCCCTCTCCTTCTCTCCCTCCCATTTTTTCCCTCTCTACCCTTCTCTCCCTCTATCTCTCTCTCTCTCTCCCTCCCTCTACCAGGTCTCTCTCTCCCCACTCTCTCTTAGGTGTCTCTATTTCCTATTATCTTCATCTTTCCCTCTCTCTCTCCCCCATCCTCTCTCTTCCCTCTCCCTCTCTCTCTCCATTCTCTCTCTTCTTTCTCCCTCTCTCCCTCCCAAGCCTAACCTAAGAGAGAGAGAGAGAGAGAGACCTAAGAGAGAGAGATAGAGACTAAGTGAGAGGTAGGGAGGGATAGAAAATGAGTATGAGACGAAATAAAGAGCCTAGGTGAGAGAGAGGGGTGGAGGAAGGGAAGGGTTGAGAGAGAGAGAGAGGTTGATGGAAAGAGAAGAAGAGAGTAGAGATAGAGATTTCCCATGTGAGAGAAAGAGAGGAAGGAAGGGAGGGATTGAGAGAGAGTTGAAGTGAGAGAGATGGAGGAAGGGAGGGGTTGAGAGAGGGAGAGGGGGAGAGAGAGGGAGGGAGGAAGGTAGGGCTCTCTACTTTTGTCTTTCTCACTTCATCCCTCCTTCCTTCCCTATCTGTTTTTCTTTATCTCACACTCTTAAAAATCCCTCTCCTTCTCTCTACTTACCACTCTTTTCATCACTCACTACTTTTAACTCCTCTAACTCTCTACATCCTTCCCTTCATACTCTCTCTCTAAATATCACCTCCACTTCTATCTATCTAACCTATCGATATCTCTCTCTCCTTCTCTTTTCACCTCTCTCTCTATCTATCTAGGTATTTAGATAAATATTTTAAGGGTAGAGTGCAAAAGGTAGGTAGATTATGTAGATAATAAGAGCTTAGTGATTACTGAAATTTGATTATGTTTGAGAAATTATAATATCTAAAGCTTGGGGAGAGAGGAGATAGTGAGGCAAAGAGAGGTGAAGAGAGGATGAGAAAGATAGGAAAATAGATAGGTCTAGAGCTTAGGGGAGACAAGTAGCATGAGATGGAGAGAAAGCAAGTGAATGATGATACAAGCCTACTAATTACTAAAATTTGACTATCTGAAAAATTATAGGATCTCCTAAAATCTAGAATCTACATTATGACTCCTAGAGATGTGAAACCACTCTCAAACATCCTGACAATATATACATAAAATATAACTTAAAGTATAATGCCACTTATACTTAAATGTTATATTTTATGTATATATCCCATTGAAAAACCTAATGGAATTCTAAATGAATTGCATACAAGCCCATATTACTAATCTAACTTTATTAATTTGAACCTTGTAAGCGATTTGTCTTCTTAAAACCTCGTACATGGTTTTGTTTATTACAACCCCGTACGCACTTCATATTCAAAATACCCCATAAGAAGTTTTTTTAATTAAAACCTCATACGCACTTCATATTCAAAATACCTCATACATGCTTTAGTTTATTTAGGCTTATGAATAGGCTTGGATGACAAAGTTGTGGGTTGGAAGTTTGATTTCCCTCCATTTCCCTCCTTTTTTACGTGTTTTGTTTTATCAACTTCATTTCTCAACTTTGTCATCATCAGGTTTACACTTCATCAACTGGGTATTTCTAAAATTTCCACCATATTTTCACCCATCTCTTGATCTTTCTAAACATATAATTTTTTAAAAATTTGAACAACAATAACATATTATTTTTGAATTTCTTTTACTAGTGTCTCCATAGTTCTTAGAGACATGCGCACCATTTCTTTTAATAACTTTTGATCTACTTATCCAAATTTTAAAAAAATTATATGTTATTGTAGTGCACTTGACTCTTTACGATTTTAAAAAAAATTACATTTTCAATTGTTTTGGTACAAGTTATGCTTTACGCACGAACAAGTACCTGATTTTTTAGGATGTGCTCAATTCAAAAAATCATAAATAAATAAATACTCAAAAAAAATTACAAAAAAATATACAACTTCTAGTGCTCACTCTTAAATATCTTTCTACCAAAGGATTTGTCAAAATACTAAATCTAACTATGACTTTTTTTATGCGCACATCAAACACTATGTTATGTTTTTCAAAAAAATCAAGATTTGATTTTCTTGCTCGAAGGATTTGACCCCCTTAATCTTATCCAATTTTGAAAAAAATTAGTATTTTAAAAACTAGATTCCGAGTACTACAATATTTGTTCTTTGAGTATCTTCATATCTTGAGTGGATGACTCTCAAATTTCTCCTCCAAGTTTAGGTTTACATGATTTCAAAAAAGAAAAGAAAAAAAAAAGTGTCTACTGATACCCCCCTTTTTTCACACCATCTTGGTGCACTTACTCTATCCTTTCCAATGAGTAATATTACATACATTACAACATAGCTTTATTTTCCTCATTTCCACTATCATCTAAATGATAGGCATTGGTTTCTTGAAACTCCTTCATCCTTTATGTCCTTGTAGTTGTCCCTTTTTACAAGCTCTTTTCTACTCGCTATCTTATAACCATACTACTATCATTAACTCTTCTTCAAATCCATAGATGTCTTAATTGTATATTCCTCTTCTTGGTGGAGTGCATTGCACACTCTACTTGCCACTTCTTGAATAGTTTTCCTTGCTAAGCCAAACACTCTTTCAAGCTATGCACTCATTCTCTTAATTGTCAATTTTCTAATCTTATCATGGAGTTGTCTTTTTTCTATAGTATCTCCCACTCCTATTGACAACTCCACCCTCAAATTTTTCAATTTTAAACTCACTGTCACTCTCCCATGTGTTGGTGTTTCGAACTGCTTATTCAAGCTTTCCTACAATTGGGATATGATTCATCAATAGAAACTTGAGCCAATGGCTAACTTAATAGGAATTTGCAATAGGAACAAATTCCTCTACACTTCGAGTTCTATTAGACCTAGGGAGGTATACCTATGCAATATGTTGACTCTTATAACAAATTTACAATAATATTGCATTCAACAAATTGTTCTCAATGAAAATATACCAAGGAAAGCACTTATGTTGCATGATTTTCCCTGAAATCTTGGTTTACAATGCGCTTAACTCCTAATTGAGAAAATTTTCAACACAAATACAAAAAGATACAATACAATTTCATTTTAATTGGTTGTAAAATGGAGAATTTTGGATTATTGCCTAAATCCATGAGTAACAGAGTCATTTAACTGAGTTAAACATTCTAGATAACTACACAAACTTGTCCCATAAATCTACTTGTTTACACCTTGCATAAACTTTCAACAACACAACATTAAAAATTATCATTTAACAATCACTAAACATCTCAATATACCACAATAGTAATTTAGCAGAATTTAACTACTTTGAAATAGACCCACCAAAGCATCACTCATCAATAATAGGATTAGTGAGACAAATTCATCCATTCTTAACAAATAAACTTGTATGATAACAAGAGACAAATTAGGAGACAACTTTTAATGCTTTATTTTATTAATGTACTAAAACAAGTTCATACAATCCTTCAAGTAAAACTCAATTTAGAATTTCTCTATTACTCAAACTAGCTTACCCAGTACACAAAAGCATTTTCAAAACCCTTTGCAAATGATCTTGAATTCCCTTTTATAAAACAAGGGATCAAAAACAAGCCACTGATGATTTTCCATCTATCATAATCTTAATGTCTAAAAAATGAATATGTCTAAAGCATCTTTTAACATCATAATACAAAAAGAGTTCAAGCCATAACAGACTTAACCGAAAATATTCCAAAAAACTTACATCCACTTTAAGCAATGATCATGAGAGAAAGTATTTATAGAAAGAGGTAGATGGTCAAATAACACTACTCAGGCCATATAATGACAAAAAAGTGAAGAAATTTATACAACTCAATAAAATAATCCCCTTGAGGATCAAATAATCAAACATGAAAAAGTTGTTTGAATAGAACAATATTAGACATAACATTGTGACCGATAAATCTATTATTCAAATATTTCCAACTTCTTAATCATCCTGTAAGACACCTGTCATCAGTGGATCTGGCAAGGTGCTTATATTGATAATTGAGAAATATTTGAAGTAATAGTCATTCCCTCCTTTCATGGCGCTCCTTCTCATATCACCCTTCTTTTATGGTATAATGCTTCTTGTGCCAGCTTTGAATTGCAAAACCTATAGGCCATTTGAAATCCTTTATATGTTGCACTCAACCCAATGCTTCCTTGTGTTTGCTACCAATTATGGACCTCGCATCTGTAATGAATTTGGCAAAATCAATATCTATGGAAACTATCCTATCAATTACAGTGTACTAGACAAGCTCTATAAGATGGTCCCCATCACTCATCCTTTGCATCACAATATATATAATGCCTTCATATTCCTTCTTCCATTCCTCATAGGATTTTAATTTAGAATTTTTATTATGAAGATTTGGGATGGTCCAATGTTGGAGTTCATTGAATGACTTTATTCTTTCTCTTATTGCGCTTGCCTTAGATTCTAAAAATTTAACCTTATCATCAAGTTATATGTTCTGTATAGATCCACAATTACTTGAGGAGCTTTGGACATGTTTTGGTCTACCATTCCTAAATCTCTAATCTATACTAACGTTAGTCTCAAGGTCTTGTAGGTTTCTTTTAACTTCCTTAGAAGAGTGGCACAATAAATTGCTCCTTGAGAAAGAGTGTATAAATAATCATAAACATCCTATAATTTGTTTAAAATATCTTTTTGGAACTCGGAAAGAGTTCCCCTCATTACCACTATTACTCTACTCTTGACCCTAAATTGAGTCTATATTTCCTCATCCTTCTTTACCTTTAGTTGGTGTTGCAAGTCCTGTAATTGTTCTTTTAAACATTCAACTCTTGTGATAAAGAGGAGGACTCACCTTGTTCAATCATCATTGTAGAAAGTGTAATAGTTTTGGTAGCCAGTGTCTTTCTAAGCTAGACGTTATCCATTAATGCTTGGTTATAAGTTGCATACATTTCCACTCTTTCATCAACATATCTATCTAATCTTTCTTGTAGCATATTAGTAGCATCGTTTTCCAAGATAAATTGTTCATGTGGTCATGCCTTCTCTATCAAACTTAGTAATTTAAAGCTCCTGGACTGGTGCATCTGTATGAACAATATTTTCTGCAATTTCTTCCTTAATGGACTGAAGAGCCTATACAGTTTCTTGTATAATCCTCTTACCAGTCCTGGATTGTTGTTGTCTCACCTGCATAGTACAGGTGAAAATACCCTCAAATTAATCCATCATCACTTCAATCCTCTTCACAATGTTTGGCTCATCTAAGAAAAAGCCCTTATATTTCCTCCTTATTCCAAACTTTAATGCATAATTCTTGATCAAGAAATATTGAACTTTCTCCAAGGCTTCTAAACCAATGGAAAAAGCATAGTACCTTATTACCCTTGGTAAAAATGTACCCCCTTTCAATCCTACCATATACATTTTTTCCATCCACATCATTTGCCATATAATTTCTAAAAAGGCCAAGCGAGGGGACACATGGATTGGTAGTTGGTGGGGAGGTTGCAAACACCCATATACCCTAATTATTGTATATTTTGAAAAAGAGGAATCAATCACCAAAGTTAAATCTCCCTTCTTCATCAATTCTTTCTAACTTTGGCCTTAATAACTACATCATCCTTATTGGAAATCTATCAATCTTGTAGCCACACCATCCTATAACTTTGGTCACAAAATGTTGATGAAAAGTGATGTAGTCGGCCTCTTCACTACCACTATCCCATAAGTAACACCACCTTTCAATTGGTTGCGCTCTTCCTTCATCATCAAATTTCTTCAAACATAAGTCTTGACTCCATTCATATTTATGTTGGAATAATATCATATGACATAATAAAGAATAAAAATTGAAGTTGATCTCTCTTCCTTCTTTCTTGATCTTCATCATTCCTTCATGGATTTTTTGATTGATATAGGAAGAAAAATCATATTCTAAGTTGACATATTTATGCTGAATTTTGATTCCCATCAACATTATCCCTATCAAAGTCCTCTCTTCAACATCTACTCCTAGAATCTAGTGGATTGCATAATATGTGTTCAAGAAATAATTTTTAAATTTTGCAATTGGGAAGGACTCATTTTCATATAGAGGGATAGGTACAATGTCACCTCTCCAATATTTATTCATAAATAATGGTACTTCCTTTTCTCTCTTAGTGCATATAGCTTTCTCTTGTAATCTGCATCAAATCTGTTTAAATTGATTTGTACCAAACCCTGGTTGGTTAAACCAAAGAACTCCACAATTGTCATCCCACTGAGATCAACTATTACAGAACCATCTTCTTTCCTGACTATCATGGAGGCAGTGTCATTTTTCTCAGACATAAATCTCAACAAGTTCACCTTTGTGAATACATTAGGCACAATTAATTTTCCTAAATTCAAAGTCCATGGGTTGGAAAGTGGAATGGCATGGTTTCTCATTTTAGAAATAAGAAAACAACCTCCAATCCCTAATGGGGATGGTTGCATCATGAAATTGAGTGCAATTGTTTATGAATTCACCATTCTCCTTTGCACTACCACCTGATTCTAGGAGCACCTCCATTATATCTGCAGTGAGTGACCTCTTTTTTGTTTCAACATCACCTTCTTCCTTTGCCACCACCTTCTGTTCATCTTTTACATTGATCACAGGAATTTTTGTTGTAGGGGTTTATATTCTCTCCTTCTTTGGTGCTTGTGGATTTGATGGGGAGAGCTTCTCAAGATCACCTGTAGGTTTCATCCTCTTTCGAAAGGCCCTAGGTTTATCTGGCTTTGCTTATGCAGACTGCACTTGTTGTGGTAGTTGAGGCTAGATTTTCAGCTTTAGTGGCGGGACTTCACCTTCTAGTGGCACTAACTCTTTCTTCTTTCGAGAAGAGGACTCTTCCTTCTTTGATGCGGTTATCTCAAAACCTAACCCTTATGCTTACTAATTTATGTAGCTCAATGAATCTTATTTTCAACTCGCAATTTTCTTCAACAAATTTACAAATTTCTGAGAAGGGGTAGCTCACTTACTAATTTGAATCACTTTCTAAAAGCCTCCTTGAATTTTGCAAGACCTTGTCCTCGCATTGTGAAATTCCTCATCAACCTTTAGCTTCAGGATGCAAACAAGATGAACTTAACAGCTTTAAGTATTTAACATTTGGTTCTCCTTTATGGTATGAGTCTTTTCTCCATTTAATTGGCACAAATTGGCTTTCATCAAGCACCTAGCCGTATTGTTTTTCTTATTTTAAACTTTGGATGTTGATTTTATTTTTAATTATGATGAACGCTCCAAATTTGCCAAAGAATTTGTGTTGGAATTCTTTCTTTATCCACATAGATGCTAAATCATCCATGTGGGGTCTACTCTGCATCCAACACCCTTATTCCTATACAATCGCATCTTGAATTGAGTCCCACCATTTCTCCTATAGGGATGCAAGCATGTTAATCTCTAGTCTACACATTCTTCTAGCATGCCTACAATCATTTTACATATTTATTTTAACTAGTGTGAGGGTGCGAGTGATAACAATATTCACCGTTAAAACACCTTGCATGGCTACAAGACTTTTTTGTGCATTGGAAAAATTGTGCGGAGATGCGGGAACACACACTACTCACCCTGCATGCTTGCAAGACTTTCGGGAATGCAGTGAAAACCATGTGGGGATGCGGGCACTACTGTAAGAACTAAAATTGAGCACGTGCCCAAGCTAAAGGGTTTATAGTAATTAAGAAGGGGTCATCCTAACAAGATTTACAAAGAGAAACCTAGGAAAGACACTCACTTTTCTTTGGATTGTAGATGATGCTTAGGCACTATCAACTCTTTTATACAAACTTTATTCCATTTTGGCATTCATTGTCTTTAGATGTAGATGTTAATCCTATGAGGATCCAGTTAATACTGAGAGCGGGGGGGTGAATCAATATTAAGATCAATTGAAACTTTAAACCCAAAATCAAACTTATATTAGATCTGAAATCACTTATCAAATATCTCAACTTCTTTAATCAAATCTAACAAACTCTTTATCAGATTTGCTAACACATAAATCAAATAATTTACCACTATGTATGCTAAAATTCATCATCAATTCAACTAGAAATAGAGGGAAATCACAAATCCTTATCTAATCAAATAATTCTAAACAAAACTAATGAAATAATACAACCAAGAAAATAGGAATGTAAAATATTCAATAAACTCTCCCTATTCTATGATCTCATGTAGCTTCCATTGTTCTTTTCCTCTTTGTGGTATGATGGCTCTCAGATATCGTGCTGGCAACCCACACATGACACAAAGATTCAAAGTTCGTGATTGATGAAAATGGAGATTGAATGCTCAATTTATAGATTTTTGGAGATGATTGATTGAGAGGTGGAACAAATTGATTAAGAGGTGGAACTCAGATGAGCTCACATGTTGATTGATAGTTGAACTGCTGATTTGGAGGTGGAACATAATAGATTGAATAGATAAATGAGTTAACCGATTGAGAAAAAAGTTGATTGAAAGATGAAAAAGAATGATTGGAGGATAATTGATTGATGACAAAGAAAGCTTTATTTAGAAAAAGATAACTAGAAGATAGAAATATAATGATTGGAAGAATTAAAGAAATGATGTAATTAATCAATTAATTAAAATAATCAATTAAAATAGATTGAATAGTTAATTGATTGAAAGCTTTTTAGAAAAAAACAAAGTGGAAGATAGAAATAGGAATTGAAAAGATAATAATTTAGTTAATTAATTAATTGAATTAATTAATTTAGCATGTGCTTGCACTTTGATTTTGATTTTCAATTTAATCTTTGCATGAGATTTAATTCAAATATTGAATTTATTTTAAATTCAATTTGTTATTTGAATATATTTAGAACTTGACTTTGGAATTCAATTTGATTTTTGCATGAGATTTAATTCAAATATTGAATTTATTTTAAATTCAATTTGGTTATTTGAATATATTTAGAATTTGACTTTGATTTTCAATTTAATTTTTGAAATCATGCACATGTATTAGAAATTAGGAGAAATTAAGAAGAATATGAATATGAATATGAAATTAGCATTTGGGGATTTGGAATTAGAATTAGAAGAATTAATTAGCTAATTAAATAATTTAAAGAAATTATCTAATTACTTAGAAATCAAATTTAATTAAATAATAAAGATTATTTAAATTAAAGGAATTAAAATCATAATTAATTAAATAATAGATATTTAATTAATACTTAGAAAAGGGTTGAATGGTTAATTGATTAGAAATAGAAATTGAAAATGAATTAAAGATTATTTAAATTGAAGGATTAATAATCATAATTAATTAAATAATAAATATTTTATTAACATTAGAAAATGGTTTAAATGATTAATTGATGATAGAATTGAAATTGGAATAATTAGTAAGATGATAATGGAGAAATATGAATTTAGAAGAATAAGATTAATTAACTTAATTAAAGAATTAAAGAATTATTTAATCAATTAGATGAATAATTAGTTATGATCAATGAGACATTTTTAGGTGTCTACATTTGCCCCTCTTTCAAACAATGTCGGAATGACGTTGTTTTAAAGAAAATGAAAAATTTATGCCCCAGTAATGCTTAGGGTGATGCTTAGGGTGTAAATATGAGGAGAGATGGAGGTATAACTCCCCTTCAAGAGATTGTTTATGCATTTAAGGCATGAATGATCTATTGAAAGAAGAAAAATGTGAGATAGAAGAATAGTTAGTTGATTAGAGGTAAAGATAGGTGATGTGAAGATGATATTGAGACAGAATTAGAAAAAAATAAGATGAGAAAATGAAAAGATTGATGATGATTGATATGAGATGATAGATTGATAATGATAGACTAAAAATGAAGATGATGGTTTTCACTAACTTTTGTGCCTTTATTCATAGCGCAATATATATTCATCACTAAGCCTTATTATGTAACAATGGATCTTAGCACATCAGGGTATAAGTAACCAAGATGTAAAGATATCCCATTGAAGAAACAAACACGTAGCAAACAAGGAGTGAACCCTCCATTCTGAGAATAATACCAGGGGTCGAGGTATGTTGGATAGTCACAAGCATAACTATCCTTGACTTTTGCATAGGATATTTGCCGAATGAATGTACCAACACAGACACCCACTGAAACTATTGCCCCAAAACTTCATTGGTCCACACCACAAACAATAAACAAAGAAAAGATCATGAACATCCTAGCTCCTCTAGTCACTTGTGGACATCATTGAGTAGCATAGGAACTTAATCTGTTGCCAAATGATAAAAGATAAATATTATCTAGGACAAAATCCAATAGCCATACTGATATGTGTCTTCCTTTTGATTGCTTGATGTGATAGTTGATAATGTCTGATCTCAGAAAGTTGCGGACCATGTTTAAGACTGACTTGTTTGATTTTGAGTGTATCCTCTTCTATTTAAGACAAGATAATGATCACTTGATATGGATATTTATATGAATGATAAGACAGTTTGATCAATTGATTGCAGATGTTTGATTGGATAGTCGTATCCTTTGTTAACTTCGTGTGAAGCGTTTGCTGGATATCTGCTAGGGTGTTTGATTCTTGAGAGACATTTTGTCGCAAGTTTTTTTTTTTGTTTTGGATTTTGTGGATCGATATTTGAATCTTTTTTGTTGATTTTTTCAAGATCGTATTTGAATGTTTTTTGTTTATGTTTTGTTTTTTCAATGTTTTTGGTATTTCTTCAGGACTTTATATGAATATGTTTGGATTGATTTTGATTTGATGAAACATGACCTGCCATCAATTGATAAAGATGAGACTAACTTGGAAAAAACCCAACAACCATATTGATCTATGTCATTGTTTTGATCGTTTGATGATTGATAGGAATGTCTGGTTTGAGAGAGTGAATACCCAGTGTAAGACTGATCTGTCTAGTTTTGAGTGTACCCTTCCCTGTATAAGACATGTTAATGTTTGATAGAGTTTGATCAATAAATTGATTAACAAGACATGATTAGTTTGATTGTAGACTTTGAGAGTTTATATGTTGTTTATTTGATTTGATGGATGGTTTATGCTTTCTTGCATTGATTTTTTTAGTTTTTTTATTTTTCAATTTTTAAGGCTTTTTTAAGGACATTTTATGACTTTTTTTGGATTTTTTCAGCTATGCCCCCAGTATGCAGACCTATATGACATGATGATCTACAGAATGCATGTGGATACAATGAATTTTTGATATACCTATGTTAATGTAATATACATGATGAAGATGCATTTCCTATTCAAACAAGGATGACTATGTTTGTTTAGCATTTCATTATACACCAGTTCAATTGGAGGTACAAAAAATTTAATAGATAAGCAATCTATCGATCCTTAAGGTCCCTTGGAACATCCAAATTAACACACTTAGTGACTAGGATAAGAAATCAATCGATCCTTAAGGTCCCTTGGAACTTCCCCATTGGTTTTTGAAACTTTGATCTTCTTTTGCCCATGTGTGTGCAAATGAGTTAATTTCTACTCTTGTGTTCACTAAAGATCCTTAGCATCCTATATGACTAGCTATGTGGATTATTCTAACTTCAAAATCATCCCGAATAGAACCTCGCTACCAGCAAGCTTTTAGAGCTCCGACGAGGTTATAGACTATAATTTCTCAAATATCACTCCATTGCCATTAGGCGTTCATAGCCCTGATGAAGTTACTCGCATGTTCCCATAGTCAATCTTTTTGTCGCACTTTATATGCATGATATTTCAGTTATATATCATTGCTCTTTTGTCTTGACATGAATATTTGGCATAGCACTTTTTCTCTTTTATTTTCTTGCCTTGACTTGTAAGTAATGAAACCTACTTGGGTGTGACAATTACAGTGGCGTTGAAGTAAAATTTTAGATTTTTCACTAGTCATATGATCAACTAGGTGTCTCGAATGAATTAGAAATTTTGTTAATGTGTTTGAGATATAGCAATTGATAGATTTTGGGTTAACAAGTCTCAAATAGTGAAATCACTACCCAACCATAAGTAAAGTGTCATCACAGGGTAATGTAAAAATGAATGACCTTAGGACCTCAAAGACTTCATGTTCGAATATCTGAGAAAGGGGATGACCCTTGTTCTCTTGAATGCAAATAAATGATCAACTTGGACAATTGCCTTGTTTTATTGTTGCTACTATATACAAATGCAAAATTTTTTGCAAATGTGATGTATTTAAAAAAAAAACTATATGTGATGCAGTGTTGTGAATAAAATGATATGCAATGCGGAAAGTAAAATCTAAACTAACACAACCCTTAGATATAGTATCGTTTAAGGTGCAAGATGTTCATAGGGTCAAGAAGTTGTGTAGGTAGTTCATTGGTCTTTGTTTGAAGACTCAGATAAAGATGTATTTTCCAATAGGATATAAGGACTCAACTAAGTGTACATCTTCAGAATCTCCAATGTTGATTTTCTTAGTTTTTGGATTTTGTGGATCATTAGAGGGAAATCTAGCTCTGGAACCCATGAATTAAGCTATAGCCTTATCATTTTTAAAGCAATCCAACTATGGTAGATTATTTTGCCCCCAATGTATCAAGTGTGGGTGTATGAGGCAAATGGATTCTAGTTTCAAAGTTGTGACCAAACTGGCATGTGAAAATGGTGCACATACAATCATTGATAAAAAAAATTCTGCAGTATGATCAAGATTGGTGATTTCATTGATAAGGAGTTCATGAAAAACTTGTGTAGAGGGATTGGGATAATGAGGGGGACTACGAGAAATGGTAAGTTTATTTCAGGGGGAATCTTGTGAGGAACATGGAGTATCGTGACATGGAGATGAAGGGATGGAGGGATCTTGATAAGGATCTAGAGAAATAATGGGATCTTGCTTAGGACATGAAGGTGAAAGAATACTTTGATCTTGACTTGGAAAGGGATTATTAGCAAGGATGGAAAGGATGTCCTGATCTTGCTTAGGAGGTGGATGTTGGGTGGGACTTGAAAGGATACTTTGTTCTTGAGATAAAAGGGTATCATTATGAATGGAATACAAAAGAGTGAGGGGATCATCATAATATTCTTGGTCGGTGGGATCTTGATCAAAAATTGGGTAGGATGGAAGGGTTTGTTCTTGAACTTTATTTATTTCAAGACTCATTTCTTCTGCTTTTGGATTATCCTCTTGACACGGCAAACAAGTTTGGATATTCATGGGAGATTCTTGGAATATTTCAACATATTGGTCTGATTAGAAAGGATTTTGAATGGGACTCTCTGTGATAGGAGTATATGATGTTATTGGATCTTGAATTTTTGAAGCATAGGAAGGACTAGCATCATAACTTGGAATAGATTGGATTTGCATTATAGATAGCCCTTGGGAGGTTGCGTTATTGGATAAATATGGTGTGGACTACTCTTGTGTGACTTCAGGGTATGAAGAAATGGTTGAAGATATGGAGGCTACTTGAGGTGAAAAGTCTTGATGGGAAGAGCCATTGCTAGACATGGGCAAATGACCTTGTTGCATGATAGGTGACACATTGACCATGTTTGATTGATATCCAAAGGGTGACATGTTTTTAAATACACCAACATTCATTTTGGACATCCTTGGTGTTGTATTTGAAGACATAGGACGATATTCACATAAATGTGATGTGACTAAAGGCAAAATTGATTGTGTAATTGTGTGTGACCTTGGTAGTGGTTGACTTGTTTGTACAATTTGTGGTGCTGAGAGTTGTGTCATTTGTTGTATTGGTTGTTGGACTTGCATTGTTGGATGTGTTTGCTATTAATATTGGTTTCTCATGTTTATTTGTCTGAGAATAACTGGTATGTCTAATTTCATAATAAGAGCTCACACATCAACTGGCTCTAAGTTTGTAATGGGATGTCCAAATTTTTGAAATAGTTTGAACATCTGGGATCTACTCCCTTCACTTTTTTTAACCTTTTGTTCCAAGATTTCTATTTCTCGAGCTAGTTTCTCTTCAAGTGATAGAGAAATAAGTATGACACTTGTTTGTTCCTAATAAGTTTGATGCGCATTTTGGGACATGTATATGTTGGATTGAGATAATTGATTGCTTGGTTGCAATAACATGGTCCCACGAAAGTTGGAAGTTTGATAAGGGTAATGTTGTCTCCTAGAATTTTGAGATCTTGTTTCAACTATCGCACTATATACCATTTTTTTTGGATTTTTGAAGTTTAGGGATGAAAAGAAATGCAACTAAGGAATGAAAGTGCAAACCTATATTTTTTTTTTGAGAATTTTGAAAATGGACAAATGTAACTGAGGATGACAAATGCAACCTATGTTTTTGAATTTTTTGACAAATTGGATTAAGGAAAGACAAGATGAAATCCTAAAGAATGATAATGCAACTTATGTTTTTGTTGTTTTTGACAATTTAGATTAAGGAATGACAAGATAAAAATCCTAAAGAATGACAATGCAACCTATATTTTTGTTGTTTTTGACAAATTGGATTAAGGAATGATAGGATGAAATCCTAAAGAATGAAAATGCAACTTTGGACTTGGATTAGGGAACACCCTGATTTTGAAGATAATAAAAAATGGAGATAATGATTTGACCCTATGGCTTATGAGAATGAAGACTATGCAAGGAATTATGCAAAGATTATGATGACTATGCAAGGACTTATGAAAATATTATGATGACTATGCAAGGACTTATGGAAATATTATGATGACTATGCAAGGACTTATGCGAGGATTATGATGATTGTGGAAGGACTTATGCAAATATTATGATGACTATGCAAGGACTTATGCAAAGATTATGACGACTATGCAAGGACTTATGTAAAGTAAGGATGTAAATGAGCACTATAATGGGGATGATAATGAAGACTATGCAAGGACTTATGCAAAGCCTAAGCATGTAAATGAGGACTATAATGGGGATGATAATGAAGACTATGCAAGGACTTATGAAAAGTAAGGACGTAAATGAGAACTATAATAAGGATGATAATGAGGACTAAAATGAAAAGATTGATGCAAAACCTATGGACTCTAGGAAGACCTATCATCACAAGTATGTAAGATGTTTTTCCACTATGAAAATTTTGGACTTTGTTGGGTTGTCAAATGTTTCAAGGTAGACTTCGTTTCAAATAACTTTGTTTGTAAGACAAGTCTATTATTTTTCAAACCTAAGAACACTATTTGAAGATAGGTATAAGTGACTAAACTGTGTTCTAACGAACTCTGAGAATTTAGAGATACACAAGGTAGGGCTTGAAATAGCCCAAATACTGAGTCAATACTAGTTTGGAATAGCGATACATATAAAAGCACATAAGACAATCTTAGGTTGGATATTGGAAAACATTCAAAGAGGCCCTTACAATAAAATACCGAAACAAGATGAATAGCTAGAGAGTCTGGCAGCACTAGCTCCACTCCATGGCACACACTTCTCAGGAATGCTAGTCTCTCTTACCTCAAAGATCCGAAGATCTTATCACAGAGGGATTTTTGTCTCATAATGCAAGGTACATGAAGGGTATCTATGGGGTACGATTCACACTCCCGGAATCACTGAATGTGGGATTTGGGCTACTAAGTTGGTTCTTATTGTAAATTTTGAGGGGTCATGATCCAACGATGGATTCTCAGAGTAAGACACTTAAGGATTTAGTTAAGCTTATTGGTGCAGGGAAGGCCCCCACATATGTCGAATTGACTCAACACTCTAGCCACCTTACCAGTATATTTATATAGTAGCTCGAAAAACCCGCTTGAGAGTATGCTGGGAGAGATGATATCCCCAACGCATGCCAATTTGAAGTACCTTTGTGGGGTGATAAAATCCCCAGTCAAAGATATCCCTCACTACTAGAATGAAAAAGTGAGTGTTGTTATCACCTTTCCCTTTCTCCCAAGACCCCAAAGGCAAGTGGAAAGGTAGTTAATTCAATAGTAGGTCCACCCCAAACACAATAAAAAAGTTCTTTCCCTTATAAAAGCTAAGTGTGAGTTATCCTATTGATAAGCCTGATTCATGTTCATTTTAAAAACCCAAACTTAGGTGTGAGATACACATGTGCATGTCAATTTTAGAACACCAAACTGAAGTGTGAAAGAATGCATGCCAATTTTAACCAGATTTATTTTAAGCCCCAAATTGAAGTGTGAAAGCATGCATGTACATTTTAACCAAATTTATTTTAAGCCCCAAATTGAAGTGTGAAAACATGCATGTTAGTGATTTATAAAAATATTTAGTACTAATCTGGCCTTCTCTATGATTTTGCCACATGCTACAAATGGAGAATCAGTAATCCCAGAAAACACATAGAAAATAGTAAATCAAACTCTTCATTAAATAAATGCATAGTTATACCTGAGTGAATGTGTGATTCTGTGTTGGTGATTCTAGTAAAGCTATTGTGTAATTTTGACAAAGTGAATGCAGTGAACTGACAGATCGATTGCGTGAAAATATCTAGGTGAATGCCTAAATGACAGACAAACCAATCAAAAAAATAAAACAATGACTAAATTTGATCTGGAACCTACAAAATAGACTATGATTCCCTAGCAAGATCTCTCATCATCCATTCTATATTAAGAAAATCATATTTCACTCTATATGAGAGAACTAGGTTGTTGTATCTATCAATGGCTGGTTGATCCTCTAGATCTTGTATCTTCTTTTCTGCCTTTAGGATTTGCTGATAACGTCTAGCTTGCCTCCTTTGTTCCTTTGTCCTGCTAGCACCTGAAATCTTAAATTGTACCTTACATGCCATAAGATGTCATAATTAAAGCATCAAATAAGGGTAAACAATACTCAAATTTAACAAATTTCATACATAATTAAGACAGAACAAAGGACAAAAAATTAGAAAAATAAGACAAATAGAACGCATAAATATTTATGTCGAATTCGTAACACGGCTTGATCGATTGTGTGGTAAAATAAATACTATTGTGTGATGGGTTCCACACGAATGAGTGACCCCGCGTTATCGATTTCATGAACCTGTCTATGCGATTGCATGATTCTGTAAATGCGATTGCATGATTCTATAAATCCGCTTTGCAATCCGTACAATTTTTTTTTGAAAAATGCGTACGACTTGTAAAAATCACACAGAAAATAGAGAAGGTTAATTAGTTGTTGCTTCACATCGGGTTCACCAAAATGTGTATGCTAAAATTCATTATTAATTCAACTAGAAATAGAGGGAAATCATGAATCGCAATCTAATCAAAGAATTCTAAACAAAAAACAATGAAATAATACAACCAAGCAAATAGGAATGTAAAATATTCAATAAAATTTCTATTCCATGATCGCATGTAGCTTTTGTTGTTCTTCTCCTCTTTGTGGTATGATGGCTCTCAGATATTGCATTGGCAACCCGCAAATGACACAAAAATTCAAAGTTCATGATTGATGAAAATAGAGATTGAATGCTCAATTTATAGATTTTTGGAGAGGATTGATTGAGAGGTGGAACAAATTGATTAAGAGGTGGAACTCAGGTGAGCTCACATGTTGATTGATAGTTGAACTGTTGATTTAGGGGTGGAACATAATAGATTGGATAGATAAATGAGTTAACTGATTGAGAAAAAAGTTGATTGAAGGATGAAAAAGAATGATTGGAGGATAATTGATTGATGACAAAGAAAGCTTTATTTAGAAAAAGCTAACTAGAAGATATAAATATAATGATTGGAAGAATTAAAGAAATGATGTAATTAATCAATTAATTGTAATAATCAATTAAAATAGATTGAATAGTTAACTGATTGAAAGCTTTTTAGAAAAAAGCAAAGTGGAAGATAGAAATAGGAATTGAAAAGATAATGATTTAGTTAATTAATTAATTGAATTAACTAATTTAGCATGTTCTTGCACTTTGACTTTTATTTTCAATTTAATCTTTGCATGAGATTTAATTCAAATATTGAATTTATTTTAAATTCAATTTGTTATTTGAATATATTTAGAACTTGACTTTGGAATTCAGTTTGATTTTTGCATGAGATTTAATTCAAATATTGAATTTATTTTATATTCAATATGGTTATTTGAATATATTTAGAACTTGACTTTGATTTTCAATTTAATTTTTTAAATCATGCACATGTATTAGAAATTAGGAGAAATTAAGAAGAATATGAATATGAATATGAAATTAAATTAAATTAGAAGAATTAATGAAATTAGAAGAATTAGTGAAATTAAATGAAATTAGCATTTGGGGATTTGGAATTAGAATTAGAAGAATTAATTATCTAATTAAATAATATAAAGAAATTATTTAATTACTTAGAAATCAAATTTAATTAAATAATACAGATTATTTAAATTAAAGGAATTAAAATCACAATTAATTAAATAATAGATATTCAATTAATACTTAGAAAAGGGTTCAATGATTAATTGATTAGAAATAGAAATTGAAAATGAATTTATTTAAATAATAAAGATTATTTCAATTGAAGGATTAATAATCATAATTAATTAAATAATAAATATTTAATTAACATTAGAAAATGGTTTAAATGATTAATTGATGATAGAATTGAAATTGGAATAATTTGTAAGATGATGATGGAGAAATATGAATTTAGAAGAATAAGATTAATTAACTTAATTAAATAATTAAATAATTATTTAATCAATTAGACGAATAATTAGTACATGATCAATGAGACATTTTTAGATATCTACAACCACATCTATCAATTATTTCACTACTTAAGCAATCATATAGATTTGATCATTTACTAACACATTATCCTCATCAATCAAATCAAATAACTACTCTATCAACTCTTATCAGTACCAGTAAATTTTGATAAACCTCTGATAAAAAAATCATAATCGGTGTCTCGAAAATAATGCATGAGATGAAACATAAACAAGAACATCACATGGAAAGCATTCCACACATGAACACCTTAATTTTTTGACGTGGAAACCCAAATAGGAAAAAATCACGGTGGGAGTTGGCAACCACAAATATTTGTACTCTTTTGAAGTACACCTTGTTAGGAGCTTAACCTTATTACGAGCTTACAATACGCCTTGTAAGGCACAAACCCTATTAGGAGTCACCCAGTTAAGGGATTTGCCTAGTAGCTCGATTAGGAGCTTGATGACTGTTGGCATTTGACACTCAATTGGTTGGTTTCCCTGTGTTGTCATTGATGGTAACATGGTATCTTGTTCTGGCTTCATATTTTGGTTCACTTGTGTACCAGCAGGCACTTCATAGACACTACACCGACACCGACACTGGCACCGACAGGATGGAAAAAATTCTCAAGTTACCGACAATGCAGGATGACATGGTTTAGAATAAGGTTATCAGTATTGGAGGCCAACATCTCTTGGATCCGACATTGGCAATTGATTGTAATATTCATGTATTTATGTTATCTAGCCAACATGTATATTGGTATTGTAATTATCTTTGTAATCCCACACAAGGTATGATAAGTTGTGTAGGGTATATAGATCAGTTGGATTAGATCATTTTGATATTATGATGGAGATGTGAATGTGATATCATGTGAATATGTATTAGGATGGAGATGCGAAATATATCTGAGAGATCATGTATGTGAGGATATTTATGTAAGGGTTATTCTGGTAAAGGGTTTAGGGTTTCCGACCAAAATAGACAAAGCTTAACCAGAATTGTATTCTGGCATAGAAGACGCTATCTTAGCAATTCATTCATTTCTCCAGATTGTAGTCATGATTTATATCTAGTCAGTGAGGCTCCTTTTGTGATTGAGCAGTGTGCTCTAGGCTATAAGCCTTCCTGCAAGTGCAGGCCCCTATATTTTGTAATATCTCTTCATATGGCCAGTGAATTTATATTGTGGGTCACAAATACCATCATGGTTTTTCCTCTTTGAGGTTTTCCACGTATAATTTTGTGTGTTATGATTCTCATTTATGTGATTAGCTTATTGTTTTCTTTACTTCTTTCAATTTTGTATGTACCAGTATACCTGTTGGTGTATGCATGTTTTAATAAGGCTAAAATTGATCATTCTAGTATAACACCGATTCACCCCCCCTTTCAGTGTTATTGGATTCCAACAATTGGTATCAAAGCCTTGTGCCTTGGAGGAAAATTAACAGCTTGAGGGAGATCTTGAATCCAAAATCCATGGATATGGGTTTGGAGAAGCAACTTGAGATGGCAATTGAAGATTATGATGCTGAAAGGATGAAGAACTTAAAGCTACAAGATGAATTGAATTATGTTAAGGAATTCATTCTTGTCCTATAGGAGAGGCTGTCATTTGTTTAGGCTAGAAGGAAGGAACTTTTGCAAAATTAGAATGATGAAGAGAAAGATGCACTTAAGGAATAGTGTCACGAGCTAAGTCAGGAGAACATGGTCATGAGAAATGAAATGCAAGCTATAACCAAGAAGATGTCTAAGGAGATTGAGGACTGGAAGAAAAAGAAAGAAAATCTTGTTGTATCTTTGAAGAACAAATTTGAAAAATGTGGTAGGTTGGTTCATGAGAATGACATGTTAAGAACTCATTTAGTACAATCTCAGAGATGTGAACAAGAAATTGAGAGATAAATGATAATTCTGAGAGAAGATCTAACTACTATAAGTGAGTATAAAGAAAAATTCAAGATTAGTTTAGCATAGATAGATGAGTTATTGAAGAGACAAGGGTAGATTGGAGATTCCAGTGGACTTGGATTTGAGCAAGGATAGTGTCCTGGTACTGCTAATGAAGATCAAAACCATAAGGCACCGGTAAGGTAGTTTAATACTTATAAATTTAATGGTAAATGCTTTGTTTGAAATAAATTTGGTCACATGGCTAGGCAATGTAGAAATAGAGCAAATCAAAACCCTGATTCTACTCCCAGTCAATGTTCTAAATGTAATAAGTATGGTCATAAGACAAAATATTGCAAAATGGATGTTAAATGCAATGCATGTGGAAAATTTGGACATATGGATAATTAGTGCAAGTCAAGAAATTTCACCAATTTTAGCAAAGAAATTCAAAGGAACAAAGTTACATGTTATGCATGTAATGAGGTTGGACATATTGCTAAATTTTGTAGAAGCAAAAATCCACTTGTTGGTAATGGATGATCAAATGAGAAAGGGAAAGAGAAGGTTAATGAAATCCAGAAAGATCATATCTAGAGATGGGTCAAGAAGACTGAAGAACAATTAGCAGATGGGAATCCACTGGTTACTTATCTAGCAGAGGAGGTTGCTCCTGCACCGGCAGGTAGCTCAACCGATAACTAAGGCAGATGCCTTAGGGGTAGGAAGAATTCATGAAGATGTTGCATATGCCACAGGAAGAGGTTATGGAAGATGTTCTAGACATTGGAGATGCTTATCTAGCATGAATATGTTTTGCTCGAGATCCGATATCTTTGACCGGAAGTCATTGGTGTCAATGAAAGAATAGGGTTTTTCTTGGAGGTTAAAAGGTTGAATTCACTTCATTTTGATCACCTTGCATTTAGAGTGATTCAGTGTGATTAGGAGTGATTCAGAGCGATCAAAGGTAATTCAGAGCAATCAGATATCTTCTCGAACGATTTCACCGACAACTGGAAGAGTTTGTTAGGGTTGTCACTGACAATGATTATCAGGTACTTTTCTTTAATCATGGAAGCAGGATCATCATCTATTCCTATCTTTGTTGCAAATCTAACTATTGTGGAGGTCAAGGATCATCCCAGGCCAACTTTCAAGCAATATCCGCATGTGGCTACCCTGAATGACTCAGTTGGAGCATTTTATCATGTTTTGAAAGGAGTTGTTTATGTCAAAGATGTTAGGGCATACATACATTGTCTCATTGAGGATTTGGGGACATCTGATATTAAGGGCATGTTCATGAGAAAGCTTATGGGAGATTCTGGAAATATCAAACTTGCATACAAGCACATTGAAGACTTGGGGTTTACTGGCATTCTGGACATTCCAGAATTCGAAGATGAAATAATTAGGTATATTTTGATCAGAGTACATGGGGAGTTTATCTGGTTGGATAGACCTTACAAGATCACCAAGGAATCCATCAGGGAAATCATTGGTTTTTCACAAGTTGGGCAACGTCTGGATAAGAAGGTCTCTAATGATTATGTAAACAAAATCATTGGTGCAACATCAGATAGGAGATCTATGAGAATAAGCACTATTACCGACACAGACATCAAATTCAGTAGCATGTTCATCGGTTATAAGGTAACTCAGTCAAACTGACAAAATTTTGTTTCTAGCTCCTGCATTTTTGTAGCTTACAAAATGATGAGAGAAAATGAGAAATTGGATATATGTGGTTGGATGTTAGATGAATTATTGATAAACCTAGGGAATATTAAAGGAGAAAAGAAAGGAACTTTCCGGTATGGAAACTTAATTGTCTGCTTAATGCTATTTTTTGTGAATGACTCTCCTAGTTTTGGGAAGAGACAATGGGCATTTGATATCCCGGTAGGGAGGCAACTGAAATAGTCAATTGCTACATTGGGAAGTCAAAGGGATGACAAAGTATGGGGATATTTTAAGGGATTCCAAAAAGCTATGAAGTCTAGAGAAAGAGTTCCTAAGCATATTGTTGAAAAATACTCAACTAACATATGCTTCATGGTGAAGAAAGATGAAACACTCATGGAAGTGGTCAAGCCCCGAAAGATCTGGATTGAGGAAATGGGCTATGAAGTTGATGGACAGATTTTAGATGCTTATGCAAAAATGTTGATTGATGCACCTGTTGATGAGGCTGAGAAACCTTGCGGTATTGCAAAGAAAAAGACACAAGAGGTTGAAACAGAGTTCAACTAAAAGAAGAGAGAGAAGAAGGAAGGAAAGGCAAGTAAGTTTGTAGAGAAGGTTTCACATGACATTAAAGCATTGATTGATGTTGTCCTGGAGAAAGGTAGGAAGAGGAAAGAACCAGAAGTACACATTGAGCCTGTTACAATAGAGTCTGAATCTGAAGATGACACACCCCTGGCTTTCAAGAGGGTTATAAGGAAGAAAACAGAGGAAACCAAGGTGGAGGATAAAAAGAAACCAGTTAGGATAGTCACATTCAAGTTACCAGCATAGAAACAAGCACCAAAAGTAACACCTTCAACTCCATCTGGTACTACAAGGAGGAAGAAGAAGGCTGACATTGATCAAGCAATTCAATCTAGTAATGTAACTATCATTGCACCAAAAACTTGTGCAGAGTTAGTAGATGAAATAACCAAGGATGGCATGTTAAAGAATGTACAGTTTTACTATGATCGTTTAGATAATATTGAACAAAGAGAGGTAGAGGAGGCAGTTTTGTTATATTTGGATATTTATAAGAAATCCTTGATAGAAATTGAAAACCAAATACAACAGAATTGTATGATATGTTAGATGCTAGGAGGATATCACCAATACAAGAAGACAAGCATATAAAAATTCAAGAGTTGCTATCTGTTTGCATTTCTATTACTCTAGAGGAAATGGAAAAGACACTTGAGGTAGCAGATAGAAAAATCTTTAACAACAAACATAGAATAACCAGTCTTATGCTAGGAAGGGTAAATGAGATAATAAAGGAGACCCACAAGGCATGGGTTAAGTTATTTGAAGAGAATTGAGGTTTCTTTACTTCACCTAAATCAAAGACAGACATTGTAGACATCCTGGTTGAAGGGAAAGGAAAGAGTATTATGGGTAATTCACCCTCAATTTTGAAAAACATTAAGATAGTGGAAATCAAGCCCCTGGTAGATACAAATGTATAGACAAATGTTGAGATACCAGCAGTTACAGAGACTACACAAAGTGGCAAAGAAATCAGTGCAAGTGAGGAAGTTGTAAAGGATAAAACATCAGAGGAGAAGAAAGGGGAATCTGGTAGGGAACCGATACTAGGTCCATCATTGTTGTCAATTTACACCTCATAGGTTGTAAAGAAAACATAATTGAGATGAGTCCTACTAAACTCATGATGATGGTTGCACAGAAATTGATGGAGGGATCTACGGATAAAGAGATTATTGATCAGTCTATCATTGTTTTGCACATACTAGTCCTAGATTGTAGCATTGACAAAGAAGTGAGCCCATCCAACAAGATTAAGACAATACAAAGCATATTTCAAAGGATTTTCAATCCTTGCAGTAGATTTCAAATCGTAAAGAACTGGAGAGATTCACATAGGCTAAAAGAGTTGCATTTGATCAGATGATTGAGTCTGAGAGAAAGAAAATTGATGAAAAGTTGAAATTGATAGATAATTCTTTGAAGAAATGTACAAATATATACAGTATGTTGTAACATAGATGTCATTTAATTTGGATAAGAAGATTAAGGAATTCCAGGAGAAAATTGCAAGTATAGCTAATTCTTTTGACGGGTTGACTTCATTGACTACATCCATTGATGGTCAAATTTTGGTTTTTGAAGCTCAAATTTCTACTCTTGAGAAAGAAAAAGACAAAATCATAAGAAGGGCCAGAAGTCTTAGAGGTTTGGTGAGTCCCCAGTTGGATTCACTTAGTGTACATAAGAAGGAGTGCATGGATCTGGTTGGTAAGCCCACACCGGCATAGCTAAGTGAGAAAGAGTCCTTTTCCCATATGCTAAATGGACTTGCATCTATTTCAGGCACTTTCAAATCTGGTTGGGATACTTATCTTGAGCTTTTGGAGAAGGCATACCCAGATATTTTCAAATATACTAAGCTCCGGTAAGATATTTTTGGATATTCCTTGTCCCGGTTTTAGATCTTTGGCATTCTTTTCAGAAATTTTGATGGCATTGATGTCAAAGGGGGGGTGATATAGATGTGAAAAAGAAAAAAAGGGAGTTGTATACATTAGGGGGAATATTGATATTCATCTCAGGGGGAGTAGGCAGGATGAAATCGGCAGATGAAACCATGATCATTTTTTCACATGAGTGTTGCCATTATGCCAAAGGGGGAGATTGTTGGTAATTGACACTCAATTGGTTGGTTTCACTATGTTGTCATTGATGGCAACATGGTATCTTGTTTCGGCTTCATATTTTGGTTCACTTGTGTATTGGCAGGCACTTCACAGACACAACACTGGCATCGACACCGGTGGGATGGAAGAAATTCTCAGGTTACCAGCAATGCAGGCTGACATGGTTTAGAATAAGGTTATCAATATTGGAGGCTGACATCTCTTGGATCTGGCATCGACAATTGATTTTGATATTCATGTATTTATGTTATCTAGTCGACATGTATATTGATATTGTAATTATCTTTGTAAGCCGACACAAGGCATGATAAGTTATATAGGGTATATAGGTTAGTTGGATTAGATTATTTTGATATTGTGATTGAGATGTGAATGCGACATCATGTGAATATGTATTAGGAAGGAGATGCAAAACATATCTGAGAGATCGTGTATGTGAGGATATTTATATAAGGGTTATTCTGATAAAGGGTTTAGGGTTTCACACCGGAACAGACAGAGCTTAACCGGAATGGTATTCTAGCATAGAAGATGCTATCTTAGCAACTCATTCATTTCTCTGGATTGTAGTCTTGATTTATATGTAGTCAGTGAGGCTCCATTTGTGATTGAGTAGTGTGCTCTAGGTTGTAAGCCTTCCTGCAAGTGCAAGCCCCTATATTTTGTAATATCTCTTCAAATGGCCAGTGAATTGATATTGTGGGTCACAAATCCCTCTGTGGTTTTTCCTCTTTGAGGTTTTCCATGTAGAATTCTATGTGTTATAGTTCTCATTTATGTGATTGGCTTATTAGTTGTTTTACTTCTTTCAATTCTATATGTATCGGTATACCGGTTGGTGTATGCATGTTTTAATAAGGCTAAAATTGAGCATTCTAATATAACACTGATTCACACCCCCCCCCCTCTTAGTGTTATTGGATTCCAACAATGACCTATTAGGATCAACCTTGTGAGAGGATTTAGCACTCTTTTGAGATCTACCCTATTAGGGGACTTAAATGTTTAAGGTCTGTTAGGACCTACCCGGTTAAGGTATTTAACCTGTTGCAACTTTTAGGGAACAACAGTAAGAAAATGATTTGTTACTTGCACTTCTTGCTTGATCAGATCTAGTTATGCACAACACTTTGTAACTCTCAGGAAGATCTCACACTTCTCTTGGATGGCTCAATACATTCTCTAAGACCACCGACATCATAAACATCAACTATGTCATCCTAAATAGCCATCTCAACTAGTTCGGCCACTAAACCCTAATTACATCTTGAAATTATAATATAAATTATAAGAGATCATCACAGATTGATATACAAATCATTAAAACAAATTATGATGCAATATCAACTGTTGGTTGATCGTAACCCATCATGAAAATCCGATTTGTACCAAAGTCAAAACCTCAAAACACTCTACTAAGCGTTTCGTTGATTCCCAAGAAATTCTTCCTTGAATCATGCCAAAATGGTAATCAAATTATTCATGTGGGTTGTGTCATGTTACCACCTTCATGTATACTTGTCGTCGATCACTGTCATAACATAAATCATTACTATTTTGATGATATCTTCACTGGTCCTTAAACCAGGTACTAAAACCTTGGCAAAACTTCATCAGAAATTTTAAACTAGCCTTCTGATAATCATCACATGTTCTAGTTCTGGTCAGATACTTCTTTCCATGATACAATTTCACATTCCAAACTGCAAATCACCAATCATTTTCGATCATTTGATTCAATCAAAATATCTCTACTTTACCAGTTAAAGTCCTATTTCACAGACTTCAGTTCTCTATCGGTAAACCCTATCTTCTGGTAAACCAAATCACTTAGATGAAAAAACAAAACATCAGGAACATCAGTAATCACCATTTGACATTAGTTGCCATCAATGACAACACAAATAACTGACCAAATCATCTAGTCATAAAATCTCAATCTCTTCATCACAAATAGACTTATATCCTTTACCAGTGCAGTCATCAGTCTTCAACTGCATCACCTACATTTGTATCAGTTATGCCAAATTCCAAAAATATCCCCCTTTGGCATTGATGGCAACACTAATCAAATATACAATTAGAGTAACATCATTATCTACAACTTGCTTTCCAGTATCACATCATCTGTCGGTTCTCCTCCTTTTGTCTTCTCCCCCTTAACCAATGCTCCTCTCAATCTAATCTTCTGATCTTGAACTTCTCTCATATCTGGTTTATTTTCTTCTCCACCTTTAACAACAATGCCAAAGATGTAAATGCATTACTTGTCTTCAATTTTGTTGTTGCCTCTTCCATCATCTCTGCTAATCAAATCAGGAAAATTATAACAGAGCATTAAATCAGAACTTTACATCAGACTTGCACCCCCAAAAGAGTAGCCTGCACCTTCATTAATCCTTAGTGAAAGATAAACATGAAATCCATAGGATTGACAGATCTCTATCATTCTAGTTCTTCCAGTGTAGGGGTCTAACCCCTAGTTTACCTCTAAGAAACTCAAAGGTAGCCTTCAGTAAGGGCTTAGTAAAGATATCAGTTAACTGATCTTTACTCTTCACATATTCCATCTTTACTTGTTTTTCTTGAACTCTTTCCCTTAGAAAATGATACTTCAATTCAATGTTCTTGGTTCTAGAATGAAGTACATGATTCTTATAATATTTATTGTACTTGTAATATCACAATAGATAGTCACCAGTTCAAACATATCTATCTTGAATCCTTCTAGCACATGTCTCATTGATATTGCATGTGTGCAATTCATGGATGCATCTACATACTCTGCTTCAGCTATATATTAAGAAACACAAGTTTGTTTCTTGCATGCCCATGCCACTAATCTTCCTCCAAGTAGAAAAGCTCCATCGGTTGTGCTTTTCTGACCATCCACATTACATGCCCAGTCAGCATCAATAAAGACATCCAAAGTAAAATCTCCTTTATAGGGATACCATAAACCATAGTCTACTATGCCTTTGAGATACCAAAAAATTCTCTTCATAGCCACCATGTGACTCTCCTTAGGCTCTTTTTGAAATCTAGCTACTAATCCAATAGTATGAGGAATGTTTGATCTGCTATGAACAACATAGTGTAGCTTGCCAATCATAGATATGTACTCTTTTTCACTAACAACAGGGGAATCATCTTGCTTTGACAACTTACAACCAGTTACCATCGGTGTTCCTACCAGTTGTTGGACCTGTAAGCCACTAAAGAATTTTATTTCATCGATTAGAAACATTTCAAATTCTTTTTTCATTATATCAGCAAAATCTATACACATATCATCATTTCCACCAAAAATTATGTCATCTACAAATACTTCTGCTATCAGCATCTTGTCTCCATTAGTCTTCAAATAAATTTTGTTGTCCTGACCGATACGTTGGAATCCAATTTTGATTAAATATGCATGTAATCTCTCATACCATGCTCTTGATACTTGTTTTAGACCATATAGTCCTTTATGCAATTTACACACCATGTCCTTATCATCAATCAAGGAAAATCCATCTGGTTATTCAATGTATACTTCTTCTTCTAGAATCCAATTTAGAAAGGTTGATTTGGCATCAATTTGGTAAACTTTGTGTAGACATATAAAAATGACCATATTCCTAAATGAATATTTAATGTTCATTTTATTCTCATTCCTCTATTTAGCTAAATCTAATTTAATTAAATCACCCGCATTCCTCTGTTTTAATTAAATAAATTATTCAATTTATTTATTTAAATTCACTTAAGCCTTTTATATCATTTAATTGAATAAATCATTTTATTTAATTAAATCCCTTCTTTCTACTTTTTAATTAAATTTACATTTAATTAAATAGTTCACCCCAAGCAAATAAATCCAATTTATTTAAATTCCTCCAAATTAAAATAAAGCAATTTATTTTAATTAAATCCTATTATTCCTCACCCACTTGCATTTTCCTGTATCTCCCAATTGCCTCCTAAATCCCCTTCCTAAATTCATTCTAGAACCCATCTAATCCTAATCAATTAAGCTAAACCCTTCATTTATCCCTTTTCCCTAAATTTAAGGAGGTCATTTCTCAAATTTGGAGTAAAGTCTTCCAAAGGCATTAAAGTCTTTATGCCTTCAACAAGCTAACTTGTTGAATACCCCCAAATTGGGAAGGACTCTTACAAGTTTGTCCCCAAAGTCTTTCAAACCATTAATGGTTAACTAACCCTTAGTGGCATGGTTAGAGACTTTTTGCCTAACTCAACCCTCATCTAACCTAGAGATCTCATCAAGCAATCATTGCATTGACCATGGTTATCCCTTTAACCCTTGCACAAGAGTTTACCCCTTGGGTAAAAGCTTTATCCATTGGATAACCCTAACCTAACCTTAACCCTTACCTTCTAAGGTAACCATGAGGTCTTCTCAAGCATTTAATGCTTCTTACCTCTCCTCTCAAGCAGTCTTATGTTGACAATTGTCACCATTTCATTGGTGAAAATTGTAAACATGGATTGATAACTTTCAATCCTAACCCTTGATAAGCTCCTCCAATATTTACCATCCATTACCCTATTTTCCCTATAAATAGAGCCCTCATTCCTCCATTTTCATATCTCCAAGTTTTTATCATCACACTTATACTAAAATTTAGCAAGCATTTAGCCTCTCTTTGTAATAGAAATAAATCTAATAATTATTTTAGAGTGTTTCTATCATCTTAGATTAAATCATATAGCTAATGTATATGGTGTAAATGGAAACAACAATATTGAAAGACTAAATGAATTCAACCACAAAACCCTAGCCTAACAATCAACAAAGATCCACCATAACATATGAAGATTACCTAAGACAATGCAAATCAAATGAAATCACAAAGATTATACCATCACATGTCCAATGGGGTTTGGATCTCCATTCTTCCTATCTCCATTGATCTTGCTTGATATATTTGCTCTTAGATTTCATATGTGCACAAGAGCTCAACAAAGAACGGAAATGTGGTTGCAAGTAGGCTTGATCGCATATGAAAGTTTGAATGCTAGAAGACTTGATTAGAATGCATAGGGTTGATAATGAAGGAAGCATCTCCTTATATAGAAGATACTATAAGAAATGGAGGGATAAGATTAAGAGGTGTAAAAGATAAATGGCTGGCTATGATTAGAGGGTAGGTAGAGAAAATAAGAAAATAATGAGAGGGTAGGTAGTGTAGGAATTAAGAGATGAATGACATGTGTCATGGGTGGAAAAGGCTAATGAATGAATTAAATAAATAAAGATTTATTTAATTAATAGAGGAAGTGGGATCAATTAAATAAATAAAAGTATTTATTTAATTTAGGGAAAGGATAATCATAATTTAAATAAATAAATGTATTTATTTAAATGAGAAATAAGGCTAGAAGAGGATGAATGAATTAATTAAATAAATAAAGATTTATTTAATTAATAGAAGAATTACGCTAAAATAATTAAATAAATAAAGATATTTATTTAATTAGACTGGACAATTTTAGGTGTCTATATTTTGCCCCTCTTTGAGGCAATGCAGCTTGTCGCATTGTTTCAAAGAAGATAAGATGAACTGATACAAAGTTGCCCCAAGATGGGAATGATATGCCCCCTCGAGAGATTGGATGAAAATGTCTGGAAAGATCATAGACAATCTCTCGATAAGAAAGAAAGGCTAGAATGGACTGACAAGATAGAGTGACAGAGTCACGGGATAAAGAAGACTGACATGGGAGACTAGGGCTAGGGCTAGGGCAGTCTATAAGATAGACCATGAGGGGAAAACATCCTCATTGTCATCCACACATCCAAGAGATCAAAGTGCAGAGAGAGAACAGAGAAGCCAACAGTCAACAACGATGGCATTGGTGCATAGATTCGATCGCGTTCACCGATTTCAGAGGCCAGCAGATGCAGGAGAGCCGGTAAGTACCACAAAACCTCCTTGTAATTTGTCGCAATAAAAGTTGTCATTAATGCATGTTAGGTAGCACAATAAATGCATTTTAGAATATGTCAAACAAGGTCAAAAAATACTAAGGCACATCTATGTTGGTGCTAGGCGCATCTGGGTTGGCTAGGGGCGTCTATGTTTGTGTCAGGTGTGTCTATGAATGAAACAGTGTTTATGTCAAATGTGAGCGTGTCTGTGTTGTTTAGGTATGTCTTTGTATGTGAGGTGTGTCTATGCAGAGCACGCATGTATGTGCAGTATGTAAGCATGTTTATGTCTTAAATGTGTGTTTATGTCTTCTAGGTCAAATCGCTTGTTCTGTGATGAACATACGTTGTCGATTGGATAACCTACTAAGAAGATACACTCAAGAAGGTCCTCTAGGGAAGACTAGAATAGAAGATAGGGCTAGGATTGACAATTTTGTGATAGAACATACGTTGCCAATTAGGAAACTACTCAAGAGGATACACTTAAGTAGAGGCCCTAGGATAGGATAGATCAAGGCACTTTGTGATGAATAGGAAATACCAAAATGTAGTACTTTGTGATGAACAAGGAGTACTAAAAAGAGCAGCACTTTGTGATAAACAGGGAGTGCAAAAATGTAGTACGTTGTGATGAATAGGGAGTACCACTAGGATAAAAAGTAACACTTTGTGATGAACAGGGAATGCCACTTTGACTGACATAGTTGATTTGCTTGACTGTAGGAGGACCTATTGATGCTGGAGTCATGAGAGAGATTCCCTTGAACTCAGAGTTTATGACTAGAGCTGACAGTTGAGGAGAGAGCAGTGATTCAGGCTATGGGCCTGCGACATATTCTCTATGTGCCTGAGTTTCGGGTGAACATGGGATTGCTAACTGTGTTGGCTGAGAGATGGCACTTAGAGACTTGTAGCTTCCATTTGTTGATGGATGAGATAACAGTCACCTTAGAGGATGTTTACAGGATATTGCAGATACCGATCGATGGGGAGTTAGTACCCTATGATCGAGACGGAGATAGGGATGCACTGAGATGAGTGTTTTCGGATCCAGGATTGGAGATGAGGGTTGGACATGTGGCATGGGACATGATGACACATACTGGATTGGCACTACTAGCAGTATTGGTAGGAGTTATTAGTGGGTTCCTGTGTCCGAACAGGATGACACGAGGATTGGCTGTGGGCTGGGGGGGTACACTAGAGACATTGGTGACACAACATACCAGATTTTCTTGGGGACCATGTCTATTGGCACATTTGTATTATGAACTTCATTAATTTGTATACCATGGATCAATAGGATTAGGCTGCAGAGTGACATTGTTGCAGGTATGGGCTTATGAGCATCTATCAGTTACCCGACCGATTCACTTCAAATGTAGGGGCCATGGGCGCAGTTTTGTGCATTTATATGATATGATTACATCTCAGCCGTGGATCGGGAGATTAGACTACTGGTACTGGGTCATCAATGAGATTGACACTATGGTATGGAGACCATACCAAGAGTGTGAGGAGTGGGAGGATGACATAGTGGAGCTTCCATATACATTCAGGAGCAGGTATCTAATTAGGCGGACGCCCTATGTGCTGGAGAGGCAGTTGGTGGACAAGGTGGGCAAGCAGTTCGGCAGGATACAATGGATGACATGGGGTTTCAAGATGTATGCTTGGATAGTGAGGGATCAAGTGTACTTTAGGCCATTATTGTCATATGATTAGGTAGTGATGCAACTGGTAGAGATGATTTCCTTGGCTTGGGATATGTGGCCAGAGATAGAGGATGCTGGGATGGATGTGGATTATAATGCATATTGGGTAGATGGTATAGGAGCACCCTTCCAAACTCTTTCTTTTTCTTTGTCTCGTTGATGTTATGCTTCTTTAGAAGCCATTGTACATGAATAAGAGCCATGAGCTCATGTGTGCTAGACTAGGTCCTAGTTTCAGGTCCTTAGTGTTTTATTTGTGATTTCTTGTGCAGCAGAGGTTGAGTGTGCCTAGAATGTGTGTTAGGCCTTATTGGCATGTTGATGTCCTTAGGATAGACCAAAATAGGCTTAGGAGTCATGAAAAGCAACAATGGCAAAGTTGCTCAAAAGATGCAAAAGTTGCATGACAACTTTTAAAAGTTGTCAAGCAACTTTTCCACCCAAGATGGTCATAGACCCTTGTTGTGTGTGGAGAGCCCTAATTTTGGCACACTGACTAAGGTATGGGTAGTATAAGTATTTGCAAACCCTAAATTGATGGGTTAGAGGTCAGAGATTGTACGGCCCAAAGAAAACTCAATTGATTGTGACTGTTTTGTTGGTTACCAGTCAGATTGAATGAAGTTACTGAGCAAAATAATGGATTGATTTGTGTGCAAAATTGTGGGAAATGTCTTCTATGGTGTATATATCTTTATTGTGAGTGATTATATTAGCTTTTTGTTTACCAGTCGAGTGTGTTTGTAAATAATTTGTAAGTTGCAATCTCACTGTCCAGTTTTGGACTGGTTTGAGCAACTGAAGTCTTAACTCCATTCCCCAGTGTGGAGCCACCATGAAACCATGGGGAATGGATGTGAAGAGCCTGTACTATAGTCCCAAGAAAGAAAGGCCCTTGGAATTTCAAGGAGGCCAAGCAAAGACCCATTCCTAGGTGAGACTGGACAGTGCTCGGTTAGGAATGGTTGTTGGTGCAGTGGTCTTGGAGTGCAAGGTTGGTTAGTGGAGAGTGCATCCTTTGGAGGTGGTGTAGAGGAGTGAGTGAAGTATAATTTGTGTGAAGGAGGAGCCTCCACTAATCCAAACAAGGGGGTTAAAACCCAAAACACTCACTGTGACCCAGGCAGACTCTAAAAACCCTCACAAAAACCCTTGAAAACCTTAAAATCCACCAAGGACAATGTACGAACACTTAGAGGCTTAAATCCTAGAAAATCCTTGAGTCCTTGCCAAATGAATGGTAGTCCTTTTTGGGAGATTGGGTTGTTTGTGCACTGTTTGTGAGAGGGATCCCTAGAAGACCAGGTAGGAGGCCTAATTGGTCCTAATCCTTGTAGCCCTATTTGAAAGCAAAAACCCAAATTTGTGAGATCGGTAAGGGGTTAAAGGCTTGAAACATCTTGGGGGCTCATGAATGGGTGGAAAAACCATGAAATAGACCTAATACAACCTTGCTAAGACCTTGGAACATGTGGAGCAATCCTAACCCTTATTAGCCATAGTAAGGGGTTTTTAAGTCTCATGAGTAGGTGAGACCTTAGGAGCAGCACTGCAACTCGTTGGTGGGTGGATTGGGCATGGTTAAGGGATTCTTCAAGCAAAGGGAAGTCCTAGAGACCCTAGGGTGTGTAGAGTACACCAGGTGATCCAAGGAAAGGATCCAAGAGCATAGACTAGGCTAGTCTATCCCAAACCCTATCCCATCAGATTGGTATCAGAGCAAGTTAAAGATTTGTTGGCCTTTGTATGTCTCTATATACTGGTGAATCAGTAGGGGAGAGTAGAATGGTCACTAATACAGAGTTGGCTAGAGAGGTAGAAGAGCAGAAGGAGAAAAATAGACTCCTTGAAGATGCTATGAGCGAGAGGGCACATGAACTTTGGGGTTCAAACAACCAAGACAGAGGCAAGAAGATTATAGCCCTTGATGACATCATACCTGAACCAGACCCCTTTATCATTGAAGAACCTTTTGTAAAGGCTATCAAGGCTTTGAATACAAAATATTTTGAAGGATTTCCACATTTCAGTGGAAGGATGGACATTGACACCATCATGGAATGGATTGAGGGCATGGAAAACCACTTTGAGTGTGAAGGAGTGACAGAGGCTCAAAAGGTTAAGGTTGCCAAATCAAGACTAAGTAGAGCATATTTGACATGGTGGAAGTACCTGCAAGAAGAAAGAGTTAGTATGGGAAAGCTACCTATTGCTAATTGGAAGGCCATGGTGAGTAAGGTCAAGGAGAACTACTTGCCAGAGGATTATGAAGTTCAACTTCATAAGAAGAGACAGGGACTGAAGCAAAAAGACCTTGATGTGACCTCCTACACCGAAGAATTTCAAAAAATTTGCCTTAGATCCAAAGTCCAAGAAGATGAATCTATTAAGGTGGCTAGGTATCTAAGTAGCCTAAAGTGGAACATACAAGAGGAGAGAAGCCTATCGACTCCTACTACTATTCAAAAATGCCATCAACTTGCTATCAAGGTGAAAGAGAGGAACAAAAGGAAAGGAGACTCCAATAACTAGGGTAAAGGCAGAGGTAGAGAACAAGTGAATCACCGAGGTGGTTACCAAAGCAAGGCAAATGAGCCAAGGAACCAAGGAGAAGCCAAGTTGACTAAACATGGTAGTGAAACCAATCTTAGAGGGGGCCATTCTAGAGGAAGAGGTGCACAAGGTGGTCTAAGTTGGGGTAGAGGTACCAGCAGAGGTAACTCCTATTTTGCAACTATGAAGTGTTACAACTGTGGACAGTTGGGACACCCGGCATATAGATGCCCTAACAAGCCTACCTCATCAGATAGTGGAAAGAGGGTTTCTTATGCCCATGAAGACTCATCAAGCAACAAGACATCAAATGTGGACCAGATTGAATAAGAAAGTGGGGAGAATCTGATGTTTAATAGGATTTTGATCAGACAGCCGGTTAAGGAGGAACCCAAACATAGGAGAGCATTGTTTAGGGTGAGATGCAAAATTCTTGGTAAAGTGTGCAAGGTGATAGTTGATTCAGGCTCAACTTACAACATCATATCAGAAGAAGCAGTTAGGAAGTTGAAACTCACTAGAATATCCCACACTAGCCCTTACAAGGTGACTTGGTTGAACAAGGGACAAAGTGTTCTTGCTAATGAACAGACTTGGGTAGAGTTTACTATTGGAGGATATAAGGATAAGATCCTTTGTGATGTGTTGCCCATGGATGCTTGTCATCTGCTGCTAGGAAGACCCTGGCAATTTGATAGGAAGGTGATCTATGATAGAGAGGAGAACTCCATATCATTCAAGAAGGATAACAAGACCTTCAAGATTCAGTCTTTGACAGAGAATGAAGAGGGAACTTCAAAAACACCTAGTGTTTTATTGGCTACTGGTAAAGAATTCTTAAGTCTGCTACATGAGGAGGAGATAGTGAAGTGTGCCATCTTTGTCAAACCAAAGGAGGAAGAAGATAAGTTGCAGACAAAGGTACCTAAGGAAGTCAAACAGATGTTGCAAGAGTATAAGGATATAGTGAGTGATGGAGCACCTGCAACACTCCCACCTAGAAGGTCTATTAGCCATCAAATAGACTTTGTCCCTGGTGTATCCTTGCCTAATAAGGTAGCATATAAGCTCACACCTGATTAGAATAAGGAATTAGCAAGGCAAGTGCAGGAGTTCTTGGAACAAGGACTGATTAAGAAGAGCATCAGCCCATGTGCAGTCCCGATAGTGCTAGCATCCAAAAAAGGAGGTAAGTGGAGACTATGTACCGACTCAAGGGAAATAAATAGGATCACCATAAGGTATAGGTTCCCTATTCCTAGAATAGAGGATTTGATGGACTATTTAGGAGGTGCCATGTATTTTACCAAGCTAGACCTTAAAAGTGGTTATCACCAGATTAGAATCAAGGAGGGAGATGAGTGGAAGACCACTTTCAAGACCATAGAAGGGTTGTATGAATGGCTTGTGATGCCATTTGGATTTACCAATGCCCCAAGCACCTTCATGAGGTTGATGAATGAGGTGTTAAAAGACTTCACAAGTAGGTTTGTGGTGGTGTATTTAGATGACATTCTCATCTATAGCAGAACCAAGGAAGAGCACCTTGAGCATTTGAGGTTAGTCTTAGAGAGGTTGTATGAGGAGAAGTTATCCATCAACCTAGAGAAGTGTGACTTATTGAAGCAAGATCTAGTCTACCTAGGATTTGTGGTGTCTAAGGCAACCTTGAAGATGGATCCAAGCAAAGTGGAGGCAATCTTGAATTGGCCTGCACCTAGAATAGGGACTGAAGTTAGGAGTTTCCATGGATTAGCTTAGTTCTATAGGAAGTTTGTGAGGAACTTCAGTGGCATATGTGCACCAGTCCTTGACACCATTAAAGGAGGCCTTAAAACTAAGTTTAAATGGACTAAGTAGACTGACAAAGCATTTCAATTGTTGAAGCAAGAAGTAGCCACAAAACCTATACTACTCCTACCTACTTTTGACAAGCTATTCACATTGGAGTGTGATGCAGGTGGAACTATAATAGGGGGTGTATTGAGTCAAGAGGGAAGACCTATGGGATTTTTCAGTGAGAAGCTCAATGAAGCAAAGAAGATGTACTTAGCTTATGACCTAGAGTTGTATGTATTAGTGCAGTCTCTAAAAAAATGGAGGCATTACCTACTTCCTAAGGAATTTGTGGTGTTCACAGACAATCAAGCATTGTGTTACATTAACACTCAAGAGAAGCTTAGCAATAGGCACTTGAAATGGATGGAATACCTCCAATCCTTCAACTTCACCATCAAGCATAAGAAGGGGCAACTCAACAAGGTGGCAGATGCCTTAAGTAGGAAGTTGTTGGCAGTCCAAGAGTTATAGTTGCAGAGCATAGGCATAGAAGGTTTCAAGGATCTTTATGAAGAAGATGAAGACTTCTCATCAGCTTACAAGGTTTGCAAGGAGTTTGAGAACCATTTCCATGGTGAGTATGTAGATTACACTCTCCAAAATGGTCTCTTGTTCAAGGGTAACCAGTTGTGTGTACCTAGAGGATCCATGAGGGAGAACCTCATCCAAGAGAAGCATAATGGCAGTTTGAGTGGACACTTTGGAATTAACAAAACCTTGGATTTAGTATAGAGGTACTACTATTGGCCAAAGTTGCCAAGGGATGTGAAAAGATATGTAGAACAATGTGGTGTATGTCAAAGAGCAAAAGGAGGATCAAGCAATGCTAGTCTCTATCAACCATTGTCGGTCCCAAATAGACCTTGGGAATGCATAAGCATGGACTTTGTAGTAGGACTTCCCAAGACAAAAATAGGTATGGACAACATCTATGTGGTAGTAGATAGATTTTCCAAGATGAGCCATTTCATTCCATGTAGGAATACACATGATGCTAGCTATGTTGCACATCTCTTCTTTGAATAGATTGTTAGGATTCATGGACTCCCTTTAAGCATTATTTTAAACAAGGACAACAAGTTCATGGGTCATTTTTGGAAAACATTATGGAGGAGACTAGGAACTAACTTGTCATTTAGCTCAGCTTACCATCCACAAACAGATGGTCAAACTGAAGTCATCAATAGAGTGTTTGGCAACTTGTTGAGGTGTCTAACTAAGGAGTATGGTCAGACATGGGACCTTATCATTCCTCAAGTAGAGTATGCATACAATGACAGTATGAATAGGACTACTGGTAGAAGTCCCTTTGAGGTTGTATATGGCAGACATCCAAGGGGAGTGTGTGAGTTAAGAGACCTTAGTACTTTGGAGATGAAGAGTTGAAAAGTAGAGGACTTCACCCAAACCATCAAGGAATTCCAAGAGCAAGTTAAGAAGGCCATCCTTGAGTCCACTAAAAAACTTAAAGCTAAAGTGGATGAGAAAAGGAGGGAAGTTTAGTACAAGGTGGGGGACTATGTGATGGTCCATTTGAGAAAAGCTATGGTGAGAATGCCAATAAGGTTGATTTACCTTTAGACTTAGCCATTAAACCAATCTTCAATGTTGCTGATCTAGTAATGTACAAGGGAGAGATAGCAGGGCAGACTGAGAACCAAGCTAAGGTATTACAAGACTTGGATGTAAATACCTTACCTCAAAAGAAGCCTAAAGTAGAGGAGATCTTGGAATCAAGGGTGAAGAAGTCTAATAGACACCAATTCTACATGGAGAACTTAGTGAAATGGGCAGATCAACCAGTGTCTGAAGCTACATGGGTGGAGGAGAGCAAGTTCAAGACACTTGGAATAGACCCAGCTCTCACTTCTTCTTCTATTTCTTAGTTGTGTGCAGAGGGGGAGTATGGTATAGGAGCACCCTTCCAAACTCTTTATTTTTATTTTTCTTGTTGATGTTATGCTTCTTTACAAGCCATTATACATGAATAAGAGCCATGAGCTCATGTGTGCTAGACTAGGTCCTAGTTTTAGGTCCTTAGTGTTTTATTTGCGATTTCTTGTGTAGGAGAGGTTGAGTGTGCCTAGAATGTGTGTTAGGCCTTATTGGCATGTTTATGTCCTTAGGATAGCCCAAAATAGGCTTAGGAGTCATGAAAAGCAACAATGACAAAGTTGCTCAAAAGATGCAAAAGCTGCATGACAACTTTTAAAAGTTGTCAAGCAACTTTTCCACCCAAAATGGTTATAGACCCTTGTTGTGTGTGGAGAGCCCTAATTTTGGTACACCAACTAAGGTATGGGTAGTATAAGTATTTGCAAGCCCTAAATTGATGGGTTAGAGGTCAGAGATTGTACGGCCCAAAGAAAACTCAATTGACTGTGACTGTTTTGTTGGTTACCAGTTAGATTGAATGAAGTTACAGAGCAAACTAATGCATTGATTTGTGTCCAAAACTATGGGAAATGTCTTATATGGTGTATATATCTTAATTGTGAGTAATTATATTATATTTTTGTTTACCAGTTGAGTGTGTTTGTAAATAATTTGTAAGTTGCAGTCTCATTGTCCAGTTTTGGACTGGTTTGAGCAAATGAAGTCTTAACTCCATTCCCCATTGTGGAACCACCATGAAACCATGAGGAATGGATGTGAAGACCCTATACTATAGTCCCAAGCAAGAAGGGCCCTTGTAAATGCAAGGAGGCCAAGCAAAGACCCATTCCTAGGTGAGACTAGACAGTGTCCGGTTAGGAATGGTTGCTAGTCCAGAGGTCTTGGAGTGCAACGTTAGTTAGTGGAGAGTGCATCCTTTGGAGGTGGTGAAAAAGGAGTGAGTGAAGTATCATTGGTGTGAAGGAGGAGCCTCCACCAATCCAAACAAGGGGGTTAAAACCCAAAACACTCACTGTGACCCAGGCAGACTCTAAAAACCCTCACAAAAACCCTTGAAAACCTTAAAATCCACCAAGGACAGTGTACGGACACTTGGAGGCATAAAACCTAGAAAATCCTTGAGTCCTTGCCAAATTAATGGTAATCCTTTTGGGGAGATTGGGTTGTTTGTGCACCATTTATGAGAGGGAGCCCTAGAAGACCGGGTAGGATGCCTAATTGGTTCTAATCCTTGTAGCCCTATTTGAAAGCAAAAACCCAAATTTGTGAGATCGGTAAGGGGTTGAAGGCTTGAAACCTCTTGGGGGCTCATGAATGGGTGGAAAAACCATTAAATAGACCTGATACAACGTTGCTAAGACCTTGGAAGGTGTGGAGCAAGCCTAACCCTTATTAGCCATAGTAAGGGGTTTTTGAGTCTCATGAGTAGGTGAGACCTTAGGAGTAGCATTGCAACTCATTGGTGGGTGGATTGGGCATGGTCAGGGAATTCTCAAGAAAAGGGAAGTCCTAGAGACCCTAGGGTGTGTAGAGTATACCAGGTGATCCAAGGAAAGGATCCAAGAGCATAGACTAGGCTAGTCTATCCCAAACCCTATCCCATCAGCGGAGCATCCGTTTCCATAGTTGTCAAACCTTGGTGAGAAGATAGATGAAGATGGTGGGGGTGGTGAGTATGATGATGGAGATGGTAGAGGTAGAGGCCGATGGAGGAGGCAGGGTGTGATAGGAGAGAGGAGAGTGGCTCCGCAGAGAGAGGGCGGAGAGGAGTGATAACTCAATGATGAACAGTGAGTACCAAACCAGTACTGAGAGGGGGGGTGAATCAGTACAGACACAACAACTTTTCCTAAACTGGTTTGACTGCAGACAATGAACTTGACTGACAATCACTAACACCGGTCTGAACTAGATTACTGACGGGTAAACAAAATGCAATTGTGAAAGACATAAACTAGAAACCCTTGTCTTTCCACACAACTTACACCTTTATTTCCACTTTATCCTTGTGCATAAACAGGTAATCTACCATCAAAAATATATAAAAACTTGCTAGATCAACATGATTCACCACTAAATAGGAAATAAGAAAACATCACATGGAAGACGCATCACACATGACACACATATTTTTCACGTGGAAACCCAACTGGGAAAAACCACAGTGGGGATGAATACCCACAATTTGTTCTTGAACTCTTTAGAAGTCTACTCTGTTAGTAGCCTAGTCTGGTTAAAGACTATTACAACAGGTTCTTTTAGGAACCGATCCTATTGGGGATCACCCAGTTAAGGGATGGCTAGAATACCCGGTTAAGGGTTAAACCCTGTTAGAGGTTACCTTATTAGAGGATTTTCTGAATTCAATGGCTTTGAGTCACCCTGTTAAAGGATTTACATCAAGCTAGTTAAAGCTACCCTGTTAAGGGATTTTCCAACTATAGAAGTAGTTAAAGATCAACAGGTATTACAATGATCATATGATAGCACACAATGCCAATGCAGATCTGGTTTAGTTCCTTTCTTCTGCACACATATTTTGCAAGTATCAAATCTCTTAATTGGTCTGGCAAGAATCACATATCTCTGCACTTAGATACACACACAACATTTACCAACAACCTCAACATGAAACACAACATTGACCTTATAGGAAAACAGATAGGTTGGTAGCATAAACCCTAAACCCTAAACATTTAGGTTGAGTAATTCAGTCAGTTCAATCCTAACCATTGAACACTTTGCTTTTGAATACAACGGTCTTGAATAGATCTCAAGACAATCTCCATCGTTCATTCTTTGCCGCTTCATGGAGGCGATAACCCATCACGCGTTCTCCATCGTTTGCAGAAACTTCGCACATTCCTGAGGCAGATAGGATCAATCTCATTCATGCAAGATCCTTCACATGCAAAAGGCTGACGTGGCAACACAATTTGATCACTATCACAATGCTAACTCATCACATAATGTCATCAACTAAGTCACATAGGCTCAAGACACTTCAACCGAAAACCCTGAGGCTAAGACTACCAACCGGTAGTCATACCATATTAAACCTTAATAGAAAACATTCCATATGCTGGTTCACATTTCATCATACTGGTTCACCTGAATAAGCATATCGCTTCTCCTTTTGCACATATACCAGTTCACAACATTATACCAATTCACTTTGCCAGTTGCATAACCGGTAGTTGCTTAACCGGTTCACTCTTCAGCATATTGCCAGTTCACTCTTCAACATATTGACATCAATGACAACATAATATCATCATGTCAACATACTCTGCACATATGTCAACAATCTCCCCCTTTGGCATTGATGGCAATATATAAAGATATCTCTCTTTTTGCATCACATCTTCTCTGCTTCACATCTTCTCCCTCTTTAATAACAATGCCAAAGTGAAGGCACAAGCTTCCTTGTTCCACTATGCTACTCCCCCTAAGGAGTAGCATCCTTCAACACATCAATCCTAAAAAGATATAGCAAAGTAAGATCTGACTGATGTGGAGCACAAACATTTAGTTTACCTCTTGAAGGGGTAGCACCCCTAATTGACCTCTCAAATAGGTAAATGTAGCCTTTGGTAGAGGCTTGGTGAATATGTCTACCAACTGCTCCTTACTGGAAATGTTAATTACACTTGTATTGTCACAAAATATACTTATCGATTCAAATATAGGAACTTTGAGGCTATTCAATACATGCTTCATCCAAATAGTCTGGGTGTAGTTCATAAAAGCTGCAACATACTCCACTTCTGCTGTAGACTGAGAGATACAACTCTACTTTTTACTCATCCATGAGACCAGTCTACCATCGAGAAAGAATGCACCACTGGTTGTGCTCCTCCAGTCATCCACATTACCAGCCCAATCAACATCTGTGAACACTTTCAAGTTGAAATCATCATTGTATGGATACCATAATCCATAGTCAATAGTTCCCTTTAGATACCTGAGAATCCGCTTGACTACTACCGAGTGGGATTCTCTTGGGCTTTTCTAAAATTGAATGGTAATACCCACTACATATGCAATGTCCGGTCTTCTATGCACTACATAATGCAACTTACCAATCATTGATCGGTATTCCTTCTCATTTACCAATGTCGAGTCATCCTCTTTTGATAGTTTACAATAGGTTACCATTGGTGTACCAACCGGTTTGTTGTCTTCCATGTCAAAGGTCTTCAACACCTCTTCGACATATTTGGACTGAGTAATAAAGATTCCATCTTTCATTTGCTGAATCTGCAGTCCAATGAAGAACTTAATCTCCCCTATGAGTGACATATCAAACTCCTTTTTCATCTCATTAGCAAATTCATGACTCATCTTGTCATCACCACCAAAGATTATGTCATCAACAAATACTTCACAAATCAGAATTTGATCTCCTTCTGATTTCAAGTAGATATTGCTATCTTCACTTGTTCTTTCAAATCCAATCTTCACAAGATGGGAGTGCAAGTGTTCATACCATGCTCTAGGTGCCTGCTTCAGTCCATACAAGGCTTTATGTAGCCTACACACCTTGTCACTATCCTCAGATAGGGCAAACCCATCTAGTTTCTCTATATATACCTCCTCTTCAAGTATTCCATTTAGAAATGCAGATTTTACATCCATTTGGTATACCTTGAATCCTTTAAAAGCTGCATATGCACTCCTTCCAATCTTGCTACTGGAGCAAAGGTTTCTCCATAGTCTTCTCCTTCTTCTTGGGCATATCCTTTACATACTAGTCTGGCTTTGTTCCTTACCATTGTGCCATCCTCATTCAGCTTGTTTCTGAAAACCCATTTGGTTCCAATGACATTTTTATACTCCGGTCTAGGTACCAAACACCATGTACCATTCTTCTCTATCTGATCAAGTTCTTCTTCCATTGCCTTGATCCAGTCTTCATCTTAATGTGCCTCTTTGAATGATTTAGGCTCAAATTCAGAGATCATACATGAGTTTTACATACCTAGGTATATTCTTAATATATTCCTCTTGCTTCTCTTCTTCATCCTCATCTTCATCAGCATCAACATCTACCAGTGTAGGAACACTATTATTGGTGCTTGGCTATTTTGCAACCGGTTCCCAGAAGGTTACTACCGGTTCATCTCCTACTTTCTCACTGTTGGTTTCCTCAGATTTCTCAAAGGTTTCATCAACTCTAACATTGATGCTTTCAACAATTCTCTGAGTCCTATTGTTGAAGCATTTGAGAGCTTTTCTTTTGGTTGAATGTCCTAGGAATATTCCCTCATCACATTTTGCATCGAACTTGCTCTGATGTTCACTCCTCTTGATATAACATTTGCTACCAAATACTCTAAAGTAGCTTACCACTGGTGTCTTACCAGTCCATTAATCATAAGGAGTCTTATCCTTTCCTTTCTTGATGAGTACCCAGTTCATTGTGTAGACTACAGTACTCATCGCTTCTCTCCAAAAGGTGTGAGAAACCTTTCCTTGGATCAACATAGTTCTAGCCGCTTCAACCACAGTCTAGTTGTTCCTCTCTGCTAACCCATTCTGTTGTGGAGTCTGGGGGGCAGACAGTTTCCTCTTGATGCCATTCTCTTCACAGTATTTGTTGAATTCACCAGAAGTGAATTCTCGTCCTTGATTAGCTCTAAGGCATTTGATTCTTCTGTCGCTTTCTTTTTCTACCAGTGCTCTGAAAGCTTTGAACTTTCCAAAGGCTTCAATCTTGTCCTTCAATAATGTGACCCACATCATTCTTGAGCAATCATCTATAAGAATCATAAAATACCTATCTCCCTGCACACTCCTAGTTTTCATAGGACCACACAAATCAGTATGCACAAGATCAAGTAAATTGTCTGCAGTGAAAGATTTACCTTTGAAAGTTGAGGAAGACATTTTCCCCAGTTGACACTCTTTGCACAAAGGATTTTCTAGTTTTCTCAGCATTGGTAATCCTCTAACTACCTTGATCTTACTGGCCTTCACAATGTTATCAAATTTAACATGGCAGAGTCTCCTATGCCATATCCAGCTATCATCAAACTTAGCCATAAGACATGTACCGACATTTGCATTCAGCTGAAATAGGTTGCCTTTGGTCTACATACTGGTGGCCATCAATTCACCATTCTTTCCTTTGATTTTGCACACTCCATTTTTGAATTCTAGAGTGATTCCACTATCATTCAGTTGTGCAACACTCAATAAGTTATGTCTAAGACCTTCCACCCAGTACACATTGTCAACACTACTCTTTCCATTCAAAGAGATGGACCCTCTTCCTTTGACCATACATGGTGCATCATTACCAAAAAAAATCACACCACTATCATATTCTTCCAAAGATAGAAACCTGCTCCGGTCACCAGTCATATGGTGAGAACATCCACTATAAATAATCCACTCTTTGGAATGATCAAAGCGAGAGACAAGAGCCTTCTTATCAGACACATCTTCCTTGATTGCAACAAACACAATATCTGCATTTTCTTCATCTTCTGATTCCTCATCTGTGACACCTTCATCAACTGCTACAAAATAGTTTCTCTGATTGCCTCCTTTGAATTTCTTGAACCTCTCCAGTTTGTCCTTGTTGTCACCATTAGGATAGTTTACAACAATATGTCCTATCCAGTTACAAGAAAAGAATTTCAAAGGGAGCTTACCTCTGTATTTGTTGATTCCCTTAGGAAGTCTCTTGGCAATAAGAGCTTCAAATTCCATTAGAATCTCCTCATCATCCATTTCTCTACTCTGCCTTGGTTCATCATTGGTGCCTGCTTCTTTTCCTTTTCTGGATGGTGCAACAGAAGCTCTAAAAGCTGATTCAGTCTTTTGAACACTACCATCAAAACTATTTAGCTCATAGGCTGTCAATTTTGCAATGATGGAGTCTAGGGATACCTTAGTCTTGTCTATTGACCTCAACTCCTGAATAGTAGCAACCCTTATTGCATAGACTGGTAACAAGGACCTCAAGACTTTACTAATAATAGTAGAATCTTCCATTTTACCACCTGCACTCTTGATATCTCCAACAACAGTTTTGATTCTTATTCCATATTGTTGAATGGTCTCTCCTTCAACCATCTGCATGTCTTCAAAATTTTCCCTAAGGCTTTCTTCCTTAGCTTGTTTTACATGCTCATCACTGCCATAGATATTATCAAGAGTATCCCATACTTCTTTGGGATTATCTTTATTCTGGACATCAATAAACTCAATGTCAGATAAGCTGTTGATTAGGGCTTCCATGACTTGCCCATTCTCCTGTATCTCTCTCTTTTGATCATCGGTGAGAGTATCGGTAGGAATAACAAAAGCATTCTCAACATAACTCCAGTGTTGAGCACCCATGCTTCTGATGTATATTTTCATTATGTCCTTCCATATTTTGAAATTGTCTTTGTTGAACTTTGGACCTTCCCTCTTCATCATTACAATAGGATCTTTCCCTCAAGCGGTTAAGCTTACAACACAAAGGACTTGGAGGATGCTCTGATACCAATTGATAACTCAATGATGAACAGTGAGTACCAAACCGGTACTGAGAGGGGGGGTGAATTAGTACAGACACAACAACTTTTCCTGAATCGATTTGACTGCAGACAGTGAACTTGACTGACAATCACTAACACCGATCTGAAATAGATTACTGTCGGTTAAACACAATGCAACTGTGAAAGACATAAATTGGAAACACTTGTCTTTCCACACAACTTACACCTTTATTTCCACTTTATCCTTGTGCATAAATAGGTAATCTACCATCATAAATATATAAAAAACTTGCTAGATCAACATGATTCACCACTAAATAAGAAATAACAAAACATCACATGAAACAGGCATCACACATGACACACATATTTTTCACATGGAAACCCAACTGGGAAAAACCATGGTGGGGATGAATACCCACAAGCTGTTCTTGAACTCTTTAGAAGTCCACTCTGTTAGGAGCCTAGTTCGGTTAAAGACTATTACAACAAGTTCTGTTAGGAACTAATCCTGTTAGGGATCACCTAGTTAAGGGATGGCTAGAATACCTGGTTAAGGATTAAACCCTGTTAGAGGTTACCTTATTAGAGGATTTTATGAACTCAATGACTTTGAGTCACCCTGTTAAAGGATTTACATCAAGCTGGTTAAATCTACCCTGTTAAGGGATTTTCCAACTGTTGAAGTAGTTAAAGATCAACAGGTATTACAATGATCTAGTGATAGCACATAATGCCAATGTAGATCCAGTTTAGTTCCTTTCTTCTTCACACATATTTTGCAAGTATCAAATCTCTTAATTGGTCTGGCAAGAATCACGTATCTCTGCACTTAGATATACACACAAGATTTTCCAACAACGTCAACATGAAACACAACATCAACCTTATAGGAAAACAGATAGGTTGGTAGCATAAACCCTAAACCCTAAACATTTAGGTTGAGCAATTCAGTTGGTTGAATCCTGACCATTGAACACTTTGCTTTTAAATACAACGGTCTTGAACAGATCTCAAGACTATCTCCATCGTTCATTCTTCACCGCTTCATGGGGGCAATAACCCATCACGTGTTCTCCATTGTTTGTAAAGACTTCAAACATTCCCAAAGCAGATAGGATCAATCTCCTTCATGCAAGATCCTTCACGTGAATGAGGCTGACGTAGAAACATGATCTGATCACTATCACAATGCTAACTCATCACATAATATCATCAGTTGAGTCACACAGGCTCAAGACACTTCAACTAGAAACCCTGAGGCTAAGACTACCAACCGGTAGTCATACCATATTAAACCTTAATAGAAAACATTCCATATGCTGGTTCACATTTCATCATACTGGTTCACCTGAACAAGCATACCGCTTCTCCTTTTGCACATATACCGGTTCACTTTGCCAGTTGCTTAACCGGTAGTTGCTTAATCGATTCACTCTTCAGCATATTGCCGGTTCACTCTTCAACATATTGACATTAATGACAATATAAAATCATCATGTCAACATACTCTACACATATGCCAACAAGGAGAGTGTAACACATGCTAGAATTCATCTTATAAAACAAGTAATCAATTAGAAGCACAAGGGAAATCACGAATCCCTCCTAACCAAAGAATCTAACAAACTAGACAATGAAATGATACAACCAAGCAAAATAGGAATTATAATTTCAATCAATAAAAACTCCCTATTCCGTGACTACGTAGAACTTCCATTGCTCTTCTCCTCTTCGTGGTATGATGGCTCTCAGATATTGCGCTAGTAACCTGCAAGTGACACAAAGATTCAAAGTTCATGATTTAGAGTAATTGTCCAAGATTGAGGAGGATTGAAAATGGAGATTAGATGCTCAATTTATAGAAAATTGGAGAAGATTGATTGAAAGGTGGAACAAATTGATCAAGAGGTGTGAACTCAAGTGAGCTCACATGAAAATTGATAGTTGAACTGCTGATTGTGGGAGTGAAACTAAATAGATTGAATAGATTAATTGAGTCAACTGATTGAAAAAAAGCTGACTAAAGGAAGAAAAAGAATGATTAGAGGAAATAAAGAGGATGACATGGAGAGCTTAATTTAGAAAAAGCTAACTTAAAGATGGAAATAGAAGTTGAAGAGATAAATGATTTAATTTATTAATTGATTGAATTAATTAATTTAGCATGAGCTTGCATTTAGATTTAGATTTTCAATTTAATATTTGCATGATATTTATTCAAATAATTGAATTTATTAATTCAATTTAGCATTTGAATATATTTAGAACTTGACTTTGATTTTCAATTTGATTTTTGAAATCATGCACATGTATTTGAATTTGGAAGAAATTAGAAGAATATGAAATTAAATGAAATTAGAATTTGGGGATTTGGAAATGGAAGAATTAAAAGAATTAATTAATTAATTTAAAGAAACTATTTAATTATGTAGAAATGAACTTTAATTAAATAATAAAGATTTATTTAAATTAAAGGAATAAAATCACAATTAATTAAATAATAAATATTTAATTAATATTTAGAAGAGGGTTGAATGATTAGATAATTGGAGATAGAAATTGAACAATTAGTAATTTATTTAATTAATAAAGATTATTTAAATTGGGGAATTAATCAGAATTAATTAAATAATTAATATTTAGAAAATGGTTAAAATGATTAAATGGTGATAGAATAAATAGTAAGATGATGAGAAAATATGAAATTAGAAGAAATAGTTAATTAAATAATTATTTAATTATTTAATCAATTAGAAGAATAATTAGTACATGATCAATGAGACATTTTTAGGTGTCTACATTTGCCCCTCTTTGAGACAAAGTTGGAACGACATTGTTTCAAAGAAAATGAAAAAAGTTATGCCCTAGTATGCCCCGGTGATACTTAGGGTGTAATTCCCCCTTGAGAGATTGTTTGTGCATTAAAGACATGAATGACCTCTCGAAAAAAGAAGAATGTGAGATGAAAGAATAGTTAGTTGATTAGAGATAGAGATAGGTGATGTGAAGATGATATTGAGATAAAATATGAGAGAATAGATTGATGAAATAATGAAATAGAATAATGTTAGATGATAGTAAATGATGAGAGAAAGAGATGATGAGAGAAGAATGTTTAGAAAGAATATACAATTTAGAGAGAAGATGGGAAATCAACAGACTATTGAGAAACAGATGAGATGAGAATGAAATTGAATGAATCATGAACCTGTGTCACATATTTTATTGTGTCAATATATATTCATCACTGAGCCTTATTATTGAACAAAATAGCTTAGCACATCAGGGTATAAGGAACCAAGATGTAAAGATATCTCATTGAAGAAACAAACACGTAGCAGACAAGCAGCAAACAAAGAAAAAGATAATGCCCATCATTGGTCCTCTAGTCACTTGTGGACATCCTTGATTAGCATAGGAACAATATCTATCGCCAAATGATAAAAAGATAAAAACTGACCCGGACAAAATTCAGTAGCTATACTGACCTTGTGCCTTTGTTCTTAGTTGCTTGATGTGATGATTGATAATGTCTGATCTTAGAAAGTTGTGGACCTCATTTAAGATTGACCTATCTAATTTTGAGTGTATCCTCTTTTGTTTAAGACAAGATAATGATCACTTTGATATAGATATGATATGAGTGATAAGACAATTTGATCAGTTGATTGTAGATGTTTGACTGGATAGTCGTATCCTTTGTTAACTTCATGCGAAGTGTTTGTTGGATATCTGCTAGGATATTTGTTTCTCACAAGAAATTTTATTGCAAGTTTTTTTGATTGATTGATTTTTTATTTTTAGTTCTTTTCCAAGAGCTATTTCGATGTTTTTGGATTATGTAGATCGATATTTGAATGTTTTTGGTTGATTTTTTTAGGACATTTTTGCAAATTTTTTTGGTTGATTTTTTCAGGACATTATATGGATGTTTTTGGATTTTGAGTTTTTCAATTGTTTTTGGTTTTTGAGTTTTTCAATGTTTTTGGTTTTGAGGTTTTCAATTGTTTTTGGATTTTGAGTTTTTCAATGTTTTTTGGATTTTTTTCAGGACTCTATATGATTTTTAGGATTTTTTCAGGACTTTATATGATTTTTAGGATTTTTTCAAGACTTTATATGATTTCTTTTTAAAAATTTAGGACTTTATATGATTTTTTAGGATTTTTTAATGACTTTATACGATTTTTTAGATTTCTTCAGTTATGCCCCCAATGTGCAGACCTGTATGACATGATGATCTGCAAAATGCATGTGGAGACAATGAATTTTTGACATGACCTATGTTAATGCAATATGCATGATGAAGATGCATTTCCTATTCAAACAAGGTTAACTATGTTTATTGTATCATTTGTAATACACCAATTGAAATGGAGGTGCAAAACATTTCATAGATAAGCAGTCAATCGATCCCTAAGGTCCCTTGGATCATTCAAATTAACACACTTAGTGACTAAGATTTACAAATGGAGATGCGGAAAACTTCCCCATTGGTTCTTGAAACTTTGATCTTCTTTTGCCCATGTGTGTGCAGATGAGTTAATTCCTGCTCTTGTGTTCACTAAAGATCCTTAACATCCTATATGACTAGCTACATGGATTATTCTAACTTCAAAAGCATCCCGAATAGAGCCTCGCTGCCAACAAGCCTTGAGAGCTCCAACGAGGTTATAGACTATAATTTCTCAAATATTGCTCCATTTCCAGTAGGTGTTCATAGCCCTAATGGAGTTACTTGTATGTTCCCATAGTCAAGCTTTCTTATCGCATTTGTATATATGATATTTCAGTTATATATCATTGCTCTTCTTGCCTTGAGATAGATATTTGGCATAGCTCTTTTTTCTCTTTTATTTTCTTTTGCCTTGACTTGTAAGTAATGAAACTTACTTGGGTGTGACAATTACAGCGGCACTGAAGAAGAATTTTAGATTTTTCACTAGTCATATGATCAACTAGGTGTCTAGAATGAATTAGAGATTTATTGTGTTTGAGATAAAGCAATTTATAGATTGTGGGTTAACAAGTCTCAAATAGTGAAATCACTACCCAACCATAAGTAAAGCATTGTCATAGGGTAATGTTGAAAATGAATGACCTTAGGACCTCAAAAACTTCATGTCCGAATATCTAAGAAAGGAGATGACCCTTGTTTTCCTTAGATGCAAATGAATGATAAACTCAAACAGTTGCCTTGTTTTATTGATGTTGTTATATGAAAATGCAAAAACTATATGCCATGAAATATGTGAATATGATGTGCTTGAAAAAGAAACTATATATAATGTAGTGTTTTGAATAAAATGGTATGCAATGCAGGAAGTAAAACCTAAACTAACCCAGCCCTTAGGTATAATATTGTGTAGGTAGTTCATTGGTCTTTGTTTAAAGAGTCAGATAAAGATGTCTTTTCCAATAGGATATAAGGACTTAGCTAAGTGTATATGTTCAACATCTCCAATGTTGATTTTATTATTTTTTGGATTTTGTGGATCATCAAAGGGAAATCCAGCTCTAGAACCCCCAAATTTAGCTATAGCCTTATCATTTTCAAATAAATCCAACTGTGGTAGGATCTCTTGCCCCCATTCTTTCAAGTGTGGGTGTATGAGACAAATTGGTTTCAAAGTTATGACATGAGTGGGTGTTATGCCTGCTTTTATTGATACACTTGAAGAGGATGATGAAACCAACCAAGTGTTGATCTTATTAGCTGGTGTTATGCTTGTGCATGAAGAAGATGATGAAACAATTTGAGTGTTGATTTCATTAGCTGGTGCCATGTTTATTTCTATCACCACTTTGGCATTTGATGATGGTACACATACAATTGTTGACAAGTTGCTCTATGTAGTATGATCTGGATTGGTGATTTCATTGATAAGGAGTTCATGAACAACTTGTGTAGAGGGATTGGGATCATGAGGAGAAATGGTAAGTTTGTTTGAGAGGGAATATTGTCAACATGGAGATGAAGGGATGGAGGGATCTTGATCAAGATTTGGAGAAGTAATGGGATCTTGTTTAAGACATGAAGGTAAAGGTATGATTTGATCTTGGTTTGTAAAGGGATTATTATGAAGGATGGAAGAGATGTTCTAATCTTGTTTAGGAGGTGGATGTTGGATGGGACTTGAAATGACACTTTGTTCTTAAGATGGAAGGGTTTGATTATGAATGGAATAGAAAAGAGCGAGGGGATCATCATAAGATTCTTGGTCTGTGGGATCTTGATCAAAAATTGGGTAGGATGGAAGTGGTTGGTCTTGATCTTTATTTGTTTCAAGACTCATTTCTTCTGATTTTGTATCATCCTCTTGACATGGGAAAGGAGTTTGTAAATGCATGGGAGATTGTTGGAATTTTTCAACCTTTTGACTTGATGAAGAAGGATTTTGAATGAGATTCTTTGAATCATGACTTGGATTAGATTGGTTTTGTACGATGGATAGCCCTTGGGAGTTTGTGTTATTAGATAGAGATGGCGTGGATTGGTCTTATGTGATTTCAAGGGATGTGAAATGGTGGATGGATATGGTTGATTTGGGCTCTGGTTGAGAGGGATTTGATTTTGGTTGAAAGGAGTTTTATTATTAGGTTGGTGTGAATTTTGATTTGGACTTTGGTTGAAAGGGTTTTGATTTTGGTTGGAAGGGGTTTGAATGTTGGGTTGATGTGAATTTTGATTTGGACTTTGGTTGAAAGGGTTTTGATTTTGGTTGAAAGGGGTTTGAATGTTGGGTTGATACAAATTTTGATTTTGGTTGAACGAGGTTTGAATGTTGGGTTGATATGAATTTTGATTTGGAATTTGGTTGAATCTGGTTTGATTTTGGTTGAACGAGGTTTGAATATTGGGTTGAGATGAATTTTGATTTGGAATTTGGTTGAAAGGGGTTTGAATGTTGGGTTGATATGAATTTTGATTTGGAATTTGGTTGAATGGGGTTTGATTTTGGTTGAACGAATGAGGTTTGAATGTTGGGTTGATATGAATTTTGATTTGGAATTTGGTTGAATGTGGTTTGATTTTGGTTGAACGAGGTTTGAATATTGGGTTGAGGTGAATTTTGATTTGGAATTTGGTTGAATGGGGTTTGATTTTGGTTGAAAGAGGTACTTTGAATGTTGGGTTGATGTGATTGGTATGATTGATGTAGTGGGTTGAAAGAAAAAGAAGGTTTACATGACTCTAATGTTGGTTGAACTGAGGTAGGAACGATTTTGTTGAAGAATAAAGGTTGGCATGTTTGAATGGTCTCACAAGAATAAGAATGTTGGTTTGATACTAATTCCCTCATGGCCATCACTTCTCTCATCATGTTTTCTAACCAACCCCTATGGTTGTCAGGACTAGCCATGTATGTCACTTGTTGTTGCAAATTCTTGATTTGTTGAGCTAATATTTCTATGGATGGTGATGGAATAGGAATGGAAGGGATGAATCCTCCACCTTCCCTACGAAATGTATAATTCCAATCCATGATGTTTACTTGTTTGGTTTGGACCTAGGATCACAAAATGTAAGATATTTTCTCCATTTCTCTGATTGTGACAATGTTTGATTGAACTTGACCAACTTGTTTGAGTTGAGGTTGAGTTCGATTGATCCTCTGATTGTGTTTTGGACATTTGGGGTATCAATTTCTAGGATGATTATGCAAATGATGATGAACTAAGACAAACGTATATGAGGTCTAGACAAGGACGTATATGAGGAACTATATAACGACTATGCAAGGACTATGGACAATAATGAGGATGTAAGTGGGGACTATGCAAGGACTTAGGATGATAATGAGGACGTAAGTGGGGACTATGCAAGGACTTAGGATGATAATGAGGACATAGGTGGGACTATGCAAAAGACTTAAGATGATAATGAGGACGTAAGTGGGACTATACAAAAGACTATGTAAAAGACTGCCTAGGGTCACAAGTATGTAAGGATTTTTGAGTTTTGGTTTCAAAATGGACTTTGTTTTCTGTGACTTCATGTGTAGGATAATGTTTTGTAGTTTTCCAAATCTAAGAACAACTGCTGGTAGGTATGTATAGCTGACTGACTCAATTTTCATACAATCTTAAAAAATTCAGAGATACGTGGGATAGGGCCTGAAATAGCCCAAGGGACTGACTCAATACTGGTCTAGCACATCGATACATAAAAAAACATGGAATACAATCTTAGGCTGGATAGTGGACACCATTCAAATGAGTTCCTTACAATAAAATACCAAAACAAAATGAACAAATAGAGAGTCTGGCAGCACTGGCTCCACTCCATGGCACACACTTCTTGGGCATGCCAGTCTCTCTTACCCCAAAGATCTGAAGATCTTATAGCCTAGGGATTTCTGTATCATAGTGTAAGGTACATGAAGGGTATCTATGGGGTATGATCCGCACTCCCAAAACAACTGAACGTAGGATTTTTGGCAACTAAATTGGTTCATAGTATTAGGTTTTGAGGGGTCTCGATCCAACATTGGATTCTCAGAGCAAGCCACTTAAGGCTTTAGTTGAGCTTATCAGTGCAGGGAAGGCCTCCACATACATCGAATTCACTCAACACTCTAGCCGCCTGACCAGTATATTTATATAGCAGCTCGAAAAACCCGCTCGAGAGTATGCTGGGAGAGATGATATCCCCAACGCATCCCAATTCGAAGTACCTCTATGGGGTGATGAAATCCCCAGTCAAAGATACCCCTCATTACATCGAATAAAAGAAAATTTGGATGTCGTTGTCACCTTCCTTCTTTCTCCCAAGTCCCCGAAGGCGGGTGGAAAGGCAGTTAGTGCAACAGTAGGTCCACCGCAGAAACAATAAAAATTCTTTACCTTAAGAAAAAAGAAATATGATTTAATCTAATGCAGCCTGATTCACGTTCATTTTATAGCCCAAATTTAGGTGTTGAATACGCATGTGCATGTCCATTTTAAACACTAAATCAAAATATGAAGGCATGCATGTCAATTTTAACCATTTGTTGATTTTAAGCACCAAAAGACAAAGTGTGAGATACATGCATGTCAATTTTAGCCAATGTTTATTTTAAGCACCAAACAATGAAGTGTGACATTATGCATGCATGTCCATTTTTACCATTGTTGATTTTAAGCACCAAAAGATGAAGTGTTATACATGCATGTCAATTTTAACCAATGTTAGTTTTAAGCACCAAACTGAAGTGTCATGCATGCATGTCCATTTTAGCCCATGTTCATTTTAAGCACCAACAACGAAGTGTGAGATTATCCATGCATGTCCTTTTTAGCCCATGTTCATTTTAAGCACCAACAACAAAGTGTGAGATTATCCATGCATGTCCAATTTATCCCATATTCATTTTAAGCACCAACAACGAAGTGTGAGATTATCCATGCATGTCCTTTTTAATTGTTGTTGATTTTAAGCACTAAAAATGAAGTGTGAAGTGTGCATGCAAAAATTACTAATCTAATCCTCTTTGTGAATTTGCCACAGGCTGTAAACAGAAGATTAGTAGTAAAATTAAACCAACAAAAAATAGAAACTCAAAACTTGACAGAGGCAATTGTATAATACTACCTGAGCGAATGCGTGATACTTACAGACCGAATGCATAAATCTAACAGACTGAATGCGTGACGATATCTGGTGGATTACGTAGCACTAACAGGTCGATTGCATGACAGAATGCAGACAACAACAAAAAAAGTTAAAAAATAAAAAAAATAAAAGAAAACTAAACCCTATTAGAAACCTACAAAACCAATTGTGGAGCCCTAGCGAAATACCTTATCATCCATTCAATATTGATTAGATCATATTTAACTATATAAGAAAGAACTAGGCTATTATATCTATCTAAGGCCAGTTGTTCTTCTGAATCCTGTATCAATTTTTCTGCCTGGAGAACTTTTTGATATCGTTTGGCTTCCCTCCTTTGTTGTTTCGTCCTTCTTGCACCTGAAATCTTGAACTAAACTTTTCTTGCCTTAAACTGTGTTAATCAAATCATGAAATAGAAAGTAATTTGATCCTAGATTAACTAAATTTAAGACAAAACTAAACAGGACAGATAATAGATGGAAGAAAAAAATTAAACAGCAAAGCTTCCTGTGAATGCGTGATCTAGAAAGGGCGATTGCGCGATCTAGACAGGGCAATTGCGTGATCTGGACAGGGCGATTGTGTGACCCTATCAAAATGAATGCGTGACCCCAAAGGGTCGAATGCATGATTCTATCTATTTGATTGTGTGACGATGTAAGCTTGTTTGCATGACAGAAATATCTTTTCTCAAAATTTGTGCAACCTGCAAAAAAATGAAAAATCCACCCAATCTACAAAAATCACATAGAACACAGAAAAGGTTAAATTGTTGTTAGTTCACGTCGGGTTCACCAAAATGTAATGCATGCTAGAATTCATCTTATAAAACAAGTAATCAATTAGAAGCACAAGGGAAATCACGAATCCCTCCTAACCAAATAATCTAACAAACTAGACAATGAAATGATACAACCATGCAAAATAGGAATTATAATTTCAATCAATAAAAACTCCCTATTCCGTGACTACGGAGAACGGAGAACTTTCATTTCTCTTCTCCTCTTCGTGGTATGATGGCTCTCAGATATTGCGCTGGTAACTTGCAAGTGACACAAAGATTCAAAGTTCATGATTTAGAGTAATTGTCCAAGATTGAAGAGGATTGAAAATGGAGATTGGATGCTCAATTTATAGAAAATTGGAGAAGATTGATTGAAAGGTGGAACAAATTGATCAAGAGGTGTGAACTAAGGTGAGCTCACATGAAAATTGATAGCTGAACTACTGATTTTAGGAGTGAAACTCAATAGATTGAATAGATTAATTGAGTCAACTGATTGAAAAAAAGCTGACTGAAGGAAGAAAAAGAATGATTGGAGGAAATAAAGAGGATGACATAGAGAGCTTAATCTAGAAAAAGCTAACTTAAAGATGGAAATAGAAGTTGAAGAGATAAATGATTTAATTAATTGATTGATTGAATTAATTAATTTAGCATGTGCTTGCACTTAGATTTAGATTTTCAATTTAATCTTTGCATTATATTTATTCAAATAATTGAATTTATTAATTCAATTTAGCATTTGAATATATTTAGAACTTGACTTTGATTTTCAATTTGATTTTTGAAATCATGCACATGTATTTGAATTTGGAAGAAATTAGAAGAATATGAAATTAAATGAAATTAGAATTTGGGGATTTGGAAATGGAAGAATTAAAAGAATTAATTAATTAAATAAATAATTTAAAGAAACTATTTAATTATGTAGAAATGAACTTTAATTAAATAATAAAGATTTATTTAAATTAAAGGAATAAAATCACAATTAATTAAATAATAAATATTTAATTAATATTTAGAAGAGGGTTGAATGATTAGATAATTGGAGATAGAAATTGAATAATTAGTAATTTATTTAAATAATAAAGATTATTTAAATTGGGGAATTAATATTTAGAAAATGGTTAAAATGATTAAATGGTGATAGAATAAATAGTAAGATGATGAGGAAATATAAAATTAGAAGAAATAGTTAATTAAATTAATTAATTTAATTAAATAATCAAATAATTATTTAATCAATTAGAAGAATAATTAGTACATGATCAATGAGACATTTTTAGGTGTCTACAAAGAGGCAGGCTCGCATGGTGAGAGGCAGAGGTGGATTGTCATTATAGATGCCAGCAGCACAGGGTCCCAAATAGGTAGAGGGATAGGGACAAGGACGAGGGCAGCCACAGGAGTAGCCACACGTACAAGGGCAGCCACAGGAGCAGCCACAGGGTAAGGAAGGAGAGGAGGAGGATGAGCTATTGGCTTTGAGGGAGATCTGCCAGGGACAGGCAACTGAGATCCAAGATCTCGAGTGGGAGAGGGATAGGCTCAGGAGATAGCTGAGGGATACGGAGTGAGAGAGGGATCAATCTATCTAGCATTATATAGAGGCTAAGACAACACTGAGGGAAGGGAGGCAGGTGGCAGAGGACACAGGAGCTAGATACGCCTATGTTCTGCAAGTCGAGGAGGAGATAGGCTACTGGAGAGACCTATACTATGGAGCAGTGCCACTAGAGCAGCAGGCTAGGAGCTTCCATAGACCATCGCGGACAGCGATGACCACTGGAGGGAGGAACAAGAAACAGGCATCGAGCGGTGGGGTCATGGGTCCTCCACCACCACCAAAGAGAGGGGACAGGAGAGATGATACTAGGGCAGGTCCTTCCAGGGCTTAGACTCTATCGAGGCTAGGCGGCTCCGAGGGAGGGAGTTCAGCATAGCCTTAGAGGGCTCCCTATGTATCAATTTTTGTATGATTTTGTATGATGACACCTTCAGGTGATTGTAGCCATATGTATTTGACATCATTGTATCATGACACTTATGATTATATATATATATATATGAGATTCATCCTTGTGATAGCTTTATGCATGTGTACCTATGTGATGTATGTTTCTATGTGATGCTTATGATATGGATGCAAATATGTACATGATACAATGCAATATTTTTGTTCTTTTATGTTTTATGTGTTATGCATATGTGAATGTAAATGTATGAAATGCAAATGAATATGATAATGCAAATTATGAGAATGTAAAATGTGTTAACAAGTGTTGTGTGCTAGATGTGATGCAATTTTTGATATCTATATGTATGTATGAAATGCTTAATATGTGATAATGTAGGTGCAACTACATGAAGTGCAAATGTTTTTGGCATGTCATTATACTCAATCATGTGATAACAGGCTACACGGACTCGAGAAGGATGATAGAGGTCAATCAAGAAAGGGGGATGGAAGATAGAAGATATGAAAGTGAAAAGAGCTTCTTGTGTGTTATCATCATTGAGCTTTATTATGGCAAAATAGGTTATGACAATCGAGGCATATGTTCAACCTAGAAAGTCATTGTACCTGTTTGCATGGAGATAAGAAAATTACAAACAAGGAATGCCCCAGTTCACACTAGACTCACAATATCCTCATATCCTTGGACAAGTCATAGCATTACTAAGAGACAATCCTCAGACAGCAAAGAAAAAATAGGTGACGATACCCCATCCTCGCCTTTCTAGTCAAAGACATCCTGGAGATAGAATCTCTAGTCAGAGACATCCAGGAAAAGCTAAAAGACGTGTCACCAAAAAGATAAAATCAAAAGAAAACCAAGACTCGATACCAACATCCACTATAGTCCTCAGTTTTAGTGTCTCTTGTCACTTGTATAAGGCTTATTTGATTGTGGTCACAATGTTTACTTTCACAAAAGGATAGATAGCACTGAACCATAATGTTGTCTGAGTCTGTTGAAAGATTGATTTGTTGAAGCCCGTTGTTGTTGTTGTGTCTCATCTGAAGCTGACTGAATCCATGCAACTGATACTTTATTGCGGAGAAGATAGAACTTTATTGCGGATTGGCGATGCACGCGTTTCTTTATTATGGATTGTGCACATATAGACTGGAGAAAAATGAAAGAAATTGTACTCCTCAGAACATGTGATGCTCTCAGTTCCACACCCATCACTAGGCGTAGGATTTTCCTTAGCCACAGATAGGAGCTGATTTATTATGAATGGAAAGGAGTGAGAATGAGGAATTATTATGAATGGCTAACCAATCTTAGGTAGATCAATAACAAGCCATGATGGGAATGTGTAAAGTTTATTATGAATGAAGAGGTTGCGAGTGTGTGCAGAAGTGAAAGATGAGATCGTGAAGGAGGGAGGAGCAATATCTCTATGCATGGCGTTGGTGAACCAGTTTTCACCATGGTACTTGCCCAGGGTGCCACTAAAGTGGTTTTCACCGTTGGACGAATTTTTTTTTTCTTTACTTTTTTTTTTTTTTTTTTAATTTTTTTTGTGTCACGAGGCGCTTGTTTGCCAAGTTTCCACCATGTAACGATTTTTTATGTTTTTATGATTTTTTTGTATTTTTAATATTTTTTTTTTTTTGTATTTTTGAATTGGGATACTCTGAAGAGCTATGTGTAAAACCTATGAAGGTTCATGTTGTTGATAGGATCCTCTAAAGGTTCACCCTCTATGGTTGAGAGTTGATATGCACCGAATCCATAGGTTGTTGTGATGATGTAAGGACCAAGCCAATTGGTTCGAACTTGCCCTTCTTCTCTCTGTCTTGCTGATTTTTAGGATTTTCTCTGAAAACTAAGTCACCTACCTCAAATGTGCAAGGCTTGACTTTATTATTGTAACTATGACTCATTTGTTGTTGATAAGCCTTGAGATGATCAAAAGCAGTTTGTCTTCGTTCATCCAATAGTTCAAGTTCCTGTAAGTGAGAGACCCTATAGTCTTCATCACTAATAATGTTTTACAAAGAGACTCATAAAGAGGGTAACTCAACCTCAATAGGAAAGATAGCTTCAATGCCATAGACAAGTGAATAATGTGTAGCTCCTGTAGGTGTGCGGATGCTTGTGCAATAAGCCCAAAGTGCGAGATTAAGTTGTATATGCCAATTGCGGCCAGTGTCATCGACTGTCTTTTTTAGGATCTTAAGGATGGTTTTATTTGACGCCTTAGCCTGACCGTTACCTTGGGGGTAATAAGGTGTGGAGAAATGATGGGTAATATGGAAGCGATCACAGATTTCACAAACATCTTGATTTTTGAAGGGACGCCCGTTATCGGTGATGATGGAAATAGGAATACCATAACGACAAATGATGTAGTTGAGAAGGAATCTAGCAATCTATTTTCTAGTGACTTATGTAAGAGGCATGGCTTCGATCCATTTGGTGAAATACTCTGTAGCAGTGATGATGAATTTATGACCATTGGAGGAAGGAGGGTGAAACTTGCCTATGAGATCGAGTCCCCACTGACAAAAGGGCCAAGGAGTCACAATTGGTTGAAGTTCTTGTGCTAGCGCATGAATGAGGTCTCCATGAAGTTGAAATAATATGAGTCTTTTTCCATACTGGGCTAATAATATCCAGTCCTGATGAGTTTCTTGGCTAAGGTGGGACCACTAGAATGTGGACCACATATCCCTTCATGAACCTCACATAATGCAATTTGAGCTTCATCCCCTTCTAAACATCTAAGAAGAGTGTCATCTAGACCTCGACGATATGGGATATCAGCTAAAATGACATATCAAGAAGATTGGCAAATGAAAGTGTGACGTTGGTTATTGGATAAGTCAGGAGGAAGGGTATTGTCATGAAGGTATGTGAAAATGGAACCATATAACTGGGAATTAGGACTGACAACACATATCATCTTGATAGGAGTGATTTCATATAAGGGAACCGAAAGGTTATCCACCAAGAACTCATAGCGGGTTTCATTAGGTGGTAGATCGATTAATGAAGCAATAGTAGCCATGGCATCTACAACTTGATTCTGCTCTCTTGGTATCTGCTCAAAATCTAACTTCACGAAATGTTGTTTGAAGTAATCCACCATTCTTTTGTAAGGCATTAATTTTTCATCCTTTGTTTGGTAGTCATCAGTTGCTTGATGAATTACAAGTTGAGAGTCCCCAAAAACATGAAGTTCCTGGATCTTCCACTAAACTACAATCTGTAATCTAGTTGTTAATGCCTCATATTCTGCTATGTTATTAGTGCAAGGAAATGACAATCGATGTGATTTTGGCATAGAATCCCCTTGAGGTGTGATGAAGAGGATGCCAACTACTACCCCATGCTGTGTGTATGAACCGTCAAAGTATAGTTGCCAAGGTTTTGTATGTGATACTGTCAAAATTGATTCATCTAGAAATTCTAAATTTAAAGGAACATCATCTATCATGGGAGCATTTGCTAACTGATATGTGATAGCTTGTCCTTATATTTCTTTTCTATCCACATATTCAATGTCGAATTCACTTAGGAGCATCATCCATTTGGCTAGTCGACCAGTAAACATTGCTTTATTGAGAAGGTATTTCAATGGATCGATCCTTGAAACCAACTTAGTTTTATGAGTTAGCATGTAGTGTCATAATTTCTATGAAGCAAATACCATGGTGAGACATGCATGCTTGATTGGTGTGTAGTTTAGTTCATATCCCACTAACATATGACTAATGTAGTAGACTACCTTTTCTTTGCCCTCAGCAACCTGTTGTGCTAAGAGTGCCCCCAGTGTTGTTCAAGTAGTGGATATGTATAGTAATAGGGGTTGATTTGGAACCGGTGGCATCAAGACTGGTGGATTTAGAAGATAAACTTTGAGTATTTGGAAAGCCTGTTGACAGTTATCATCCCATTTGAATTTGATGTTTTTGTGTAGCAAGTGCTAAAAAGGATGACATTTATCTACAAGTTGTGCAATGAATCTTCGTATGGATTGGAGTCTCCCTTGCAGAGATCAAAGTTGACTGATATTTCTTGGTGGTTGCATCTCTAGGATTGCCTTGACTTTTGCTGGATCGGCTTCAATTCCTTTTTTTGAGATAATGAATCCTAGGAGCTTCCCGGTGGTTACTCCAAAGACACATTTCATGGGGTTTAATCTTACTTTGTACTTCTCCAACTGATCAAAAATGACTGAAAGTATGTCCAAATGTGTATCTTTGTCTATTGACTTTCCCAAAAGGTCGTCAACATAATCTTCCATAGTAACGTGCATGAGATCATGAAAGATAGTAGTCATGGCTCTTTGATATGTAGCACCTGCATTCTTTAGCCTGAAGGGCATGACATTCTAGCAAAAAGCTCCCCGAGGACAAGTGAATGATGTTTTATGTTGATCTTTGGATGCGATTTTTATTTGATTATAGCCAGAGAATCCATCCATCAAAGATAACATCGAATGACCTACTGTGAGATCTACGATCAGGTCAATATTTGGCAATGGAAAGTTATCCTTAGGACAAGCTTTGTTGATGTCTCTGAAATCTATACATATTCTGATGCTATGATTTGGTTTACTGATAGGTACTAAGTTGGAGATACATTTAGGATAATCAATTGGGCATATGAATCCAACATCCAATAATTTTTCAAGCTCCACTTTGACTAATAATGCCACTTGTGGATGCATCTTTCTTAATTTCTATTTCACTAGTTTTGCCCTCGGTTTGACTGTCAAATAATGCATTACTAAATCTGGATCTAGTCCTAGCATATCAGCTTATGACCATGCAAAATTGACTTGTCGCTCTATGAAGAAGCTTATGAACTTTGATCTTTCTATCTCTATGAGAGATTGTGCCAGGAATATGTTATGTGGAACTTCTTCTATACCAATGTTTGTTTTGATGGTCTCCTCTACTAACATAGATGATTTTTCTTCATATGATGTGGGGAGAATGTCGAGCCTTCCATCTTTGGGTGCCTTAGAGAGGTTTTTGCCCTCAAATACGTCCTTTCTTTTTACTTTTTTGGGGTCAGATAGCGCCACAACGTGGTTTTCACCACAAGACCCTTGTTTTGTTTTTATTTTTATATTTTTGTGACTGGAAGGCCCAACACCCTCACCAAAATATGCCACACTGTTGAGTTCTATAGTGTATCCTACCTTATGGTCCCCAAGGGGAAGATAATCTTGTATGCCTAGATAGTCAATAAAGGCTTCATCATTTTGGAATGTGTCAAACTATATAGGTCCTTCATGGTCCCAGTCAATAAGTTGGTGGTGAACAAGGGGAAGGCCTTTGATGTCTTCAAAGTTAGTGGGACTAAGGGTGAAGATGCAGTTATATTCAGGTATGTCAAGGTAGTTATCAAGGTTATCATTGGCACTCTCCTCATCTATCTTGATTGTGAACAAATTCAAATTGTCATCACTAGTAGTGCATTCCAGGATAGGTGTCCTCATTCTTTGTGATTTTGACCTAGAACCTAGAGGCAAGGACTATGTGGGATCCTCAAAGGTTGTTTCTTGACCAACTTTGAATTTTCTATAAAATTCCTCTTCTTTTATGGGTTCACCTGGTTCTCTGGATGTCTCGGTGAGTTCATAGTCACTGGAGGATTTGTCTAAATCCCATCCCCATTCATTGGAGTCTGTGGAATAGCGATTCTCTTGTTGAATTTTGGCAACTCTGATTTGTAATGCTTCTCCTATCTTTTGAGTATTTACCTTGGAAGACATGAAACCAAGTCATTTAGAACGTTCCTTTTTGAATGTCAGTTCAGGTTGTAAAGGTTCAATGATGCCTTCCTTTCTTAAGCCAAGGGGAATTTTGCCATCATACCCAAATTTTTGTAGGATCTTGAATCCTTTGCCATATTTTTCACATGGTATGCTGATGTGATCTTGTGTACCATTTTCAAGGTCTTTGTAAAGCATTTTACATAAATCTTCTTCTTCCATTACACCCCACTTTTGAAATATTGTAGGATCCCACTTGAGTGTAATGATAGATACCCGTTTAGAAAGATGTGGTCGTCCATATTCTTTTGGTGAACTCATGACTTGTTGTAAGAACATGGTTTGATTTAAAGTGTATTCACCCATGCCCTTGTCTTGATATTTCCCTTTAAGCTCACCTTGCTTTGATGTTGAAGGCTTTAATGATTCAGGATCAATGTATGCAGAAGAAGGGACAACTTCCCTATTACTTGGAATGATCATCTTAGTTTTTGGTCTCAAGTTATTGCAGTATATGAATGGATTAGGATCACCATTAACTATTATTTCAACTCCATTGTGAGGAAACTTAATGCATTGGTGGTATGTAGATGGGACTACCCTCATCTCATGAATCCAAGGACATCCTAGTAATATATTGTATGTGAGATCCAAGTCTAGGACTTGACAAACCACATCTTTTGTAATTGGCCCAACTCTGAGAGGCAAGGTGACTATACCTTTAGATGAACGTTCTTCATCATCATATGCCTTGATGGTGATTTTGTTTGTAGAATTCACAGCTTTGTCTAAATATCCCAATTGTTTAATAGTGCTCAATGTACAAATGTTTAGACCCACTCCTCCATCTATCAGGACTCTTTTGATTCGATGTTTGTGTAGGAAGGCTTCAATGTGTAAAGGTACATTATGTGGTTGGCTCATGGAGGTGTCATCAGCTTCTGTGAATGTAAGGGAGTGTGGAATGGAAAGGTATCCCACCATGGCTTGAAACTGGTCCACATTCAGATTAGTGGGGAAAAAAGTGTCTCTCAAAGTTTTGTCAAGAATGGCCTTATGTGTGGGGGATATGCGTAAGAGCTCAAGGATTGAGATAATCATGGGTGTCTTCCCTAACTGTTCTATAAGGTCATACTTAGGTTTAGTTGATGAGGAAGTAGTGTTTTTAGCTAGAGCACCTTGCAAGGTGAATTACCTCGACGAGTTGTAACATTACATTTAGAGGTAGGTTCGGAAGAAGATCCAATGCTTTTTAGGACAATCTTGGGTCTTTAGGTAGAATTCTCGGGCGTTTTGTCCTTGATGATAATGGTAGAGACATAATTGTCCATCGAAATGTGATTGATATTTGAATCATAGTTATAGGATGCTTTGGTATAGTTGGTCTGCTCATTTGTGGCTTTATCTTTTCCCTTGTCATGTTTTGGGAATGGTTCCTTAAACATCTCATGCTCTTGATTGGATGAGTGTCCCTCAATCTCAATGTCACCTCTATCAATGAGATCTTGTATGATGTTCTTCAGTCGATGACAATTTCCTATTTTATGGCCTTTGCTCTTAGGAAATTCACAATACTCATCATCATTCCACCAATTTGGTTTGACCTTTGGCTCATATGGAGGCAAATCCGGAATTGTTATTATTTTGTTTGCCACTAGATTCTTGAAAAATGACTCTAGTGTTTCTCCCAATGGAGTGTACTTCCTTCGTGACTTTGAAGTTTTTTGAGTATTCACTTGATTGTTTGTAGAGCTTGATCCAGAAAAAATGATTTTAGGTCACACTATATTGGCGTCCGCAACACCATCATTGACTGTGTTCTTGTTTTTATTCCAAAATCTTGGCTTGTCTTTTCCTTTAAAGTCCTCTTTGTTTTCTTTGAATATTTTGACAATGCCTTGCTCAATTAGGACCTTTTATGTCACTAAGCCTTTCTCAATGACATCCTTGAAGGTGGACAAACAATATTTTCTCAAGTCATAACCAATGTCTTTGTTAACATTTTGGGTGAACATCTCTACCATTTGTTTTTGTGGAATTTCACAAGAGCATCTGCTGGCTAGATTTCTCCATCTTTGTAAAAATGATGAAAAAGATTCTCCATCCTTTTGTTTGGTGTTGCACAAAGTAGTGACTGATATGTCTGTCTCTATGTTGTATGAGAAATGTTGGATAAATGCCTCTACTAAGTCACCCCATGACTTAATTCCAAGTGGAAGTTGGGAGAACCATTCCATAGCTTGAGCACCTAAGCTTTGTGGGAATAATCTCATCAAATATGTCTCTTCTGCTGCCACTTCAATGCAAGCTATAAAAAACTATCTGATATGTGCTTTAGGATCTCCTTTGCCTCTATACTTACCAAACTTAGGTGTCACAAAGTTTGTAGGAAATGGAGGCATTGGAATGCTCTTGTCAAATGGATAGGGACATATGTCTCTCATTGTGTAAGTTGGCTTCGGTGTATTTATTTCCTCCATTTTCTTTTGTAAGTCCTTTATTTGTTGTTCCAAATTGTTCTTAGGTGGAGACTAACTTCTTGGACCATACCCCATACCTAAACCACTGTGTGGAGGAGAAGCATGTTGCATATATGGATGGTATTGATCATACACATGTTCATATGGAGAAGGTTTATAGTGATGATGCATATAAGGACCACTTGGTATAGAGTCATGATGAGGAATGGAATATCTGCTTTGTCCATGTATACCATACTCTATAGGCATGTCATGAGTTTGTTCTAATATGTTGCCCCCAAATTTGACATGGGGTTTCCTTGTGTCCAAATTTTGAACATGCCTTTGGATATCCAATTGCTTTGATGGTTGGTCATTAGCATTGGCATGTGATTGAGTATATTTTTCTACATAAGACTTCCATAATGGTCTGCGAAGGGGAGTATCATATGCTTGACCATGTGTATGTGGGACCTCAGTTTTTTCAAACAAAGATGATGGTGACTCAAGCACCATATGTGGTCCTCTATTGCCTCTACTATTAGGCCTCCTTTGATCCATGTTAGGGTGAGGTTGTTGCAAACATCGATTTTCCATTATTTGAGACATGTCAAAATCATGAGGAATCTTGGCTCCACTTTGTGCCATCACTTGTAAAAAGTATTGTCTATCTCTCCTCATTATTTCCTCAACCAATCGATTGAAACGGGGATCCATAATGGAGTCTTCCACTTCTGCTGAATGTACTGAAATTTTGTCCATATTGTCATTGTGTGTATCATTGTTGTTTATAGTGTCCATGTTCTCAACATTTGGAATGTTTCTATAGGCATCCATGTCAAGTAATGTAGTATGATCAGAATTGAAAAAGACATCATTGTCATACTCATAGGCACTCATGTTTGCGGACTCTTGAGCCTCTTTAGCTTCTCTCCTAGATTTTTGGGAACAGGTTTCAACCATGAACTAGGTCTTGACCAAGATGTGTGAGACTAGATGAAAAATGGAAAGAGTATGGAAGACCAAGAGTTGGATGGAATGTAAATGAATCTGAGGTGTACTTGCAATGTCCAAAGTGTAAGACCAAGTATGTATGTAGTAGAGTAGGTGTGGCTTCCAAAGAGATGATAGTTTCTCTTGATAAGGTAAGTTGACCTTGACTCTAAGTAAGACCAAATGAGACCCAAAGGTGATAGACCTTGATGAGGGACCACTTAGCAAAATGTTGTTGTATGTAGTGTGTTGACAAAGCAATATGAGGACAAGCAAGTGACCTTTTGACTCAAGTTTAGACAAATGTGAATGTAATGCAAGATGTAAAGCAATGATGGACTTTGTGAGACCCAAAAATAGGTTGAATGCTAGATGAAAACCTGGGGAGATAACTTAGGAATCTCAATAAGTCTGAAACTGACTGTTCTTGTTTGCTAGACTATTGAAGTTTTTCAATTCTGAACACAGACGTGCCTGTATATTTCACAGACGCGATTTCCTAACACAGACTTGGTTCTGTTAGACACAAACGTGTTTCAGAGATTTTTGTAAATGAAATGTTGTTCAAGATGACACAGATGTGTTTCTTCCCTTCACAGACGCATTTATATGACACAGACGTGACTTTGTCAGACACAGACGCGTTTCTGAAAACCGAGTGCAATTTTTCCAATCTGTAAAGTTGTTTGTTGTGACCAAATCTGAATTTTTGACTATTTTCCGTGACAAGAGGACACAATGTTGATGAGGACTCAATGTTTGCAAGTGTTTAGACTCAAAAATGACTCAAAGAAAAGTGTGTTGTTTCATGTAAAAATGTTTTGCATACACTTGAAGACAAAAAAGACACAATGTTTTGATGTTTGGTCTTGAATGTTTGATTTTTCAAAATAAGACAAGCACAATTATAATGGCTGGCTAGGACAATAGTTGTTGATCCCACATGGGGTTTCCCCTGAGGCTACACTATTCAGAGTGGATACTTAGATGCTTGACCCCACTGGCTCTACCCTTAGCACTCATTTCTTGGGGCAGCCAAGCATTAGTCCCCATGAAAACTCCTCATGGTGAACTTTGTATCTCTACTAAGAACCGTATGTGTGTGGGCCACTACAGAGGTCCGACCTCCTGCCCCAAGAACTAGAAGGATTTTGGCTTCTAAAACAAAAAGGTGCTAGTAAGGGCATCTGCTCATGTGGCCATACATGTGGCACTTTTAGCTCTGTAAATACAGAAGGCTCCCAGCCGGTAGGGGTTACCTCCTACAAATGATCAAATAAATTTGATCAAACGGGTTTATGGGGAGACATAGTGTCGATATGAACTAATCAGCACATGTTATCCATAGTTTTCACCATGAATATAGTTGTTTATAGTGGTTCAGAAGAGGTGGGTTTTCCTCGCTACCACTTGGGTCGTTTTCTCCTCACTAGTAGTCTTAATGACCACACAAGGAGACAGGCCCTCTAAAGATTAAACAAAAAGAGCCTATTGCTCAAGACACAAAAGACATTGGTTCAATTTTAGTGCACCAATTGAAGTGTTTGTTAGTCTATGAAAACAAGGCACACAATAAAGATCAAAAACCCTTGCCAAGGTCCTGCAACAAAGATCTATTAGTAGTTTGGATTGTTTCAAATGATCACCCCTTCCTACAAGCACACAAGTTAGGTAAATTTTAGATCCAAAAGACTTTGTGAAATAGGGGCCTTTGACAAAACATTTTTGATTTCAAAACAAGCTACACCAATTTCGTTAGCTAGATTTGAAAATGTTAGCTCAATATAAACCAGATCTGAAATCCGAATGATGAAACCGAATCAAAAAAATTGAAATGCAAAAACTAAACACAAACGCAGTTATCAGTAACACAAACGCTATAGAAACATGCAAATGCACCTAGATCTGACACAGACTGTCTTATAAACATAGATGCGGTCCACGAATACAGACGTGTCTGGAGGCCTCACAGACACGATTAGGAAACACAGACGCAGCCCTATAATCTACAAAAAAAGTAAAATAATTCCGAAGATGCAGACGTGATTCCAAATGTCACAAACATGGTAGAAAACCAAAAACGTGATCCAAAAGTGCGCAGACACGAAAATGTCGAAATGTTGTCGAAAATGTCAGATCTGCAACTTCAAAAGCACAAAATCTACAACAAAAGATGTTAAATGCAAAAGGGACAAGAGTCCCAACCGGCATGCCAAAATGTATATGGTGTAAATGGAAACAAAAATATTGAAAGACCAAATGAATTCAACCACAAAACCCTAGCCTAACAATCAACAAAGATCCACCATAACATATGAAGATTACCTAAGACAATGCAAATCAAATGAAATCACAAATATTATACCATCACATGTCCAATAGGGTTTGGATCTCCATTCTTCCTATCTCCATTGATCTTGCTTGATATATTTGCTCTCAAATTTTATATGTGCACAAGAGCTCAACAAAGAACGGAAATGTGGTTGCAAGTAGGCTTGATCGCATATGAAAGTCCGAATGTTGGAAGACTTGATTAGAATGCATAGGGTTGATAATGAAGGAAGCATCTCCTTATATAGAAGACACTATAAGAAATGGAGGGATAAGATTAAGAGGTGTAAAAGATAAATTGTCAGCTATGATTAGAGGGTAGGTAGAGAAAATAAGAAAATAATGAGAGGGTAGGTAGTGTAGGAATTAAGAGATAAATGACATGTGTCATGGGTGGAAAAGGCTAATGAATTAATTAAATAAATAAAGATTTATTTAATTAATAGAGGAAGTGGGATCGATTAAATAAATAAAAGTATTTATTTAATTTAGGGAAAGGATAATTTAAATAAATAAATATATTTATTTAAATGAGAAATAAGGCTAGAAGAGGATAAATGAATTAATTAAATAAATAAAGATTTATTTAATTAATAGAAGAATTAGGCTAAAATAATTAAATAAATAAAGATATTTATTTAATTAGAATGGACAATTTTAGGTGTCTACAGCTAATATATCATGTTAGGATAGTATTTTTACTAACCTTGTCATCTTATCATCTAGTTTAGTTCATTTACTAGAATCATGCATAAATAGGATGCATTCATACTAAATTCGATCATAAGCATCCCTCGTTCTTGCATTTGTCATCCCTAAGTCACTTTGCTTAGTGATCTGAGAGAAAAGGCATTGGCTTGAGGGATCTTGTGAGATAGAGAACCATGGAACACTCCTTGGGAAGTTAAGTCATTTCTCATGGCTCCATAACTTGCATCAAGAGTCCCATGGGTGTGTGGGCATAATCTTTGAAATATTTTTCACATTTTGAGTTTCATTGAACCGCATTTCCCGCATACATTTTTGGCACCCACTGTGGGGCTTAACCCCGTAAATCAAATTGGTTTTTGACTCTAACCATCTTTGCAGGTACGCAGGAAATGAGAGTCAGCGTGTCAATAATCTTCTTTACCACATCCGGTTAACATTCTAGCACATTCGGTATATTGTTCGACGCATAGGACTCATATCTTAGCATGTAAAAACCCTTTTTTAGCGCATTGAGTTTTTAAGTTTTTCCTATAGATTTCGGTGCAGGAACCTAACAGTCTAGCGCATTTGAAAAATAGTTCAGCGTGTCGGGTCTATCTGATAGTGCATTCGGGGAATTTTGTAGTGCGTACAATGTATTATGTAGCACATCACAGATAGAGAACAAGAAATACTTTGTAACCGAGATCAGAATTAGACTTGTTAAAGTCCAGAAAACCAATATTTTTCTAATGGATTTAATTGTTGTTTTTACAGGATTTCTGACAGTTTCATTACAGGTGTGGGAGCCCATTTTATTTTAAAGTTAGGATTTAAATTAGTTTGAAGTTTTTACTAACTTAGCTAAGTTAGTTAAAAAATTGAATTCTTTTAATTCTTGTTTAAAGCTAAAATTGAACTCACACCTCATTTGGGCACTTAAAAAGAACCACAACAAGAAAATCTTTCTTGCTTTCATAGGAGAAAACTTTCCTTTGGGTTGTTAAAAAGAACAAGACAATCTTTCATTTTGCAAAAAAGATTTAAAAAGAACCTCACCATCCTTGGGTGTATAAAAGGATCAATCTTTTAAATTTTTGCAAGGTAAAAGAACCACACTTATCCAATTTTATTCAAAGTTAAATAGGGAAGTTCTTCCCCTTTGTTGATTTATTTTGTTGATGAAAAATTGAAATTTTGCTTTGTTGACTAGGTTCATTTACTAGATCATATAATCATTGATTTGATGGGATAAAATGAACACCATGTTTTGTGGAGCAATATCGCAATCTAGATTTTACCAAATCATTGCAATAAAAGGTTAAAAAGAACACTTGTGTGCCTTGATTCGAAAGTGGAAGAAATATGCTCTCCCCTTAACTGGGTGATCAAAAAGCCAAACCATTCTTACACTTTCAGTGTTTATTGCATTAAAACCTTTAGCAGGCTTGCCCTCCCAAGGAGTTGAACAACTCTTAAAGTCATTATTTGGCCGATGTGAGGGGAACGACCTAAGTTGGAAATGACTTTATTGCCAAGAGTTTCAACCCACTATAATCAAAAGTGGAGGTTGACGAAAGTCCCTTCAACGGTTTTGCTCAGCGATTAGTCTTCCCCCAGTATCCTTGAGATACGTAAAGTCTTTGTTCTAAAGGTTGGGAAGCCTCCTGAGGGAGTTTATCACTGAAGACCGAACAAGAAGCTGGATTATGAACCTTAGAAATAGAAACTTTGAGCCAAGTCTGTATCCAAACATTTGTAATATCATAGTGCAAGGGTGGGGAAGAATTTGCCCCCAAGATCACTCACCATATATCTCCCAAGATAACTACTCAATTGTGAAGCAATTCACTTTGGGTTAATTTCTAGCAAAAGGCAAAAAAATGGGTGCCCCCTAGGGGGTGACAAGGCTGTTTGAGCGGACAGAGTATCGAGACTAGTGGGCTATGGTATTGCTTATAACCCTTGAATAAAGAGTCTAATTGAAGTGTATTTTGTTGTATCTAAACCTATTAAAATACTGGGGACTTTAACACATCCTCGCAGAACATACACTAATTATTTAGACTAGGCAAAATAGTTATCTCTTTTGTGTCGTGCTTTCATTTATTAGTTCAGAAAATCATCCATCATCATTAAGACAAAGTTCAAAAATTGCAAAAAACCACCAAGTCAAACTATCAGGGCAGTTTAGCATGTAAGAAAAACATCTTAGTGCTTGGAAACCATATTTTAGCGCTTGAAAGTTTCAACATAGCGCATTTCTTCTAAACTTTAGTGCATAATCAGTCCAAAAATTAGCAGTTCAAAAACTTAGTGCTCTCTGAAAAGTCTAGCACGTTGAAGCAATAGCTTGGCACGTTCGGATCAAGCATTAGCGCATTGAAGTCAACAGTTAGCGCATTACAAGCCCATATTAGCGCATAAACCTTTCAAAGAAAAACAAACTCAAACAACCAAGTTAGCACGTCAAAGGGGTAGCTTAGTGTGTTGTGAACATTGGATAGTGCATTGGATTTTTGTCTTAGCACATAACAGAAACTGTGAAAGAAGGGGGAAAAATAGAAGTTATTTTTGAAAATTATAGATTAGGAAGCCTTATTTCTTCATCTTGAACTCCATTAGGTAGAAAATCAAAATCAGAGCATCAAAACTACTCCAAAAAGCAAGTTTTCCTTAAAAATAAAGTTGTCCAAATCCAAAAACTAGTCAAAAGATTAACACATCTTTCCTATCAAAATCAAGTAACACCATCACACATATCAAAATGTCCTTCAATCAAGCGGATTTTTATCCAAAAACATACTTGTTTTAAACTCAAATTTGTCAAATTGAGTTTCCATATTGGGAAAGCTCTTATTCCATATCGTTTGACACGCTTTGTCATGAGGGGGCATCTAAATCTTCATTTGATAAAGTAAAACTTAAGTTTCCAAACAAAATATCTTGAATCCAAAACAAAAAAAAGGAAACCATTGATCACTTGTGCATGACTAATCCTCATATTTTGAGAAGAAATAGTATTTATCATAACACTAAATTGAGGAAACAACAACCCAGTTCTCTAAAACTTGCCAAATGGAATAGGTTTTTATACATCAATCGCCAACTCTTCAAATCTCATCGAACATTCCTCCATCATATGCACTTGTATCTTCAAGACAAAACAAACAAATTTGACAAGGATCCATTAAGGAGTAGAGCATTCTATCAAAAATTAGCATTCAGACAATGCCTAAATCAAGGAAGAAAGATCAATCTGGCTTTCTTCCCCGAAGTGTGCATCACTTACAATATACCTCGATTCGAACCACCAACCCCTAAGCAAAACATCAAAGAGGAGTTTGTTCCCTTTGTCACAGAAAGTTTCTACTAGATGGCCATTGTTACTCGCTCTCACTGAAACAAACAAAGCGAACCACAACCAGAGTCCAACATGTGTCGAAGATTATCACATCCTTTCAAATATCCAAATCTAGAAGACACAAAAAATTTTGAGGAACTCCTCCAAGAGTGTCAAGAAAGCGCTTCATTTCAAAAACTTGTGGAAAAACTCATGGAAATCGACAAAGAAAAATACCTACTCATGCTCACAAACAAAGGAGTTAAACTCTCTGAAGACTTTGATACTGACATATTTAGAACAAGGTCTCAACATTATGATTATCAAGAATGACAAAGAGAGGAGGAAGCACGTGACCCTGAACAAAACATACCTAAGAAAAATCTACCGGAATAGAATTTACCCAAGCAAAACATCCCTGAACAAAACATACCCCTACACATGCCATTCTAGCTTAGAAACAATGTGAGGAAAGAACTCTTCCCTCAGCAAACAAATGCGCCTTTGATTGCTCTCACTCAACAAATGAAAATGTTGCAAAGACAAATGCAAGACATGCAACAAGGGACAATAGTACAGTATTCTTTGAATGAAATTTGTCCTTATCCTTTTGATAGACGGTTAAACATGGTACCTTTTCCCCCAAATTCAGACATTCCCAAATTTGACAAATATGATGGGAAAAGTGATCCTCGTGATCATGTTCGGAAATTTTGTACCATGAGTCTTGAATTTTCCCATGATGACACCTATTTGATGAGATTATTCCCAAGAATCTTGGGAGGACAAACAATGGAATGGTTATCCAAAATCACCCCTCCTATCAGATCATTTGATGAATTAGTCAACAAATTCATAACTCAATATTCCTACAACATTCAACATGCTATCACTATGCTAGATGTATGTAATACCAAGCAAAAAAACAATGAAACATTCATGGTATTCCTTCAACGTTGGCGACGGATGGTTTCGAGATATCCTCAAGATGTGCCCGAAAAGGAAAAGATGGAAATTTTCATTAACAATTTGAATAGTGAGATGAGTTACATACTCAAACTCCAATGCATACCATCTTTTGCCAAATTGATTGAAAATGGCATCCAAGTAGAGGAGGCATGTGTCAAGAAAGGAACATTGAAATTCTTCAAAGAAGGAACAAATTCATCCAACTACAACAACCAAAACAACAACAACTTAGACAAATCTAGGTTCTGGACCAGAAACAAAAACACTGGAAATGAAGGAGGAAATGAATTGAATGATGTAAAGTCCAAGCAACCAGTGTTGGCTTTATCAGGAAATCCTCAAGCTACAAAGAATCCAAAGGGTGCTAACCAAGGCACTAACACTTATGCACTGAATACCAATCAAGATCATCTCAACACAAACAACACCAATCGAGGACCTAATACAAACTCACGAGGTAACACCAACAACTTTACAAAACATGTCTACACACCATTAGGGAAATCATTGGAGTCATCATTCAGAGAGCTCTTGGCAAACAAAATTATCTCCTTACCAGCAATAAACAACTTTGAACCACAAGTCAAACCACCTTGGTGGAATGACTCACATTTTTGTGATTTTCATCAAAACAAAGGACATCAAACAAATGATTGCATGAGACTGAAGAACATTGTCCAAGACATGATTGATAGAGGTGATTTAATAGTCGACGGTCTCAAGACAAATGGTGACCATGGAACCTTTAAGAATCCTCTTCCAAACTACAACAAGGATGTAGCTTCAACCTCAAATGATACACGTGGAGCTCGTATCAATCACATATATAACAACACCATCAATCATATATCAACAGATGACAATCAAGTAAATGTCATTAAAATCAAGGACAAACATGAACATGAATCCATCAATTTAACCACCAAAGCTCAAAAATATGTCTTGAAGGGACATACGTCAACAACAAACACCATACCCAGAATTCAATATGATATGGTCAGTCAACTACGCAAAACTCCTGCTCAAATATCTATACTTTAGTTACTGAAACTTTCACCAAAACACAAAGACATCTTGGAACAAGCACTATTGGAAACAAATGTACCTCAAGATCTGGATACTGATAAATTCCAAGCCATGGTGGCTCATATGGCAGGGCCTCACAATCTCACCTTTTCTAAGCAAGATAATATTTCATTAAGTCATCCACACAATACTCCACTCCACATTGAAGTCTTGGTCTACAAACATCAAGTCAAAAGAGTATTAATAGATGGAGGGGCTAGACTCAATATCTGTACCTTAAAACTTATCTATGCATTAGGCTTCTCTGAGTAGTCTATTGATCCACGCTAAAAGATCACTATCAAAGCATATGATGATGAAGAAGGATCGTCCAAGGGAGCAGTGGTGTTGCCAATTCAAGTGGGACCAATACAAAGGGATACTATGTGCCAAGTCTTAGACATAGACCTCACATACAATATTTTATTGGGTCGACCTTGGATACATGAAATGCAAGTAGTACCCTCAACTTACCATCAGTGTGTTAAGTTTCCCTACAATGGATAAGAGATTTCTATACCAGCAGATCATAACCCTTTTCAACATTGCAATGTTATGGGGGCAGCCCAAGACAGCTTGGTTCCACATAACAGAGAAAAAAAAACCTCTTCAGCACCAGATCTTCAACAAGAAAAGCTTAAATCTTTATCCATGGATTTCAAACAGAAGATGAAAGTCAAAGAACAAGGCATGGGAGAGTACTCTTTCGAACCCTTGTGTCTAACCAACTTACCAACATCACCTAAATCTCATAGGTTACCTTCAGCATCAACACATCAAGCAACACAGCCACTCACCAAATTTGATGGCAAATTTATCCAACTAGGCACACTAGCACATGAATCAGAGGAAAAGGACATCCTTAGTTGGCTATACAAGGATGAAGAAGAAGTCAAAGTAGCTACTATGGAAGTATTTATACCAACACAACTATATGGAAAAGGCTATGTTATCATGCAACGAATGGGATACAATGGCAAAGAACCTATTGGCAAGCCTCAAGAAGGTGTCACAGAACCATTGGATCCTCCTTCACAATTTTCTAAACACAAAACAGGATTGGGTTATGAACACAATATACCCACAAAGAAGAAACCAAATAAATATCAAAAACCTTAGTGGAAAGAGAAGAAGAAATACAAAGAGAACTCATGGTAGGAGGCACTACATGAATCAGCAGAAACAATAAGGAAGGAACGAGAACACCAGGAAAATGAGAAACATCAAGAGGAGTTGGCCATTCAAAAAGAAGAAACATCTTATACAGAAGTACATCATGTCCAGGAACCTATTTTAAACAAAGAAGAATCACCTCCTGACAACATCATTACTCCCCGAGTAGAGACCGTATATGAACAGATACAAAGAATAGAAGCAGGATCTGACATGGAATCAGAGAAAACTATCAGATTGGTATTAGTTATCAGAGACCTCTTTTGACCCTACAACATACCAGTCCACAGCACTGAAAGAATTTGGGATAATACCTCTGAGACTGATTCAAATGATTATGAATGGGGTAGTTGTTCCAATGCTACTGAAGATATTCCTAAAAAATACTAGTCATATACCCCTTTCTCAAGAATAACAAGGCACGGAGCTTAGACCACTTGAATTTGGTCCACAAAATATCTATGAAGCTACGGAAAATGAGCAGCGACACTATGAGCAAGTCTACACAGAAGATGATACCATCAAAGACCTCGACAAAATCCTTAACTTATTCAATGTTTTAGCCAACCTTGATGATACCTTCATCATGACACTTACATCAGCTGAACTTGACCCCCCCGATGACTCTTTACCACTTGTCTTTCCTGACCTCATAGATTAGGATGAACCCAAAAATCATGACACACCAATTTTCCCCAATGACGAATCCATTATCCATTATTTATGTATAGTCAATCCAAAAACAAACTCTATCAGCAAACAAAGTAACGATGTCTGCAATCAAGAGGGTGCCAAGTCTCTCAGTCACAAAAATGAAAGCAATAAAGGATCTACTGCTGAAAACTAGTCAATGGCAGCACTAGATCACAAAAAAGTAAAAATAAAGGACACATCTGAGGGTGAAAACCTTTTTAAGGAACCTAAAGATGGGAGACTTGACACTCTTCCTAAACATTATCGTGAGCGATCACCCATATTGATTGAGCCCACTCAATCCATCAACATTGGTATAACAAAAGCAACCAAAAACATACACCTAGCAGAATCTTTGACAGAGGAAGAAAGATCAAAGTTTGTCCAATTTTTCAAAGAAAAGCAAATCAATTTTTCTTGGTCATATGCAGATATGCCCAGGATTGATCCACATCTAATCATGCATCACTTGTCTATTACTCCAGGAGCTAAGCCTATTAAGCAAAAATTGAGAAAGATGAACCCACATGTAGCACTCGTGGTCAAAGCTGAGCTCAAGAAACTATTGGACGTCAGATTTATTCGACCTATAGACTATGCTGAGTGGATTTCCAACATTGTACTAGTTTCCAAACCAGATGGCAGCATCAAGATATGCACTAATTTTACAGATGTCAATAAAGCATGTCAAAAGGATGACTTTCCTTGTGATGTTATCACTAATGGATGGTTTTTCTGGCTATAATCAAATCAAGATAGCCCTAGAGGATCAAGATAGAACAACATTTACCTATCCTTGGGGAACGTATTGTTGGAATGTCATGCCTTTTGGCTTGAAGAATGCTGGGGCAACTTATCAGCGAGCAATGACAACAATCTTTCATGATATGATGCATACCTTCATGGAAGACTATGTAGATGATTTACTAGCAAAGTCATTCACCCAAGCAGAACATCTGGACATACTAGAGAAAATATTTGAAAGATTGGAAAAATTCCAAGTCAGGCTCAACCCTAAGAAGTGTGTCTTCGGGGTTACATCAAGAAAATTATTAGGCTACATAGTCTCAGAAAAGGGCATTGAAGTAGATCTAGCAAAGGTACAAGCCATCATGGAGATGCCACCTCCCAGGAACATTAGCCAACTCAAATCTCTACAAGGACGACTCCATTCAGTCAAGGAATTCATCACTCAACTAGTAGATAAAAGTCTACCATTCAATAATTTGCTACATAAGGATGTGCCATTCAGATGGGAAGCCAAATTTGTAGAATCATTTTATCAAATCAAGAAATATCTAATGAACCCATCAGTTCTGGTACCACCAATAGCAGGAAAACCACTCATTCTCTATGTATCAACAATAGATATATCACTGGGGGCATTATTAGCATAAGAAGATCAATAAGGCAAGGAATGAGCTATCTATTACATCAGCTGGACATTAAATGAATATGAACTCAACTATACATTCATTGAGAAGGCTTATCTAACAGTGGTATTTGCTTCTCAAAAGTTCTGGCATTACATGCTAGATCACACAATTAAGCTAGTCGCAAAAATTGATCCTCTCAATATTTTCTCAGCAAAGCAACTCTTACAGGCAGATTGGCTAAATGGGTCATGATTCTCAGTGAATTTGATATCCACAACACAGAGCGTCGAGCTATCAAGGGATAAGTAATTGTAGATCAACTAGTTGAAGCACCGCTACCTAGTAAACAACCAATGGAGGTCAAATTTCTAGACAGGGATGTTCTTACTATTTCCACCAAACAATGGACCCTATACTTTGATGGATCCTACACTCAACATGGCTCAGGGGTTGGCATTCTATTCATCACTCTGGATGGGAACACCATACCAAGATCATATAAACTAATGTTTCTATGCACAAATAACATTATTGATATATGAGGCACTAGTTACAGGCATCAAAATGGCCATGGAATGGAGAATCATAGAATTAAAAGTCTACCCTGAAGATTCACAACTAGTCATAAATCAGATCAACAATGACTATCAGGCAAAGGATGACAAGCTACTACCCTACAAAAGAATGGTAGATGACTTCAAACAATATTTTGTAAACATCACCTTTGAGAAAATACCAAGGTTGGACAATAGAGCAACCGATGCAATGGCTACTATCGCTTCACTGCTACAAATTCCAGAGCAACAAAGTTACAAGTTTATGGTAGAGCAACTATTCTCCCCAGCCTATGACCATTCTATGTCCGATGTTATCTATGCCTTGACTGGTTCTGACTCTCTATTATACAGAATGATATACGACTATCTTAAAAACAATATCCTACCCATTGACCTATCTTGGAACTAGAAACACAACTTTATCCGGCAAGCCACCCGTTATACCCTAACTGCTGATATTCTATACTGTCAAGGTCTAGATGGTACTCTTCTTCGTTGCCTAGATCATAATGAATCTGACTCTGCTTTACAAGAGCTTCATGAAGGTATCTGTGACACACATTCAAGTGGTCCTACTCTTGCTAAAAAACTTCTAAGAATGGGATATTATTGGTTGACGATGGAAAAAGACTCTTATCAATTTGCAAAGAAATGTCCTAAATGCCAAATCCATGGGAATCTTATACATGCACTAGCACAGGAACTGTAGCCATTTACAACATCCTGACCTTTCTGTCAATGGGGCCTAGATTTAGTAGGGAAAATTCATCCTTCATCTTCAAATGGATACAATTTCATTATCACTACAATAGAATAATTTACCAAATGGATTGAAGTAGTTCCCATGACCACAGTGACTGGAAAGCATATTGCTTCTTTCATTCTTAATTATCTGATCTGCAGATATGGCATTCCTAGTTCCATCATCACAGATAACGGACGTCCCTTCAAAAATCAGGATGTACGAGAACTATGTGAATGATTCAAAATCCAACATCGTTTCTCTACACCTTACTACCCACAGGGGAATGGTGAAGCAGAGGCGTCCAACAGAACAATATTGAAAATCCTCAAGAAAACAGTGAATGATGCCGAAAAAGATTGGCACGTGCAACTCAATCCAGCACTTTGGGCATATAGAACTAGAATCCACACACCTATAGGAGCTACACCATATTCATTGGTGTATGGATCAAAAGAAAATTTACCCCTAGAGGTAGAAATCTCATCTCTCTGAGTATCTTTGAAAGGCCTCATTCCAGATGAAGAGTATCAAGTCAACCGACTGCAAGAGCTTGAACTTCTAGATGAAAAATAACAACATGCCTACACTCACCTCAAAGCATATCAGCAACGCATGTGCACAAGCTACAACCACAAGGTCATCCCTAGAATCTTCAAAATTGGTGATCTAGTACTCAAAGAAAATCCTAGGCATCAACAAGATTGGGAAAAGAAAGGGAGTTTGAACCTAACTGGTTAGGTCCCTATGTCATCATATCCGCCTATGGATTAGGCACCTATCAACTAACAACTTCAAAAGGAGATGTACTCAATGAACCAACTAACAGCATCCATTTGAAGAAATACTATACTTGAGCAGTCTAATGCACGGAAAAGTAAAAAAATCAAAAACATCAAAAAATTAGAAGAAGCAAATAAAAAGGTACAATAAAAACAACTGGTGAAAACCTAGTGACAAGGGCTATTGTGAGAGGACAACTCCTCTATCTATCTTTATTCTTGAACCTTTTATATATCCATAATCCAATACTACCGGCCATCACCCAACACTTTATCAAAGCAACATCATCAAGGACATACTTAGCGTAGTCACTATCCTGATTTATCCAAATATCATTTCATCATATCCCACCATGGCTTGGTAATCATTGTGCATATCCATGTCAAGAAGTAAATTTAGCTTGGGGCAACATTGACCAACATTCTGTCCTAAATCAAAACTTGCAGCAGACTAAGAGTATCATGTCCAGCAAACACACATTCAACAAACACAAGAACCAAACATGGATATACTTATAGATTCACAACACATGATGGATGATTTTATGAAGTATAAAATGTTTTGCATCTTGCATGAAGTTTTGACTATTTTGGCACTTGAACTTTTTTTGAACTATTGGATCTTCTACATTTTCTCAATGATGCATCGAGCTAGAGAAAGTCAGGGGAACTCCAATATTTTTTATTTTTCTATCTATGAGATGATCACTTGTACTGTCCAAATACTTGTCTCGAGACATGATTCAAAGCACATCACTAGAGACATGGTTCCACTTTGCACATACAAATGGTTAAATCTTGTCTGTTTTTATGCAAGAAACACTCAGGTCATCTTGGTTCAAATAATACCTTGACATTTGTGCCATCTTGCAAAATAAAAAATCATGTAAATTTTTCACAGGTCATTATGGTTCAATTATACCATTATGCTTGTATCAATTTTCAACATATCCCAACAAATCAATGCTCAATGATGATAACCACAAAAGAAAGCAACAACAGGTGACTATACAGGAATGACAAATGGAAGAATGAGGATGATCAATTAGTTGCATATCATTTTACAATTAGTTGCATATCATTTTACAATTAGTTGCACATCATTATCATTATCGTACATCTCATTTTCAAAATACATCTCACATCATCATCATTATCATACATCTCATTTTCAAGATACATCTCACATCATTATCATTATCATACATCTCATTTTCAAGATACATCTCACATCATTATCGTATCATACATCTTATTTTCAAGATACATCTCACATCATTATCATATCATACATCTCATTTTCAAGATACATCTCACATCATTATCATATCATGCATCATCATATCAAGTCCATCATAATAAAATCAAAAAAACATATATCTACACATTGCATCATCACTATAGAAACATCAAAATCATGTAGAAAGAATCATCCATCAAACACATCACATGTGGATCAAGGAAAATGGTGTACAAAATATGTCATGTCAAACCCGTAATACAAAATGATCAAAATACAATAGAGACAACATCTCTCAGGTATGACTATCCCCTGAGGGTGACAATCTCGCAGCAGATGTCCCAGCACTAGGATCCCCAGGTGGATCTTGACGAATAGGCCCTGTCACGCCTCTGCTCTATGTCCTTGACCCAGTCTGCCTAGATCAACCGGATCTCAAGGCCATAAAACTAGGAACTCTACACTCCTAGGGCACTACATCCTTGTAATGCCTTTGATAATACTCACCCTCCTTGGCTTCATAAGCCAACTCCCTCAGGGTGTCTCTCATCGAGCCACCCTACACCGCTCTGTCAAAAGTCTCTGCTCAAGCCTCAGCTCGACCCAACCGCTCCAAAACTGTATCCCACTCAGTAGTCAGTTGTGTAATTTGCCGTTGATGCACCAATAGCTATGTTTGCAGGTCTTGCACTGATAACTGTAAGGACCTAATCTGAGCCTCCTCCTAGTGAGTCAGAATCCAAATCTGGAGGGGTACCTGTGAAGTGGTAGCCCCTATCCCTCTCCCTATCCTTGGTACTGATGGGGGTAAAACATCTGACCTCCTCCTTTGGGCCGGTCATCTAAACTCATATGTTCCTCCAACCGCCGCTATAACCTCTCCTACCCTCCCCTCACCGCTAGCTCTAATAGCCAAACCTCCCCTCCCTCTATCCTCCACAGCTCACCGCGTAACTCTCTCAACCTGTATCCCTTTGTCACCACCAACTCCACCTCTGTCTCCTCTCCTCCCCTGATCTCCTCTCCCTCTATCCCCTTGCCAACCTCGGCCACCTCCTCCACCATCTCCACTGTCATCACCTCCACCATCCCCACCTCCCTCATCCAGCTCATCTCTCTCCTCTTCGCATCTACCTAACCTCTCTAGCTACTCATCCTCATCATCATCAAAAGCGGGAATCATCTTCATTGGATCCGATATCCTGGCCACTGCATGAGCCACAAATAGTGTTGTGAACTCCTCTATCATCCCCACATCCACTATCCCATATGCATAGTCCCATATCTGGCCAGCTAACTGAAAGAACTCCTCAACCGCCGCTGTGCTATCAATAGTAGGTCCCCACTCTGGAACATCCTACCTCTATCGAACATACAAGCATGCTCCCTGTGGAATCCCCTGTTGTCGTCAATACTACCGCAAAACTTGGTTTTGCGGGAATCTCTCAATAACAAAAGGCGTCCACCCTATCAGAAATCGGGACATATAGACATAGGGTATCTCCATCCCATCCTCTACCCACACCTCACAATCTATATACGGTCTCTAGACGACCGTATCAATATCATCTAGCACTCTCCTCCAATGCTCTAATTTTCCCAGCTTACGTTGGACAACTATCCCTTGGTATCCATAGGCATAAGCGCACCCAACTAGCCTATCTCTATCTGCAAGTGGCCTAGCTGCGGGAATATGCTCCCACGCCCATACCTGTAGCAGTGTAACCTCAGTTGATAGATTGTTTTATCCCAAGTAAACCACCTGATGTAGATCTCTATATAAGTGGGCCAACATAGCAGACCCCCATGAAAATCAGCGACCCTGTGTCACCATGTCCTCCAAAACCAACCCCCATCCTACTACCAGTCCCTTCGACCTACGGTCGAGACATAAAAACCCACCTATGAATCCTGCCATCACTTATGGTAGAGGAGCATAATCCAAATCAATAAAATCTTGCCATGGGATCTCATACATGCAAATATGCTCATCATGCAGAATCCAATGAAGAGCCTTTGTGCCACCCTCCTTAGTCTGCTCATATGGTAAAAGTGCACCTACCACGAGAATCCACAGAATCTAATAGCAATCCTCAGGTGTCACTGTAATCTCACCTATCGCCAAATGAAAGGTGTTGGTGTCACTATGCCACCTCTTGGCCAATGCTGTCAATAAACCCCAGTTAATGATATACCGAGGCATCTCTAACAAAAAGGATAGGCCACATCTCTCAATAATATCTCGGTATGCCTATGTCAATCGTGGTATCAACGACCATGGTCTCAGAAATTGCTCTCGCGACTGTACAATCAAAATTCAAATTAAATTCCATTTCAAACTTGACACATTGAAAATCTAATCAAGTTCCACATCATATCAAATCCATATCCATATCAAATCATTTCAACTTGTAACACAACTCAAGTTCCAAATTCATATCAACTTGTAACACAACTCAAGTTCCACCTTCATAACAGATTGTAACACAACTCAAGTTCCAAATTCATATCAACTTGTAACACAACTCAAGTTCCACATTCATATCAACTTGAAAAACAACTCAAGTCCCACATTTATATCAACTTGAAACAATGCATATCAAATCAAGTTCGTATCACATATCCATATCAAAATCCACATCATATCAAATCAACATCAGATCAACATCAACTTGAAACATTGAAAATCAAATCAAGTTATCTCTAAAATCCATATAAAAAACACCATATTGGAACTCATATCAGAGAAATTATCAAAACAACGACATCAGACATGTAGACTAACTATTGCACCCATCCCAGCAAAATTGGCAAACACCTAAATATCTTTCTTCATCCCATCATCCCTAATAAAATCCTATTTTTCTACCTATGCGCTAAAATCTTTTTTCTAAGCGCTAAGCTGCTGGCTAGGCGCTACCTAAAATCCTCCATGCGCTATCGCATTAACCCTAAGCACTAAAATGCACCTATGTGCTACCCTGATCTATCAATGCGCCACCCAATGCACCCAAAGTGCTAAACTTGGCTATGCGTTATCCTAATCTGGCTAAGGGCTGCAAATCTACCCCTATGCGCTAGGTCATACCTACGCGCTAACCTAACCTACCCATACAACCCCTGTCTAACCCTAAGTGCTAGGTCTACGTGATACCCTACCTGCTTCCACCTGCGCACTATCTTGTGAACCTGATGTGCTACCCTACCCCCCCTCTACGCTATCCTAACCTACCTGGATGCTACCCTAGTTCCTAAGACCCTACATGCTATGTTTTGTTTTGTATGCGCTACGGTTTTGACTAGACACGCTAAACCGTTAATTTCCGTGACAAAAAATAAAAAACCTGACTAAAAATGACAAAACAAAAATCAAAAAGGGCTCAAAAATGATGACTTACCGATGGTCCATACATGGTGGGCCTCTGATACCTCCTAACGCACTCGAATTGATGAGAAGCAAAGGGAATCGACATTTTGTCTTCTCTCCAAATGTCACTTTCTCCAAAGTCAACAAGCACAAATGAGACAAAAGAAATCATTTTTTACCTTTTTATGGGGTAAACAGAAATTAGGGTTACATGGTGGAACATGGAAATTGCTCATGTTCTCACTTCTAACCCTAACAAACATCATTATCGAGAGATGAATCAAATTATCACATTCAAAAAAGACAATTTTAAAATGCAATCAAATTTATCAACTCTAATCAGATTTTCAAAATTTTGATTCATCTCCCAAGGGGGCATTATCAACATCATTTATCAAATCTGGGGCATGCAATGAGCATCTCGATGCGACATCACACTAATCATAATCAAATTTTGATGACACATCATTTTTCTTTGAATCAACATGTGCACACACGTCACTTCAAAGAGGGGAAAAATGTAGACATATAAAAATGACCATATTCCTAAATGAATATTTAATGTTCATTTTATTCTCATTCCTCTATTTAGTTAAATCTAATTTAATTAAATCACCCACATTCCTCTATTTTAATTAAATAAATTATTCAATTTATTTATTTAAATTCACTTAAGCCTTTTATATCATTTAATTGAATAAATCATTTTATTTAATTAAATCCCTTCTTTCTACTTTTTAATTAAATTTACATTTAATTAAATAGTTCACCCCAAGCAAATAAATCCAATTTATTTAAATTCCTCCAAATTAAAATAAAGCAATTTATTTTAATTAAATCCTATTATCCCTCACCCACTTGCATTTTCCTACATCTCCCACTTGCCTCCTAAATCCCCTTCCTAAATTCATTCTAGAACCCATCTAATCCTAATCAATTCAGCTAAACCCTTCATTTATCCCTTTTCCCTAAATTTAAGGAGGTCATTTCTCAAATTTGGAGTAAAGTCTTCCAAGTCATTAAAGCCTTTATGCCTTCAACAAGCTAACTTATTGAATACCCCCAAATTGGGAAGGACTCTTACAAGTTTGTCCCCAAAGTCTTTCAAACCATTAATGGTTAACTAACCCTTAGTGGCATGGTTAGAGACTTTTTGCCTAACTCAACCCTCATCTAACCCAAGAGTCTCATTAAGCATTCATTGCTTTGACCATGGTTATCCCTTTAACCCTTGCACAAGAGTTTACCCCTTGGGTAAAAGCTTTATCCATTGGATAACCCTAACCTAACCTTAACCCTTACCTTCTAAGGTAACCATGAGGTCTTCTCAAGCATTTAATGTTTCTTACCTCTCCTTTCAAGCAGTCTTATGTTGATAGTTGTCACCATTTCATTGGTGAAAATTGTAAACATGGATTGATAACTTTCAATCCTGACCCTTGATAAGCTCCTCCAATCTTGACCATCCATTGCCCTATTTTCCCTATAAATAGAGCCCTCATTCCTCCATTTTCATATCTCCAAGTTTTTAGCATCACACTTATACTTAAATTTAGCAAGCATTTAGCCTCTCTTTGTAATAGAAATAAATCTAATAATCATTTTAGAGTATTTCTATCATCTTAGATTAAATCATATAGCTAATATATCATGTTAGGATAGTATTTTTACTAACCTTGTCATCTTATCATCTAGTTTAGTTCATTTACTAGAATCACGCATAAATAGGATGCATTCATACTAAATTCAATCAAAAGCATCCCTCGTTCTTGCATTCGTCATCCCTAAGTCACTTTGCTTAGTGATCTGAGAGCAAAGGCATTGGCTTGAGGGATCTTGTGAGATAGAGAACCATGGAACACTCCTTGGGAAGTTGAGCCATTCCTCATGGCTCCATAACCTGCATCAAGAGTCCCATGGGTGTGTGGGCATAATCTTTGAAATATTTTTCACATTTTGAGTTTCATTGAACTGCATTTCCTGCATACACTTTGAATCCCTTATATGCAGCAAATGCCAACAACATCCTTACTCCTTCTAATCTAGCAACAAGAGCAAATCTTTCACCATAATCCTCACCTTCCTCTTGAGCATACCCTTTTCAAACTAACCTCACCTTGTTTCTTACAATCCTTCCTTCTTCATCTAATTTATTCCTAAAGACCCATTTTGTTCCAATTACATTCTTATCCTCTGGTCTAGGAACAAGTGACCATGTCTGATTCTTCTCAATTTGATCTAACTCTTCATTCATTGCATTCACCCAATCATCATCTTTTAGTGCTTCCTTAACATACTTGGGTTCAGTTGTAGATATCAAACATGAGTTCTCTTGGATCTGTCTCCTGGTTTGCACACTTGTATTCTTATCACCAATTATCTGCTCTTGTGAATGATTCAATCTGACATATCTAGGTATTACCTATGCCGGTTCTACATCTTCAGCATTAGGTTCTTCATTTTCGTCCTTACTGTCATCGCTTATTGGTTGAGCATCTAATTCTATATTTTTCGGTTCTTCATTGTTCTTTGCCTCTGATTCAATGATCACAAACTTTTCTTCATTATCATCCTTTTCAAGTTCTGATCTGCTTGTACCTTCAGACTTATCAGATAGATCATCAATTTTTACATTAGTACTTTCAACAATTCTCTTAGTTCTCTTATTGTAACATTTATATGCCTTACTCTTAGAAGAGTAACCAAGAAAAATTCCCTAATCAAATTTTGCATAAAATTTCTCAGTGTAGTTATCTCTCTTAATAAAACATTAACTTCCAAAAATTTTAAAATAACTTACACAAGGGTTTTTTCCATACCATATCTCATAGGGTGTCTTATCATTAACTCTCTTCACCAGTACTCAATTTAAAGTGTATACAGCAGTACTAACCGCTTCTCTCCAAAACATTTTGGATACATCACCCTGTAATAACATGGTTCTTGCAGCTTCAACTATTGTTATGTTCATCCTTTCTGCTATGTCATTCTGTTGTGGTGTCCTCATAGAAGACATCTTTCTTTTTATACCATGTTCATCACAATACTTAACAAATTCATCAGATGTGAATTTACCTCCTTAGTATGATCTTAAACACTTCAGGTTCTTACTAGTTTCATTCTCAACCAAAGCTTTAAATGATTTAAATTTACTAAATGCTTATGATATCTCCTTCAAAAATTACACGCACATCATTTTAAAATAGTCATCGGTGAAGATCATGAAATACCTATCACCGTAATAACTCTTTGTTCTCATAGGGCCACAAAGATCAGTATGTACCAAATCTAAAATATTCTCATAAATACAATTCTTGCTCTTGAAAGAAATAGAGATCATCTTACCGATTTGACATTCTTTGCATATCACACTATCTGCTTTGACAATTTGTGGTAATCCTCTTATAACACTTGACTTTCTTATCTTAACCAAATTATCAAAATTAGCATGACAACATCTTTTATGCCATAACCAATTGTCTTCCATTCTTGCAATAAGACAATTATTAATGTTACTATTCAAATGGAATAATTTACCTCTAGTTTGCTTCCCAGTAGCAATTAGTTCACCATTACCTCCAAGAATTTTGCAGACTCCACTTTTAAACTCAAACAAATAACCTTTATCATTGAGTTGACCAACACTTAAGAGATTATACTTTAGACCATCAACCCAAAACACATCATCAGCATTACTCTTCCCATTTAGAGATTGAACCTTTACCTTTCATCATGCAAGGAGAGTTATTTCCAAATCTAACAACACCTCCATCAAATTCATTAAGGGTTATGAACTTACTTTTATCTCTATTCATGTGGTGTGATCAACCACTATCTATAATCCATTCATCACTATTCTCCATATGAGATACTAGTGCCTTTTCATCTATCAATTCCTCCTTCATGGCTACAAACACAATTTCTTCATTATCATCTTCATCTTTAGACTCCTCGTCGATCACACCTTCATCTACTGCAACATAACAATGTTTCTTTCCCTTTCCTTTGAATCTTCTAAACTTCTCTTTCTTATCGGTGTTAGGGAAATTAGCAGCAATATGACCAATTTTACTACAAGAGAAACACTTCAAAGGTAGCTTTCCTTTATACTACCAGTGCCTCTTGGAAATATCTTTGCTAATAGTGCCTCAAGTTCCATCATTTTATATTCATTGTCTTCGTTTCCTTGGTTACTTCTATGAATTGACCTACACTCATGATTTTGACATACATCTTTTCCTTTTCTAGCAGATGAACTAGTAACAAAATCTTTATAGGCAGATTCAGTAGATTTTGTCACACTATTGTCAAAACTATTTAACTCAAAAGTTGTAAGATTACCATTCAATGAATCAACAGTTACCTTATCCTTTGAAATAGATCTAAGTTCTTGGATTGTAGATACTCTTATAGCATACTGAGGTTGAAGAGTTCTAAGAATTTTACATACCATAGCATCATCTTCTATTTTACCTCCAGCATGCCACCAACAACTTTGATTCTTTGACCATGCTGTGCAATATTTTCTCCTTCAATAATTCTCATGTCATCGAACTTTCCTCTCAAGCTTTCCTCTTTGGCTCTTTTAACATTCTCATGTCCTCCATAGATTGTCTCTAACTTTTCCTAAACCACACCTGCAGTTTCCAATCCTTGAACATCAATATATTCTGAATCAGATAAAGTACTTACAATAGCTTCTAGGGCTTGCATGTTATCTTGCTACTCTTTGAGTTCATCCAGTGTCAAGGGAGTAGTTGTAGGAGCAACAAATGTTGTTTCAATTTGCTTCCAATATTGTGCACCAAGACCTTTGATGTAGATCTCCATTCTATCTTTCCAAATCTTATAGTTATCCTTGTTGAACTTAGGACCCCCTTTCTTCATCATCTTGACTTCCTCACAATCTTTCCCTCAAGCGATTAGGCTTTCTACAAATAGAGGACCAAATCTCTGATACCAATTGTTAATCCTATAAGGATCCGGTTAATACTGAGAGGGGGGTGAATCAATATTAAGACCAATTGAAACTTTCAACCCAAAATCAAACTTATATCAGATCTGAAATCACTTATCAAATATCTCCACTTCTTTAATCAGATCTAACAACCTCTTTATCCAATTTGCTAACACATAAATCAAATCATTTACCACATCTATCAATTCTTTCACCACTTAAACAATCATATAGATTTGATCATTTGCCAACTCATTATCCTCATCAATCAGATCAAATACTTTCTCTATCAACTCTTATCAGTATCGGTAACCTTTGATAAACCTCTGATAAAACATCATAACCAGTGTCTCAAAAATAATGCATGAAATGAAACATAAACATGAATATCTCATGAAAATCATTCCACACATGAACACCATAATTTTTTGACGTGGAAACCCAAAAAGGGAAAAACCACGGTGGGAGTTGACACTCACAAATATTTGTACTCTTTTGAAGTATGCCATGTTAGGAGCTTAGCCCTATTAGGAGCTTACAATACGCCCTGTTAGGAGCAGACCTTGTTAGGAGTCACTCGGTTAAGGGATTTGCCTAGCAGTCCAGTTAGGAGCTTGATGACCTATTAGGATCAACCTCATGACAGGATTTAACACTCTTTTGAAAGTTGCCTTGGTAGGGGACTTAAATTTTTAAGGCCTGTTAGGACCTACCCATTTAAGGGATTTAACCTGTTGCAACTATTAGGGAACAACAGTAAGAAAATGATCTATTACTTGCACTTCTCTTCTTTCTTAATTAGATCCAATTATGCACAACACTCTACAACTCTCAGGAAGATCTCACACTTCTCTTAGATGGCTTAATACATTGTCTAAGACCACCAACATCATAAACATCAACTGTGTCATCCTAAATAGCCATCTCAACTAGGTTGGACACTAAACCCTAATTACATCATGAATTTACAATACAAATCATAAGAGATCATCACAAATTGATATATAGATCATTACAACAAATTACGATGCAATATCAACCGTTGGTTGATTGTAACCCATCACAAAAATCCGATCTGTACCAAAGTAAAAACCTCAAAACACTCTACTAAGCATTTTGTTGATTCCCAAGAAATTCTTCCTTGAATCGCGCCAAAATAGAAATTAAATTATTCACATGGGTTGTGCCATGTTACCACCTTCATGTAGACTCATCGTTGATCACCACCATAACAGAAATCATTATCATTTTGATGATCTCTTCACCAGTCCTTAAACCCTAATAATGATGAATAATAAGAGGGGGGGTGAATTAGTATGCCAAAAATTTATGCACTTAAACACTTTGCTAGACAAACAGTAAACCGGTAAAACAATTTAGCAGACAAACCGGTTAGCACACATGCAAACCAAATAGCAAATAATGCATTCACCCACAAAAGCACAAACACCATAACACAAGAGATTTTGACATGGAAACCCAAATGGGAAAAACCACGGTGAGATGGAACTCACAAGTAACTATCTGCAGAATAGGAACCAGACCTGTTAAGGTCAAACCAGTTAAGGTCATACAATGTTCTTTACCAGAACAGATCCTATTAGGAATCTCAATCTCTATTAGGAGATAAGTCTAGTTAAAGACTACCTTGCTAGAGGATTTTAGATCCACGGATGTGAACCACCTTGTTAGAGGATTTTACAAAAGACCTTTTGAGCCTACTCGGTTAAGGGCTACAGGCTTGTCGAAGATGTGAGTAATCAACAAGTGAGTGATCTATCAAATAGCACAGATTTCTTGGTTAGATCCTTGATAGCTCGTTCCTAATGCATTCAAGCATTACTGCAGTCTTCAATACTTTCACACTCTACAAAAACTTGTCAACCACCTTAAACCCTAGCAACAACATCAACCACAACAACAACCTAAAACCCTAGACATGATGTCCTTATAAAGGAATCTAATTTCATGTCAGTCCAATAGGATTACAATACAATTTCCTAGGTTCAATGTATCTGGACACTTTTGGTAACATGACACAATATGCACTGCCAAAGTGTCGGCACCGCTAAACAATCGGTGGATGGTAACTCATCACAAAATGTCGGTTGGTAACTCAGCACAGAGTATTACTGATTCAAACAAAATACTAGTTTAACCAAAATACCAGTTGCCGGTTTAACAAAATGAAGACTGGAAAAATGTGATGAACCGCTTCGTTTCTTCATACCGCTTGAGATCTTCGAACCGCTTGGAGTCTTCATGCCGCTTAAGACCAGTGAACACTTCCTGCAAAACACTGATAGTCTAAAGACTATAATACATGATACCAGTTGGAACAAATACTGGTTGAGCTTTAACTCATACAAACAAAAAGTGATCTCAAGATAAGTGTGTGACCATCAATGACAATCACAACATCAAACATCAAAAATGCCAACAATCTCCCCCTTTGGCATTGATGGCAACACTTAGGAAATTTTGACATCTAAGTATTTTACAACAAAAATATGCCAGAATCAAAATTACTCCCCCTAAGCATATACACTATCCCTTTTGCAGAAAATACAATGTATACTACTTCTTAATAGACATAACATGAAAGTATACATTAAAACTTTCAAAATTTATACTTCTCCCCCTTTGCCAACAATGACAACAAACTATTACAGACTAACACCTGTGTCATTAGTATGAAAAAGAATAAGAGTTTATGACAATAAGGAATAGAACTTGTCAAAAATAGATTTAAAGTCCTACAAGAATTGTTTCATAGATAAAGACTAGGACTCAAGTAGGGAGGTGGCTTCTTCTTTCTTTGTCTGCATTTGGGAGACCTGTTATTCCATGGCGTCTATTGTGCTCATCTCCCATGTTGTCATTAAGGCATCCATATTAAGATAGCACTTCTGAAGTATTTGCAGATGTGGGAGTATAACTAGTTGTAGCTCCTGCAAATCTCGTGACTAGGTGCTGATATCATGCTCTATTTTAGTATACTGGATATGAAACCGGTGAATGGTTTGCCCATAAGTTGTAAAGGAGTCATATGGTGGCTTGAAGGTGCTCATATATGATTGTAGATCAGATTGAAGCTTTTGCTTCTATGCAAGCACATTGTCACAGAAGAGATGGGGTTGGCAAATCTTGCTGAGTAGAAGATTCCCCTCATCTAGAGCATTCCTTATATCCTTCTATGCTTTTTGCAATTCAGACTGAAGTTCATTAAGCTTCTTTACCAGGGTAATGTTGAGAGCCTTTTGATGCTCTTTCTTGGCATTTGCCTTTGCTACCTCCTTTAAGCTCTACACTTGATCATCCACTACTGTGCATAGGAGCTTCAATTGGGCCAATGATGAGTCAGTGCTAGGGAGGTTTGTGCCGGGTAACAAACTAGTAAGAGTGTCCACCGCTACTTGGATCACATCTTCCTCCTTCTTCCTCCTTATTACCTCTAGGCGTTCTTAAGTGACCTTAATGCTCTGCAGCATCTCTATTTCGCTGGTAGACTGGAGGTCAATAGGACTAGTGAGATCAACCGGTTTGGCATGACTACCGGTTGCCTTTGGAGTCTCCATCTAGATGTTTTTCGTCGCTTCTTCTTTCTCTTCTTCCTTCTTTTTCTTCTCCACCTCTTTCCGCTTCTCCTCTTCCTCTGCTTGCTTCTTCTCCTTCTCCTTTCTTTTCTCCTCTTCCTTATCCTCTTCTTCTTTTTTCTTCTTCTCATCTTCTTGCTTCTTTTTCTCTTCTTCTTCTTTTCTCTTTTCCTCCTCTTTCCTTTTCTTCTCCTCTTCATCTTTCTTCTTCTTCTCTTCTTCATCTTTCTTCTTCTTCACTTCTTCATCCTACTTCTTTTTCTACTCTTCATCCTTCTTCTTCTTCTCCTCTTCATCTTTCTTCTTCTTCTCCTCTTCATCCTTCTTCTTCTTCTCCTCTTCTTTCTTCTTTTTCTCCTCTTCATCCTTCTTCTTTTCTTCTTCTTCTTTCTTCTTCTCCACTTGCTTCTTTGCTTCCTCATTTTTGTCCTCAGTTTCCTTTTTCTTATCTACCTATTTTGCCTGCTTCTCCTATCTTGTTGCTTCCGATGGTGTTCCTTGAGTAACATTCTCTCCATCCAGAGCATCAACATCAATAGTGTCGATAGGTTTAACAACTAGATTTCCTTCATTGTCAAACACTTCATCTGGTTCTATGACTGTCAATTCTTATTTAGCCTTCTTGCTAGCTTGAAGTGCTTTATGCGTATGAACTGCTGTTGTCATATGCCAATGAGTGTCTTTTTCAACATCATCAATTCTTCCTTCCAATAACCAGAGTCTTCTTCTTCTAGTGAAGAAGAGTCCTTTATTCTAGTTGATGACCTCAAAGAGCTCAGAGTTGGATAGGTCAGGAAAGTAGTGGGCAAATACTTTCTCCCTTATTTCCTATTCCTTTTCTATGGCAATGCGCCATTTATTGTCTAAGGACATATACAAAGAATTCGGTGTCTCAGATCTAATTTTTGAAGGCGATCGGTCATTAGCACATAAATATTTAACAATTTCCTGTTCAGCTGCTTCCTTTTCATCATCATTAAAGTCATAAAAACAATCAATTAAATCATTCAGTAGTTTTCTTCTAGTATTCTTTATGGTTCTTTGACAATGTGTCAAAGGTTTGTAAGAAGAAATGTCAATATTTACTGGTGCAGATGATACCGGTTCATTCTTTGTCTTTTTCTTTGCTTGTCTTGTCTTCTTAGGTTTTTCCTCAGACACAGTTTCTTCTGAGTTTGGTGAGGCATTCCTTGTCTTCCTCTTCATCTCAAAGACTTTGGTAGGTGCTGATACCGGTTTCTTCTTTGTAGGTGACCGCTTGGTCACTTTAGGACTGGCTGTCATTACTGGTGTTGATGTCGAAGGCACTACCTTTCCTTTCTTTTCAGGGGATTCTACAATCGGTGCAACCCTTTCCAAATAGGTGTCAGTTCTCTTTGCCTTGGGATCTAGGGGTGAGGCAATTAGGGTAGATGCACACCCATCCAGCATATCATACATCACCTCATAGCCCATAGGCTCCACTTCTTCCTGTCTAGGTTCAACGGCCTCCATTATGAATTGATCAACTTCGATGATAAAGTAGATATCATCTTCATACTTCTTGACAATGTCACTAGATATCCTCATCCTTAGGCTCATCTTGCTTCTGAACTCATCATATTACTTGTTCAGAACATCAGGGTAGCCGGTTCCAACTGCTTGCAGACTTTCTTTGATCTCCTTGGTAACCAGTTGGTCCACAGACCACTAAATGTCTCCCACTCCTGGGAAGTAACCTTGGAAATAAAAGAATAATCCAACCAGTAGCTAACCAAACTTGAAATTCAATGCATTATCATGTTTGATTGATTTTAGATTCAACATGAGTTGCCTATGCATACCGGTGCAGAGGTTGAATGATGCATCTTCCTTGATCATTCGATAAGTGACATTTACCGCTGCAGCAGATACAGATTTAATTCTGTTGGCTGAGAATGTTTGGTATCCAATCACCATGCATGCATACTTCACGAGGTCATCCTTGATGGAATTAACAGTCATTCCTCATGAGTCGCTCACTGAACCAGTGAGCTTGGACATTTCAATCTTGCTGACCTTCCTTAGGGCTGGCACTTCCCCTGTATTGCAGAAACCAGTGGCGACATGATTAGCTTGAGGAGTGATATCATGCATCCTCTCTAGGTACATCTTATCACCATGAACTCTGCTCAAAATGATTCTAATGTGGTCATCTATGAAATCCTCTAGGAAGTAGACTGCATTGTGAAGTTTCTTCTTCTCCAAAATGCTATACTCCGGTTTTATCCTTGTATCCCTCCAACAAAATAGACCTAGCTGCAAATGGATCACAAGAGACCCTAGGTCTTCGATTTTGCAATCTATATAATCTGAGATCCCTTCTTCTACTATAACCCTAACCGATACTTGTGACAAAGCATTATATTTTGATTTTCTTCAAATGAAATCCATAGAGTCGACAGTTGCACTAGAACTATCATGAGATGCGGAAGCCATGACAAAATAGAAAGATCAAGAAATACCTTTCAAAAAATGAGAATTTAGGGGTTTGCAAATTCCACTTCACTTTACACTTCTTCGGTTGTACAATCACCACTTTGTGTTCTTCTCTTGACCGTTTGCAATTTGCTTTTTGAATCTCCTTCAAGGTTTTCAAATTTCTCTGAATCGCAACACAAATCACTTTATCGCCGCTCTACACTTGAAAACCTTCTTCGCTTCAAAAAATGATAGTGACAAATGATTTGAAAATTCCTTTTAAACATATTCCTCACCTACCATAATTAATGCTCTACCATTAGGGTGTAAACCCTAATTTGTCTTTTACCATTTCTAGTCTTCTGCCAAATGACAGGTATCACATACTGGTTAAGGTCTTTTAGCGGTGTAAACTGGGGGTTCCAAACATTTTTCCATTTTCTCCCCCTAAGCTTTTATGATGCTTAGTTTGTCGTTTCCGATATTTCCACACTAGGTGCAGAAACTAGTTCTTCTTGTAACACTGCTGGTTTCTTCTTCCATGTTTTGTTCATATCCACTTGAACAGTGTCAATATCAATTTTTCCTTCCGGAGTGACTGGTATGTCATCAGTTATGCTCTTTCTACTTCTACAGAATCTGGCAATGTGACTCGGTTTGTTGCAATGATAGCAAACCATTCCAGGTGCTCTCCAAGGTCCATTATTCATGTTTCCATTCTTCCTCCTATATGTTGCAGCAGTGTGACCATGACCATGACCATGACAAATCCAACAGTTTGCTCTCCCTTTGGTTGCCCCTTGATAGCCACTGCTACCTGACTGATGAATATAGGTATTAAACCGGTTGGGATTCCAGTTCACAAAAGATTCTGGACCAACTCCTTGATTCCTCTGAGGATACCTTCCGGTGTTGTGCATGATAGACCTGCATTCAAATGCTTTATGCCCAAACTTGTTGCATGCATAATAGTTACCATTCAATTTATAGGATCTAGGCTTATCATTTAGAAAATAAGGAAAATTATTGTAAGCCTTACTCCTACACACATTGGCAGTATGTCCTTCTTTAAGATAGTTAAAGCAAATAGGTTTAAACTATTGCTTACCTTTATCCTTTGATGTAGGTTGATTCTTTGATGTTCCAACATTTGTACCAAAAGTATCACCTTCCTCATGATCAGAATAACCAAGTCCATCAGTATTCTTGACAGGTTTGGCAAATTCAAGCTTTTTCTCTAGCTTGACAGTACTCTTGTTGAACTTAACAAGTATTTTGTTTGACTCAGAGAGTTATTTGGAAATAGCAGCATTTGTTTCCATCAAGTTTTCATTCTCAGAGATGGCTATGTTCAGTTCTCCTTGCATGTCTTCCTTTTCCACTTTGCTCGCATGGAGTTGAACGGTTAGAGCACTGATCTCTTGCTTCAACTTGGAGATCTCATGATCTTTGTCCTTTACCAGATCTTCAGCCTTCCTCTGGGTCTCAAGCTCTTGACACATTCAGATAGTCAATCCTTCCAACTCCTTTCTCGGGTTGGAGTTTGATTCATTCAGCTTTTCTACTTCTTGAATTAGGTCTTCCATATCCGCTTCATCAGAAGAACTATTTTTAGATAGCTCCATCAGTTTCTCAGCATGTTCTCTCCTTTTTGCCTGAGAAGCCTTATATTTTACCATAAGCTCATCATAGGCTTGCTCAGACTAAGTGACATGATGAGTAAGTTCCCTCAATGTGTATTCCCCCATATCTCTTTCCAAGTGGTTAAACTTATAGAAAGGTAGGCTCTGATACCCATTGATGAATACTAAGAGGGGGGGTGAATTAGTATCCAAAAAATTCTGCACTTAAACACTTTTCTAGACTAACAGTAAACCGGTAAAATAGTTCGATAACACAATGATGAACGAATAGTACCAAACTGGTACTGAGAGGGGGGGGTGAATTAGTACAGGCAAAAACACAGTCTTAAGCCAATTTGACAATAGATACTTCAAATGACTGGTAAATAGTGATATCGGTTCAACACAAACTGCAACCGATAAAGCCAAGAGTGTCTAAGACAAGCATTAACCGGTTCATCACTTAGCTTTTTACTTAACTCAAAACAACACTACCATTTCACCCTCATGCATGAATAGGTGATCTATTATCAGATCTTCACTATAACTAGTTCAACATGATTTACTGACAGGCATAAAACACAGAACCATCATATGCTTAATAGGTAATAACAAAACATCACAAGATAAAAGCATCACACATGACACACTTGTTTTTCATGTGGAAACCCAACTGGGAAAAACCACGATGGGGATGAATACCCACAAGTTTCTTTTGAACTCTTTTGAAGTCCACTCTGTTAGGAGCCTAGTCCGATTAAAGACATTATAATAGGTTCTGCTAGGAACCAATCCTATTAGGGATCACCCGGTTAAGGGATGGCTATAATACCTAGTTAAGGGTTAAACCCGGTAGGGCTATCTTGTTAGAGGATTTCAAGAACTTAATAGCTAAAGGATCTCCAGAGCTCTATAGATTCTTAGAACTCATTAACTTCGAGTTACCCTGTTAAGGGATTTGTATCAAGCCGGTTAAAGCTACCATGTTAGGGGATTTGTATCAAGCCCAGTTAAGGCTGCCCTATTAAGGGATTTCACAACTGTTGAAATGGTTATAGATCAATAGGAATTACAATGATCTGGTAACAGCACTCAATGCTAATGCAGATCCATTTTGGCTCCTCTTATCGATCTGCACATTCACTTTGTAGGTATATCTTTTCTCCTTTGGTCTGGCAAGAATCATGTATCACTTTCCTTGGATACACACATACAACTTTTTCCAACAACCTTTGAAAGAAACATAACATCGACCTTATAGGAAATAGACAGGTTGGTAGCAAAAACCCTAAACCCTAAACCTGTTAGGTTAAGCAATTCAAACAGTTCAATCCTGACCATTGAATCATACTACATTAAATGCAACAATCTTGAATCAATCTCAAGACATTCTCCATTGTCCATTATCCACCAATTTCTTGGTGGCTGATAACCCATCACGCATTATCACCATTTGACAAACTTTGCACATTCCCGAGGTAGATAGGAATAGTCTTCTTCATGCAAGATCCTTCGTGTGCATAGAGCTTACGTGGCAACATGACCTGTTCTCTGTTATATTGTTAACTCATCTCACAAAGATCACCGATTGAGTCACACAGGCTTGAGGTACTCCAACCAAAAATCCTGAAGTGGAAACTACCTACCAACCAGTAGTCACACAATGCTTCCATGTGTTGATTCCCATAACTACATGTCGGTTCATCTTGAACAAATATGCCACTTCACTTTGGCATATATACTGGTTCATACATATGCCAGTTCACATCATGTCACATATTGACATCAATGACAACATACAGTATCATTATGTCTTCATACTGGTTCACATAATGCCAACAATCTCCCCCTTTGGCATTGATGGCAATATACAAAGATATCTCTCTGCTTCAGAGCTTCTCCCCTATTTGCTGCAGATATCTTTTTCACTCCACTCTTTCTCCCCCTTTGACAATAATGCCAAAGTGGAGGCACAAGCATCTCAGTTCCATTATGCTGCTCCCCCTAAGGAGTGGCATCCTTCAACACATCAGTCAACAAAAATTTGACTATGCAATACCTGACTGATGTGGAACAAAGACTTTTAGTTCACCTCCTAAAGGGGAAGTACCCCCAATTCACCTCTTAAATGCACAAATGTAATCTTTGGGAGAGGCTTGGTGAATATGTCTACTAACTGCTCCTTACTGGAGACATGTTCCAGTGCAATCTCTTTATTCTGAACCTTTTCCCTCAAGAAATGATACTTAAGCTCAAAATGCTTGGTTCTAGAATGTAAAACCAGATTCTTTGAAATATTGATAGCACTTGTGTTATCACAGAATATACTTACCAGTTCAGATATAGGAATTTTGAAGCCTTCTAGTACAAGCTTCATCCAAATTGTCTAAGTGCAGTTCATGAAAGCTACAACATACTTCGCTTCCGCTATAGACTAAGAGATACAACTCTTCTTTTTACTCATCCATGAGACCAGTCTACCACCAAGAAAGAATGCACCACTAGTTGTGCTTTTCCAGTCATCCACATTACCTACCCAATCAACATCTGTGAACACTTTCAGATTGAAATCATTGATGTATGGGTACCACAATCCATAGTCAACTATTCCCTTCAGATACCTAAGAATCTGCTTGACTGCAATCAAGTGGGATTCTCTTGGACTTTTCTAGAACCTTGCAATAATGCCAACTGCATGTGCAATATCTAGTCTGCTATGCACTACATAATGCAGCTTACCAATCATTGATCGGTATTCCTTCTCATCAACCAGTGCGGAATCATCCTCTTTTGTCAATTTGCAACCAATCACAATCGGTGTACCAACTGGTTTGCTATCTTCCATGCCAAAGGTCTTCAACACCTATTTGACATATTTGGACTGAGTGATAAAGATTCCATCTTTCATCTGCTGGATTTGTAGTCCAATGAAGAGCTTAATCTCCCCTATGAGTGACATTTCAAACTCTTTCTTCATCTCATCAGCAAACTCATGACTCATCTTGTCATCTCCTCCAAAGATAATGTCATCAACAAAAACTTCATAGATCAGGATCTGATCTCCTTCAGACTTCAAGTAGATATTGTTGTCTTCACTTGTTCTCTCAAATCCAATCTTCACAAGATGGGAATGTAAGCGCTCATACCATGCCCTAGGTGCTTGCTTTAGACCATATAAGGCTTTATGTAGCCTGCATACCATATCACTATCTTCAGATAGGGAAAACCCATCTGGTTGCTCTATATACACCTCCTCTTCAAGTACACCATTTAGGAATGCAGATTTTACATCCATTTGATATACCTTCAATCCTTTAAAAGATGCATATGAAAGAAGCATACGAACTCCTTCCAATCTGGCTATAGGAGCAAAGGTTTCTCCATAGTCTTCTCCTTCTTCTTGAGCATATCCTTTTCACACCAATCTGGCTTTATTTCTAATCACCGTGCCATCCTCATTCAGCTTGTTTCTAAAAACCCATTTGGTACCAATAACATTTTTATGCTTTGGTCAGGGTACCAAGGACCATGTACCATTTTTCTCTATCTAGTCAAGTTCCTCTTCCATTGCCTTGATCCAGTCTTCATCTTTATGAGCCTCTTTGAATGATTTAGGCTCAAATTCAGAGATCATACATGAGTTTTCTCTGATCTTTCTTCTTGTAAGGATTCCTGCATCCTTAACTCCTATGATCTTCTTAGGATCATGATTCAGCTTGACATACCGAGGAATGGTCTTGACTTTTTCTTCTTTCTTTTCCTCTTCATTCTCCTCTTCATCAGTATTAGCATTCACCGGTTCAGGAACACTGTTACTGGTACTTGGTTGACTAGCAACCGGTTCCTAGAAGGTAATAGCCAGTTCATTTACCACTTGCTTGCTGTTAGTTTCTTTAGTTTTCTCAAAGGTTTCATCAACTCTCACATTGATGCTTTCCATTATTCTCTGAGTCTTATTGTTATAACACTTCAGAGCTTTACTCTTGGTGGAATATCCTAAGAATATCCCCTCATCACATTTAGCTTCAAACTTGCCTTGATGTTCACTCCTCTTGATGTAACATTTGCTACCAAAAACCTTAAAGTAGCTAACCATAGGTGTCTTACTAGTCCAATACTCATAAGGAGTTTTATCCTTACCTTTCTTGATGAGTATCTGGTTCATTGTGTAGACTGCAGTGCTCACCGCTTCTCTCCAAAAGGTGTGAGCTACCTTTCCTTGAATCAACATTGTTCTTGCTGCTTCAACCACTATCTGGTTGTTCCTCTCTACTAGGCCATTCTGTTGTGGAGTCCGGGGGGCAGATAGTTGTCTCTTGATGCCAAATTCTTCACAATACTTGTTGAATTCACCAGAAGTGAATTCCCCTCCTTTATCAGTTCTGAGGCTTTAAAAGTTGATTCTATCTTTTGAACACTGCCATCAAAACTATTTAGCTCATAGGCTGTCAACTTGGCTATGATGGAGTCCAAGGATACCTTGGTCTTGTTTATTGATCTCAGCTCCTAAATAGCAGCAACCCTTATTGCATAGACCAGCAACAGGGATCTCAGGACTTTGCTTACCACAGTAGCATCTTCCATTTTACCACCTGCACTTTTGATATCTCTGACAATAGTTTTGATTCTAATGCCATACTGTTGAATGGTTTCACCTTCAACCATTCACATATCTTCAAACTTCCCTCTAAGGATTTCTTCCTTAGCTTGTTTTACATGCTCATCACCTCCATAGATATTTTCAAGAGCATCCCATACCTCTTTGGGATTTACCTTGTCCTGAACATCAATAAACTCAATGTCAAATAGACTACTAATAAGGGCTTCCATGACTTGCCCATTTTCTTGTATCTCTCTCTTTTGGTCATCGGTGAGAGTATCAGTAGGGACTACATAGACATTCTCAACATAACTCCAGTGTTGAGCACCCATGTTTCTGATAAATATCTTCATTCTATCTTTCCATATACCAAAATTTTCCCTATTAAACTTTTGACCTTCCCTCTTCATCATTTGACTGGGATCTTTACCTCAAGCGGTTAAGCTTAAAACATAGAGGTCCTAGATGCTCTAATACCAATTGATAACTCAATGATGAACGAATAGTACCAAACTGGTACTGAGAGAGGGGGTGAATCAGTACAGGCAAAAACACAGTTTTAAGCCGGTTTGACAACAGATACTTCAAATGACTGGTAAACATTGATACCGATTCAACACAGACTGCAATCGATAAAGCCAAGAGTGTCTAAGACAAGCATTAACTGGTTCATCACTTAGCTTTTTACTTAACTCAAAACAACACTACCATTTCACCCTCATGCATGAACAGGTGATCTATTATCAGATCTTCACTATAACTAGTTCAACATGTTTTACTGACAGGCATAAAACACAGAACCATCATATGCTTAACAGGTAATAACAAAACATCACAGGATAAAAGCATCACAAATGACGCACTTGTTTTTCACGTGGAAACCCAACTGGGAAAAACCATGATGGGGATGAATACCCACAAGTTGCTTTTGAACTCTTTTGAAGTTCGCTCTGTTAGGAGCCTTGTCTAGTTAAAGACATTACAATAGGTTCTGCTAGGAACCGATCCTGTTAGGGATCACTCGGTTAAGGGATGGCTATAATACCTGGTTAAGGGTTAAACTTGGTAGGGTTACCTTTCTAGAGGATTTCAAGAACTCAATAGCTAAAGGATCTCCAGAGCTTTATAGCTTCTCAGAACTCATTAACTTTGAGTTACCTGGTTAAGGGATTTGTATCAAGTCAATTAAAGCTACCATGTTAGGGGATTTGTATCAAGCCCAGTTAAGGCTACCCTGTTAAGGGATTTCACAACTATTGAAATGGTTATAGATCAACACGAATTACAATGATCTGGTAACAGCACTCAATGTTAATGTAGATCCATTTTGGCTCCTCTTCTCCTTTTGCACATTCACTTTGTAGGTATATCTTTTCTCCTTTGGTCTGGAAAGAATCATGTATCACTTTCCTTGGATACACACATACAAATTTTTCCAACAACCTTAGAAAGAAAACAACATCGACCTTATAGGAAACAAACAGGTCGGTAGCAAAAACCCTAAACCCTAAACCTATTAGGTTAAGCAATTCAAACGGTTCAATCCTAGTCGTTGAATCATACTGCATTAAATGCAACAATCTTGAATCGATCTCAAGACATTCTCCATCATCCATTATCCACCAATTTCTTGGTGGCTGATAACCCATCACGCGTTATCACCATTTGACAAACTTCGCACATTCCTGATGTAGATAGGAATAGTCTTCTTCATGCAAGATCCTTCATGCGCATAGAGCTTATGTGGCAACACGACCTATTCTCTGTTATACTATTAACTCATCTCACAAAGATCACCGATTGAGTCACACAGGCTTGAGGTACTCCAACTGTAAATCCTGAAGTGGAAACTACCTAGCAACCGGTAGTCACACAATGCTTCCATGTGTCGGTTCCCATAACTACATCTTGGTTCATCTTGAACAAATATGCCACTTCACTTTGGCATATATACTGGTTCATACATATGCTGGTTCACATCATGTCACATATTGACATCAATGACAACATACAGTATCATTATGTCTTCATATCAGTTCACATAATGCCAACACAGTTTAGCAAACAAACCGGTTAGCACACATGCAAACCAAATAGAAAATAATGCATTCACCCATAGAAGCACAAACACCATAACACAAGATATTTTGATGTGGAAACCCAAATGGGAAAAACCATGATGAGATGGAACTCACAAGTAAACTATCTACAGAATAGGAACCAGACCGGTTAAGGTCATATAATGTTCTTTACCAGAACATATCCTATTAGGAATCTCAATCTCTGTTAGAAGATAAGTCTGATTAAAGACTACCTTGCTAGAGGATTTTAGATCCATGGATGTGAACCACCTTGTTAGAGGATTTTACAAAAGACCTTTTGGGCCTGCTCGGTTAAGGGCTACAGGCTTGTCAAAGATGTGAGTAATCAACAAGTGAGTGATCTATCAAATAGCACAGATTGCTTGGTTAGATCCTTGATAGCTCATTCCTAATGCATTCAAGCATTACTTCAGTCTTCAATACTTTCACACTCTACAAAAACTTGTCAACCACCTTAAACCCTAGCAACAACATCAACCACAACAACAACCTAAAACCCTAGACATGATGTCCTTATAATGGAATCTAATTTCATGTCGGTCCAATAGGATTACAATACAATTTCCTAGGTTCAATGTATCTAGACACTTTTGGTAACACGATACAATATGCACTGCCAAAGTGTCAGCACTGCTAAACAATCGGTGGATGGTAACTCATCACAAAATGTCGGTTGGTAACTCAGCACAGAGTATTGCCGATTCAAACAAAATACCAGTTTAACCAAAATACTGGTTGCCGGTTTAACAAAATGAAGACTGGAAAAATGTGATGAACCGCTTCGTTTCTTCATACCGCTTGAGATCTTCAAACCACTTGGAGTCTTCATGCCGCTTAAGACCAGTGAACACTTCCTACAAAACACCGATAGTCTAAAGACTATAATACATGATACTGGTTGGAACAAATATCGATTGAGCTTTAACTCATACAAACAAAAAGTGATCTCAAGACAAATGTGTGACCATCAATGACAATCACATCATCAAACATCAAAAATGCCAACAACTAAAATCTTAATAAAACTTCATCAGAAATTTGAAAAAAGCCTTCCAATAATCATCACAAGTTCCGGTTCCGGTCAGATACTCCTTTCCATGATACAAGTTCACATTCCAAACAGCAAATCACCAATCATCGTTGATCGTCCAATTCAATCAAAACATCTCTACTTTACCGGTTAAAGTCCTATTTCACAAACTTCAGTTCTTTGTTGGTAAACCCTGTCTTCTAGTAAACCAAATCACTTAGATGACAAAACAAAACATTAGAAACATGAGTAATCACCATTTGACATTAGTTTCCATCAATGACAACACAAATAACTTATCAGGTCATCTAATCACAAAATATTAATATCTTCATCACAGATAGACTTCTATCCTTTACCGGTGCAGTCATTAGTCTTCAACTGCATCACCTGCATCTGTATCAATTATGCCAAATTCCAATAGTAGAACTCTTTCACAAAGCCATCTAGGTCATGGTTTCTCTTAAAAACTCTATTCAGACACCATGTGTTCATTGCAGCTTTCTCACTATCAATGACATCTTCAAGATAGTGCTTCCATGATTCATGGTCTTAAGACATATTCAAGTTAGTAGACCCTACCCTCTTTTATCAACTAGATCTACCTTTATGTTGCATGATCTTGTCAACTATTATTATTCACTTTTCCTTTTCCTATTATCATAAAATTTGTTTCTCACTTGTCTTTTGATTACTCTTAGCCTCTTTCCTCACCACAAAGAAGTGATGGAATCCTACACTTTAGCAAAGATCTTTAAGGTTTTATCATTGCATCCCACTAATAGATACTTTCATGTGGTCTATCATCCCATGCAATATATTGTCTAATACTAACAATAAAGCACAACATAATAATTGTACAACTCTTGTAAGATAATCCTTTGAACCTGCACTCTTGCCAATTAAAAGATTGTAAAGGAATAACCAGCTTGTTCGTTACCTTTTTGTTTTTCTTATTTGTTGTGTGTTCTTTTTCACATTTTGTTGACTACCATGTGCCCTAGTATTCACTATGACTATTATCTTTTACTTTCTTTCCATTTTTCTTACCACCTTTTACTCTTAACCACATGAAATATTGACAATAAAACCCATTCTTTCTTTGTTGAACTAAAAAACCTAAAAAACTCCATGGGGCATATTACAAGGGTTTAAATTATTCCTTATTATTATGCATGGATTAATACAATAGTCTTTTCCCATGAAGGAAAAATAAGACAAGTTTATATAAGGTTTATATCTTGTGTAATGGTTATAATTAAGGTCTCCTCAAATGAAACATGTGTTTCTTAAAATTGAAGCAGCAACTTATCATCTTGATATGATGATTTTGGTGTGCATACCTTTACATGCTCTTGCATGGTAAAGAGATGATGATGTTCAAGGTTTCCTTCAAACATCTCAAAATTCCTTTGATCTTCATTGATACATTTTCTCATCCAATCTACTTCACAACAAGTCTCCATGGCATTGAAATTTGGAACAAACATCAATAAAAATAAATATTTGCATACACTTTTCATTGAAAAAATTGGATGTAAGGACAATGGGTTGGAAAAATCCCTCATTGTAGCCCTTCTTTGTAGCATAAAGAACCTTGGTTGTATTTCACAAGTCTAAAAATATTGGTGAGAGGAAACAAAATGTGGAATAAACCCTAAAACTCAACCTAATCACCAAAACTTGAACTCCTCTTATGTAGAAAAACTCCTAAGCACACAATGTGGGTATATTTTCTTGATACAATTATTTTTGCAACATGGACTTGGTGCTTATTAATTATTTTGAATTCCTTTTGACTTGTGTAATACATCAAAATCTTATTAAATATTTAAGGCACTCTAGTAAGTCACAACATATTGAGAAAGAATAAGTCCCCCCCCCCCCTTAAAAAAAACATCAAGAACACATGTGACTATTAGACCAAGTGTCAAAATAGGCTAACATCTTTGATGACCTCTACAAATGTTTTTCCTGTTAAAACACAAAATCCCAATTACCTTTGACATTAATTGGATATAGGAGTCAAGGGCGACCTAAAACAAATTTAAACTCAGACCTGACCTGATATTGTTAACACCTCAAAAAGATAACAAACTGACTAAAAGTACCACTACAACTAACAAAAAGACTAAAAACAATGTGCTTCATCACTTGGAGGAAGGAAACTAAACAAAAATATGTTCATCAAAAATTATTTAAAAAGAATCTAGCCCATCCTAGGATGCTAACCAAATGATAAAACTACTTAAACAAAACCATTGATGCACTCATTAAAATAGTTGCCTGTTATTCTCAATGTACAATGTTTTTCATGCTTAAGGATGATCGATAAGAGATAGAGCATATATAGGTATCCAACAAATAGTTGCCAAGCTACTTGAAGGACATAGATAAACTCACTTACTTATTCATGATATGCATGCATACTGACATTGTGAAGTGGATAAGCAAGATGCATCTACTCTTCTTCAGTAACAACCTCATGTTTAGGTGCAAGCATGACTAGTATTTCTTTGTTGGCCTTCATCTTAGATAGATGGCTTATAGGATAGCATATTGAAAAGAGAAATTTTGAGCTATCTTTTCTAGTCTCTTTTTTATAAACTCCTTCTTTGACATCATTTTGTTGATTAAAAGCACTTGGTTCATATGGCTCAAGCGGATACATGGTTTTTTTCTCCATTTCACTATCTTGTTCACAACTTTTTAATTTGGAAATACTAATTTGTCATCAAGTTTTGAATAGAAGTCATATATTATGCTTAAGAACATGTCTTCTTCTAGATCATCCATAGCTTCTTCACACTTATCATGTTCTATTTCATGTTCATGGCCCTTTTCTTGGAATCTTGAAAAGATATCAAAAGCCATACCTTGGAAAATGGTTTTTAATTTTCTATCTTGTTCAAATTGACTAATACTTCATGCATCAAACCCTCTTCATTCTTCAAAACAAAGTTATCATTACTTTTCTCTTTGTAGACCAACACCCTATTAAATTATCTTTCATCTTCCTCCTTATTTTTCTCAACAAAACCAGATAGCTCATCAAACAAATTAGTTGGAAATTATCATCAGAAATTATTTCTTTCTCTTTAACGTGTTGTTCTAGTACATCATGCTTATCATTTTCTTGCAACAAGTCTGATTTTTCTACTTTTACATTGTCTACAAGTAAAATTTATTTCTTGTTCTACCTCAAACTCCTCACTTTTCTATTTGGTGAACCCATGTTTTTTATTAACAATAGGCATAACTAGATAAAGGTGAAAAATCAGGAGGACAAGAAGGTTGTTCTGGAAGGGAACCTTGGGGAGTTTTTTGGGTTTCCTTAAATAATATAGGTTGTTCTTGAGAAATAGTAGGCTCACTTAGTGTAATAATTTGTTCTTGCAATGTGTGAGGTCTACTAAACCTTGGAATTTCAAATTTAGGACACTTACTTGAGGGTTCAAGAGGCTTACTTTGTTTGAAACTTGGAAATTTGTAATTATGATCCTCCTCCTCAACAAAAATTTGATTTGGAAAAGAAAAAGATGATTTTGTTTCCAACCCTTGAAATTCAGCCAGCAAAATCTTCATCTGCTCTTCTTTTGCAGCCACCTCTATTTTAATATCCTCTTGATGTTGTCTCCTTTGTGTCTCCAACTCCTACTCGTGAAGATAAGCCTGCTAAGCCAACTCTTCCCATTGCATATCAAACTCTTTTTGCCTATTGATGTCGTTCACCTGCTTGATGAAGTCTAGCAACATGTTTTTCATGTCTCTAATGTCTCTAAGCTCCACATCTTTAGTATCTTGAGGTTGACTTTGCAAGCATGTGTTAGACAGTTCAAATAACAGGAAGACAACTGAGAGGGAGGGTGAATCAGTTGTCACATATTATTAGAACATTTAGCAATTAAAACTTTAATACCAGAACCCAAAACATTAATACTGGAATGCTTAAACCAAATATCGGAATAGTAGTTAAACCAATTAAGCATAAAAAATAATCAAAGGAATAAATACCATCCACATGACACAAAGATTTATACGTAGAAAACCCGATAAAGGGAAAAACCATGATTGGAAGCCTACCCACAGTCAGATAATACTTCTATAGTAAGTATGTGAATTACATTTGAGGGGCTTGCACTTGCAGGAAGGCCAACAGCCTAGAGCGCACTGCTAATCACAAAAGGAGTCTCACTAATTACATAAAAATCTAGACTACAATCTGGAGAAGTGTTTGAACTGCAAATATAGCATCTCCCATGCCTGAGTACAGTTCTGGTTAAGCTCTATACCGAAGGACTAAATCCTCTTATATAAAACCAATTCGATCTCCAATGATCAACCAAATCCTTTGCCTGAATGATATTACATTATTCGCACATTACATATCCCATTCCATGACTTTATACATATGATCCTATCCCATGATGATCTAAAATGAGATCTTTACATCATATATACAAACCCTCGACCATAAACAACCAAGTCGGCCATCAGATAATAAACCAATTACATAATTACAAAACATGACGGCCTTAGACCAAACAAATAATATCCAACACATAAGACATCCCGAAAACACAACGAGAGGTCCAATCCAAACGTTACATTAAGCCAATCCATAAACTAGATCAACCGGGACCCAATATAAGTCCACATGCTAAAGCAATGATCTCCATCTACCAAGTCTCGAGCATGATCACCAACAACATCATGAATCTCCACCAAAAGTTGTACCAACACCACTTATGCATATCATCAAAGATCTTCATCAAAAGCTTTGTCAGTGAAACCCTCATTGGAACCACAAGCCAAGCTTCCAAGAAAAATAGGATAACATCCGATCACCAGACCAAAACCAACTTACTGAATATGAACATGAGTATCATCAATAATCCAATTCCATAACCAAACTATACCGGATCATATTGGATCATGTTGGATCCAAACCAACTAGAAACTACTCAACCTACCGGGACCAGAAGGGTGTCGGTAAAGCATCCAAACAACTACTGTTGGCATCAATGGAAAAACATCAATGAAATAGATAATAAATTCCTCCAAATGGCCAACAGCATGCATGTTGATTTGGAGCAAAATAGTCTTCTTGTAATAGGCTTTGAGCATATCTTGTTTTCCAAGAATGTTGAACAAGGGTCGATGGGTGGTTAGCATATTTAACTTCTTGTAATAGAGTTATTTTAAGTGAAACCAGTAGTATATACTCAATTTTATATGGATAATGAGAGTGTATACAAGTATTATTTTCATGATATTGAGGGTGATAGGACATATTTCTATATGGCATAGGCATGCTTATTCATTCAAAGAACTAGAAAATCATAATAAAAAAGAATTACTCTGAAACATACCAGCTCTTGGATTATTGAAAATAATGATTTTAAAATCAAAGATGCTAGGTGTGGGAAAATATTACCTCTAAAGGAAAAAATTATTAACACGACATCAAATATGAGCAAGGAGGAAAGCTTTGAACTCAAATAGTTCAAAATATCCCATCCATGTCAAAAACTATTATCGACAAAGTTCTCATGATCACTTAAGATATTAACTTAGCCACTTATTGACACATGGGAACACCTCTAGGTTGTGGGTAACCTAAGATAGAGATGGACCTCCCAAGAAGGCTAGTTCATTTCAATGCTTCACCTAAAACTACCTTTTTTCTGGGAAAAGGGAAAGGACACTTTGGAAATGACATATAACTACTACTAAGCTGATGCACCAAGATAAATTCAAACCTATATTATTATTTTAGACACATTTGTTCAATAACCAACTTGATTTTACACAACTCCCATCTATTCACACACCAATGCATCAATGATTTGCAAGAAAGTTTGAGTTTAAACAATTCTTGAGAAATAAAATTATAGTTTTCACAACTAAATCACCATTACAAAACCATCACAACTTAGAACCTATTAAAGTATGTTTTTTACTATCTAAAGGTGTTGAAAGAGATGAATATTAAAGGAAATGCTTAAGGCTTCATAGAAAAATCCATAAATCAGCACAACGCACACAAGAAAACAACCATAGAGAATGTAAATACTTAATTTTACTTATAAAAGATGCTTTGCAATAATACATAATTTGGAAATTGAGTACTTTACATGATCATTCCAAAAGAACCTCTTCAGGTTATAGTCAGCCAAAAACAACAAGAATTAACTAAAAAGAAATAAAAGAGTTGTTCGTTATACTGCAATGGATTTCTACAAGGGAGGGAAAAGAGTTTGAAAAGGAAGGATAAGTGTTACATCAACTTGTTGGATCAAAATGCTTCTAAGAATCCAAGTAAGTTGTCCCAATTTTTAAGCCTTCAAAAGTGTCTGAAAAAGATGGAAAAATGAAAAAAAGTCTCCTTCCTTAACTGCTTCATTGATGAGTCTCCTCATTTGTCTCCTTGATCCTCTCAATTAATTGTAACTAAGTGAAAACTACAACCTAAATGATCTCAATTAGTTGAAAACAGTCTTCAAACTACCCCATATTATTTCCTTGAATACTACAACACCTTCCATGATCATAGTACATGTGTTTCTATGACCTTATTTGAGTTGAAAAGGTCCTAGATCAGATGGAAATGTAAATGGCCACTAAAAGATTTCAAAAATACTTTAAACTGAGTCAAAAAGGCTTAAAATTGTTCTTTGAATGCACATATATCATTAGGAATCTGTACACATGCAAAAATGACTATTATGAACCTTAAATCTTCTCTATTTCCCTAAAATTAATGCCCTTACTCAATGTCATTTTGTTGCACTTTCATGTCCTCCTTAGGAACAATTCACTCTTCACTATGTAATACCCTTGCAAATAGACATTTGGTGATTTTTCACATCATGCTTATCATTGTCTATGTGCTTGACAATTATTTTATCTTTGTTCTTTATCCCTACAATCATTTCTCACTATTATATTGCCTTGACTATCCTACATGCATGACTTGTTTGTGATGAAAACTCTTGATATTCTATGGTTTGGAAGTGTCATTGCATTTCATGGACTATCCTTTCCAATGAGGATTGTTACATAAATTTTCAACAAAGCTTGGTTTCCCTAATTTTTACTATCATCTAAATGATATTAAATGGTCTCTTGAAACTCATCCATCCTTTATTTCCTTGTATTTGTCCCTTTTTACAAGCTCTTTTCTACTCATATCTTATAGCCATATTACTATCATTAACTCTTCTTCAACTCCATATTTGTCTTCATTGTGTGTTCCTCTTCTTGGGAGAGTGTATTGCACATTCTACTTGTCCCTTATTGCATAGTTTTCCTTGCTAACCATGATACCCTTTCAAGCTATGCACTCATTCTCTCAATTGTCACTTATCTAATCTTATCATGGAGTTGTCCTCTTTCTATAGTAGCTCACACTCCTATTGACAACTCTACCCTCAAATTTGTCTTCTTAGACTCACTGTCGCACTCCCATGTCCACTACCCTTCTTATGGCTTCAATGGGATAGCAGTAAGGCACAATAAACTGACATGGGATAACCTCAATCATGGTGGAAACTTTATAATTTGAAAGGAATTCATTCAATGTCATGAATGTGTTTGTCTTTACCATCAAACTATTAGCTATATTGACCATTTGACTGTTTAGTCTCAAAGAATCCCTTTATTCTTAGTGGAAAACTTAACAAGCAAAACCTCTCTTACCTACCCTAAAACTATTATTTTCTTATTGTCTTTTCATTAAACCATCAAAAGTGGCCTCATAATCATTCATTTGAATGACCCTAATTTAACCCTTTTAGCCTTCATAAATCAATACAAAGGATATGGAATATCTTTCACATTGAAATTTTCTATAATATAAAACTTCATTTTATTTATAATCCTCAATGTCATGCAATATAAAAAGACTCTTAAGACTAAAAGGACTATCCCTACACATGGCTTTTCTTTGGACTATAAACAATGTTTAGACAATGCCATCTCTTTTATGCAAACTTTCTTCTATTTTGACTATCATTGTCTTTAGATGTAGACCTCTTTCACAGATCCATATAGGTCATGATCTCTCTCAAAACCTCTATTCTAATACCATATGTTCATTGCAGCTTGCTCATTGTCAATGAAATCTTCTAGACAATCCTTCCATGGTTCATGGTCTTAATACCTATCTTCATTAGACCTTTCACTCTTTTGTCATCCAACTCTACCTTTATGTTGCATGATCTTTCCAACTATTATTGTTTTCTTTTCATTTTCCTATTATTATAGAATTTGTTTCTCACTATACTTGTCTTTTGAATACTCTTGGCCTCTTTCTTCACCATAAAACGGTGATGGAATCCTACACTTTACTAGAGATCTTTAAGGTTCTATCATCACATCTCACTAAGCAATACTTTCTTGTGGTATATCTTTTCATGTATCATATCTTACTAAGCATATTGCTTAGCAGAGAGAGTGATAACCCCAAGCCCACAACTTACCTATCACTAAATATTTTTCCTCAAAGGAAGCAAAGGACAAAATGAAAAATCCTTTACCACATGGGAAGATTTTAATCTTGCCCACCATAATGGGAAAATGTTTTTCTTTATTTGAGAACTTATTTAAATAAGAATTTTTTAAATTTTCTTCAGAGTTATTTTATTTACTTCACAATTGTTTTGTTTTAGAACTGTTTTATATGTGCCATCTATTTTAAAAATATAAAATTAGACTATGATATTTTGTGATATTATCTTAACTAGTTCTATACTAAAAGAACATGCATATAATTCAAGGAAAGTTAAACAATAATTTCATATAATAAATTGTTGCTAGCTCAATAGAAATTTTGATTAATAAATATCATAAATATTAGATGGTGATTGTTATGCCTTGCATTATCATCTTTATATTTTTCTTAATAAAATCTGGATTCCCTCTTTTCATTTTTTTCCTTTTATTTTTAGTTTTCCTTTGGGGTCTCAAACTCCGAAGAAATTAAGGGTTTTCACTAAGTCTCCTTCAGAACTTTAGACTTTTCTCTCCCCTTCCTTTTTCTTTTTTCTTTATTTTGGATTTGGGACTTTGGAATCCTATGAGTCATAAGAACGTTAATTTCCTATGACTCTCAAAACCCCTAACCTCACTTTCCATTTGCAAGCACTGGAGTTTTGGACCCCACGATCCTACAGGGTGCATTTAATGCACCAAAAAGATGAATATAAAAGCCTAATAGGGCTCATTGTAATGACTTGTCATCCTTTGCAACCTCATTGATTGATCTAGGTTATCTTTCTCATGGATTTCTCGCCCCAGTGTGCCCTACTTGTTTCCATGTTTGGAGGTTGTTTCTTTCTTCCTCTTGTGTTTTTGTCACTCATTTTTTATTTTGTTTTTCTTCCTGATTTTGTTTCTATTTTTTAGGGTAGGGTTTCCCATTTTTCTTAGATTAGGAATAAGTTGATCCCTTTTTAAGATTCAATAATTAGTTCCTTGATTCATCAAATAATGCCCTAGGTTTACCCCTTCTCCCCTCAAATCATGAAGAATTCAATCAAAATGTTTGTTTCCCATGTATTTGCACCATACCCTAGCTTTTCATACCACAAAAATCAATTTCTAGGGTTTATATTTGATTTTTACCCCTTGCAAAAACCATGGCTCATCCCTAGTTGAGCTAAAAATTACCAAGTGTGAGTTACCCTTTCACTTCGCGGTTTCCAACAATCAAAACTTGTGTAAATAGAAATTGTAGAGACATAAATCTATCCACTAATTATTTAATATTTATTTAATGCACTAATATTCCTCTATTAATTCAATTTACATTTAATTAATGCATCTCAACCTATTCTTCTATTCTATTTAAATAAATTTCATAAATTTATTTAATTGCTAACTATAGTCCAAATTATTAAATAAATTTAAAAATTTATTTAATCCCCCTTTCCTCTTATTTAAATAAATCAATATTTATTTCAAAATCCCATCCACTTGCATTCTCCTACAAATGCAAGTTGCATTCCCTATTTTAATTAAATAAAACATTTAATTAAAAAGACTATGCATCCTCACCCACTTGACAAACCCACTTGCTCACTAACCTCCTTCTAGATTCTTGTAACCCCTTCTAAATTAGCCTAATCCCCTTTCTAAACATGTGCACAATCCTAATCCCAAGTTAACCCTCAACCCATCATCTCACACATGAAGATCTCTTACAAAGTCCTAAATGCTTTGCTTCTTCAACACACTAACCCACATGGGTTTTGTCCCTTTGGTCAAAGCCTAACCATGGGTAAACTTTGCACAAAAGTTTACCCATTGGATAATAACCTTACCCTTAGATAATAGCTTTATCCCATAACCCCAACCAAATGAGGTTACCCTCATGTCCCCTCAGGAATTAAGTGTCATATGGATTGAGAATCATGCAATCATAGCCCTTCACAAGCCAGATCAATCTTGCCCCTCATATCCACTATTTTGCCTATAAATAGAGTCTCATTCCTCAAACAAAAGAGGAAGAATTTTTAGAGCATTGTTATTATACTTGCATAGGCATTACATTTGGCTTTCTCATAGTAGTTATATTCTAGCATTTGCATAGCAATAGGAGTTTATCATTTTCAACCATTTCAATACTTCATTTGGCATCAATTGTTTCATGCTAAGGCTGAGAGATACACTCACACATTTGGATCTTGGAGAGGATAAGAACAAAGGAGGAACAACAAAAAGGGCATCATGGGAGCATCTTAGGGAGTCTCTTCTCCCTTCTTTTCATTGTGTTAAGCTTCATTTGTTTGCTTCTTAATCTCTTTTGGTATGTATTGGAAGGCTTTTAGAATTTGTTGTGTTTATTTTGTTTTTGGTTGAGACTAACAACACTAACTATTTGGTTCTTTTGCTTTTCCCCTTTTCAGTGCATCATTTTGGTGAACCCAACGTGAATCAACACTAAAAATTTAATATTGTTTAACTAATCTTTTTAAACTTGCAAATTTTCACACAAAGGTCTCGGTTTAGTGCATTCGTCACGCAGTTTCGCACTTTTTTTCTCTATTTTCGCACTTGTGTTCTATTTTTGCATTTTTGTTCTAGTTTTTGCACTTTTGTTCTCTTTTTTCATGCTTTTGTTCTATGTTTTCACGCTTTTGTTCTATTTTCATGCTTTTCTTCTATTTCGCGCTTTTGTTCTATTTTTGCGCTCTTGTTCTAGATTCGCGCTTTTGTTCTCTATTTCAATGCTTATGTATTTCCAGCAAAATAGCACTTCTGTAACTGGCAAAGAGCCAATTTTTGTAACACAAAGGAAAATTTTAGGCTTTTGAGCCCACCATTTGGACTAACAATTTGAAGGTTTTGCTAGTGCAAGTTCTCAAAGAGTTAGCTTAGTTTTTTTTTACTCCTCTTCTTGTTACAAATTTTTTTTTTTTACATAAGGGCTTAAAAAGAACTCATTTTCATTTTGCAAAGGCCTAAAAATAACTTCACCTTTCATGGGTGTTTAAAAGGAATCTCATTTTTTCCTTTTTCTTACAGAGGGCTTAAAACGAACTCATTTTCACTTTGCAAGAGGCTGAAAAAGAAATTCATTTTTCTTTGGTGCTCCCTAAAAACAACTTCATTGGTCATTTGGTGCTATAAAAGGAACTTCATTTTCATTTTTTCAAAGGGTTTAAAAAGAACAAACAATTTTTTTTTTGCAAGACTAAAAAGAATTTCATTTCCTTTGGTGCAATCTAAGAAGAACAAGACAAGTTTTACTTTTTTGCTACAAAGGGATAAAAAGAACATCTCACATTTCATTTGGAAAAGATAAAAGGAACAAGCCACATTTACATTTGTAAGTTTCCAAGGTTTCATTTTGCACGGTTTTTATTTTGTTGACTAGGTTTTTCTTTCAAAGTTTTACAAAGTTCAAACATTGCAATCTTTGGCTAAAAAATGTTGGCAATTGACACTCATCGGATTCATTTTGTTGTCATTGATGGCAACAAGATTAGATGGAACTCATATATCGGCATTAGGAGGCATATATCAGTAGAAACCGGCATTGGAGTATCTAGGATTACACAAGCACCGGCATGGCATCGACATCATGTACTTCAAGGAAGCCAACATCAAGGAAGTTTTATTTAGAAAATCATTTTGTAATTATTGTCAAGGCTGACATTGAATATCTTTTGTAATGTATTGTAAGCCGACATAAGGCATATTTTTTTAATGGGTATATAGGTCAGTCTGCTAGGTCATTTTGTAGTGTGTGAAAATATAGGACATAGGAGAATATACCAGAACTGCATAATGTGAAATATATGTATGTAGATCATTTGTATGTGAATTTTATATCATGCAATGATCTGTAGATAGTTTGGAAAGCATTCTTGGAGGAGAAGAGATACCGGTAGTAGTGTTTAGGGTTTCTGAACCAGTACAGAGCAGAGATAGAACCGGAACTCTAGTTGGCATAGCACATGCATTTTGTGAGTTCATTTTTATTGTTTTACTTTAGCTAAAGCTTGTAGTCAATGAGACTCTTTAGTGATGAGCAGTGTGCCTTCCTGCATGTGCAAGCCCCCATTATATATAATATCCTTTCATATGGCCAATGAACTGATATTGTGGGTCACAAATCCCACCATGGTTTTTCCTCTTTGAGGTTTTCCACTTATAAACTTTGTGTGTTATGGTGTTCATTTATGTGGATGGTTTATTTGCTTCAAGTTATACATTTATTTGTTTACCAATTTATATGTGTATGGTATAAAAGGATAAAATCTTATCTTACCAGTAGAACAATGATTCAACCCCCCCCCCTTTCAGTGTTCTTAGATCCCAACAATTGGTATCAAAGCCTGGTACCTCGGAAGAAGTTTAACATCTTGAGGAAGATCCTGAAACCGAAATCTTTGAACATGGCTATGGAGAAGAAACTTGAGATGGCTCTTGAGGATTATGATGTTGAAAGGATGAAGAACTTGAAAGTGCAAAATGAATTCATTCTTATCCTGCAAGAAAGGTTATCATCTGCTCAAGCCAAGAGAAAGGAACTTTTGCAAAACTCGGATGATGAGGAGAAAAATGCACTTCAAGAACAATGTCAGAAACTAAGTCAAGCAAACATGCTCATGAAGAATGAAATGAAAGATATGACTATGAGGTTATCAAAAGATATTGAGGACAGAAAGAAGAAGGAAGATAATCTTGTTATATCTCTGAAGAAAAAATTTGATGAATGTGGCAGATTGACTCATGAGAATAATCTATTGAGAACTGACTTGGCACACTCCCGAAACAATGAACAAGAACTTGAAAGATAAATAACTACTCTAAGAGATGATCTGACTACTACAAGTGAGTATAAAGAAAAATTTGGGATTAGTGTTGCACAGTTGGGTGACTTATTGAAAAGACAAAGGCAGATTAATGATTCTAGAGGACTTGGATTTTTACAAGGTGAAAGTTCTGGTACTGCAAATGAAGATCAAACAACCGGTATGTAGAACTCATCAGAATAGAGGAAACCGATAAGGCAATCTAATAAATTCAATGGTAGATGTTTTTTTTGCAATAAATCTGGGCATATGGCTAAACAATGTAGAAATAAAGCAAATCAAAACTATAATTATGTTCCTAGTCAATGCACAAATTGCAAGGAATATGGTCATAGATCAGAAGATTGCAGAATGAATGTTAAATGTCATACATGTGGAAAGTTTGGACATTTTTCTAATCATTGTAGGTCAAGGAATGACACCAAATATGTTAAAGAAATTCTTGAAAGAACAATGTTACATGTTATGCATGCAAAAAATTAGGTCATATTGCTAAGTATTGCAGAAGCAAGACTCAACCGGTTAGCAATGATAAAGATAATGAGAAAGGAAATCAGAAGGTAGATGAAATACAACAATATCACACCAAGAGATGGGTTAGAAAATATAAAGAACCAAGCGGAGATGGATCTACACTGGTAACTCCACCAGTAGAACAGAGCATTCCTGCACCGGCAGGAAATTCCACTGATAACTGAGGCATAGGCCTTAGGGGTTGGAAAATTCATTGCAAATATTTCTTATTCCCCTAGAGGAGATCAAAAGAGATCTAGAGAGTTGAGTTCATCATTGTTGAAAGTTCACCCAGCATAAGACTGCGAAACTGACATTCGGTAGGGTACATCACGAAACATTTATGAAAGAGAAAGATTGGGGTTTTATTTGCTAATAAAAAGGGAAAGTGGACTCATTTTCACTCACCCTGCATTCAATCATTTAGAGCAAAGTGAAGGTGAATTTTAGGCAAATTAAGAGCGAGCAAAGGCATTCAGAAAGGATTTTGAGCAGTTATCTGAGAAGCACTAAATCTTCCACCGGCGTTCATTTTTAGGTATTCTTTGAAAATGGCATCTGGATCTTTAGCTCCTACTTTCATTGCAAATCCAACCATTGTTGAAGTTAAGGATAGGCTGAGGCCCGTATTCAAGGAGGTTCCCCTGATTGCTAAGAAAGAAGACTCTGCGGGAGCATTTTATAGGGTTCCTGATGGCATGATGTATGTTGAAGATGTGAGGGTATACATTCACTACACCCTGGAGGATCTAGGCAGAGAAGAAATCAAAAGCATGTATCAATCTATGATACCGGGCAGCTCCAAAACCATCAAGCTGAAATACAAAGCAATTGAGGATCTAGGGTTAACTAGTATTTTGTACATACCAAAATTCAAAGATGAGGTCATCAGAGACATTCTGAGTAGGGTTCACAACAAGTTCATCTGGCTAGATCGGCCTTACATGATCACCAAGGAGGCTATTCAAACAGTCACCAGCTTACCCAAAGTCAGACAAGAACCTGGAAAGAAAATTTCCATCTCTGAGGTTGAGAAACTCACTAATGCAACTCCTGATAGCAGATCAATGAGGATCAGCACAATCACCAAAACTGGTGTTAAGTTTGCAAGCATGATAATAGGTTATAAGGTAACTCAATCTAATCGATTGAATTCTGTTGCTAGTTCTTACATTCATGTTGCATATCAAATATTGAGGAATAATGCAAAATATGATTTGTGTGAATGGTTGAGGAGTGAATTGATGTTGAACCTTGGAAAGATCAAGGGAGTTAAGAAAGGAACTTTTAGATACAGAAACTTGATTATTTGTTTAATGCTTTACTTCCTGAATGAGCTACCTGGTCTAGGGAAGAAGCATTGGGCTCATGACATACTGATAGGTATGCAAATCAAGGAAGAAATCACTGGTCTTGGTACCGGCAGAGATGAGAAACTTTGGGGTTATTTCAAAACATTCCAAGAAAACATGAGGCGGAGGGAGAGAATATCAAAGAACATTGTGGAAAAGTACTCCACTGATATCTGTTTTATGGTGAAAACTGATGAAACCCTCATGGAAGCAATTGAACCAAGGACCATATGAGTTAGAGAGTTTGGATATGAGGTGGATGATAGAATTTTTGAACTCTATGCAAAAATGTTGCTAGATGCCCCATTGGATGACAAAACAGAGCATTTTGGCACGGCAAAAGAGAAGGCACTTGAAGTCAAAATTGGCTTCAACAAGAAGAGAAGAGAGAAGAAAATAGAAAAGATGTCTACATATGTACAAGATGTAATTCATAAGATAGACACTCAACTGGGTTTTGGATCCAAACTGGCAGTAGAACCAGTAGTGGCTAGTACTACAGAAGTGAAGAAGCCTGAAGCTTACATTTCTACCATCACTTCTGATCCTGACCCTGAGGATAATGAACCTCTAGCTTTCAGAAGGGTACAAACTAAGAAAGTAGATAAGCTACCGGTAGAGAAGAAGAAGGTGGAGCCGAGGAGGAGACTTGTTAGAAAGACAACTAAACCTACTACACCTCCACTTCCGGCAAGGAAGCATGTACAAAAGAGAAAACCAGTTACATCTACTCTGGCAACCACAAGCAAAATGAAGAAGAGTGATGATACTAAATATGGTAAGACCATAAAGACATGTGCTAAATTAATTGATGAAATTACAGAGGATGGAACGTTGAAAAATGTATCTAAGTATTATGAGGATTTAGAAGAAAGTGAGCAAAATGAGATTCAAGAGGCAATTTTGTTATACATGGATATATATAAGAAAGCCTTAGTAGAAATTTTGAAGGAAATTCCTCTATCACTATTCAATAAATTAGATGATAGAAGACTTGATGCAATAAAAATGGATAAAGAAATTAAGGAAGCGGAACTTTTGGAAATGTGTAGTGCTATAAACAATGAGGAAATGAAAAGATGCATAGATGTTGCAAACCGAATAGTATTTAGTAGTAAACCTCGACAAATAAGCCTAATGATGGGCAAAGTTAATGAGGTAATAAATGAGACCAGTAAGGGTTGGACCAAATTCTTCCAAAAGAATCCAAATTTTCTTACATCTCATGAAGAGTTTGTCAAGGAAACAACTTCCACCATTCCAGATAAATCAAAAGGGAAAGGTATTTTGGGGAGTTCAACTCCAATTTTGACTAAACTGGCAGTAACTATAGATATACAGACACAACCGGCAGCAAAAGAAAGTGTACAGTTTGTACTGGCACAAACTATGTTTGAGCAAGGCAATGTATAGGACACTGTGAATATTATGGATAATACTCCACCGGCAGTAACTGAAACTGCACCAAGTGGTGAAGCCACTAGTGATATAGAAGATAAGGAAAGGGGAATTGAGTCTACATCGGCAGTTCATATTTATTCCCTGGCAAAGGTTTGGCAATTGACACTTCTCAAGTTGAGAAGAAACTAGTCACTGAGATGAGTCCAACTGAGTTAATGATGATGGCTACTCAAAAAATATTAAAGGAGGGATCTATAGATAAGGGAATAATAGATCAATTAGTTACAATGCTACATAAATTAATCCTTGATTGTCAAATTGAGAATGAAGTAAGCCCTTCTAGCAAGCTTAAAGCATTAACTAAGTACATATCTAACAATTTTCAATCACTACAGCAAATATCAGACCAACAGACAGTAGAAAGATTTACTGTGGCTAAGAAAGCCACCTTTGACCAGATCATTGAAACAAATAAAAAATAAAATTGAAGCTAAACTCATTCTTATTGAGAACTGTTTGAAACAATGTACAAATATCTATAGGGTATGTTGTAACATACAAATTCTTACAGCAAATGTAGATAGCAGACTAAAGGAATTACATGATAAGGTAGCTAGCATTGCTAATTCTTTTGATAGATTAACCGCACTGACAACATCTATTGATAGACATATTTTGTCCTTGGAGAACCAAATTTTTGCTTTTGAGAAGGAGAGAGATAAAGTCATTCGGAGAGAAAGGACTCTTAGAGGATTGGTGAGTCCCAGATTGGATTCACTAAGTGTACATAAAAGAGAGTGTATGGACATGATTGCTAAACCCACACTGACAAAAGTCAAAGAGAAGGAAACACTGGCACACTTACTAAGTGGACTAGCATCCATATCCGATACTTTCAAAACTGGTTGGGACACATACCTATAGTTGTTGAATAAGGCTTACCCACACTAATACATTTGGCCTAAAATTCTGACGGAGAAGGTATATTGTGAACAAATTTGATATTTTTTTGAAAAATTGCCAGTATTCGTCAGAATTCTGATGATAATTCAATATATGTTTTTGACAGTGAAGGAATTGGAAATGACATTTGTGCTTTTTTACAAAAAGTGCCCGCATTCATCAAAATTTCGACGATAGCGGGCATTACTTTAAAAAAAAAAAGACCAAGACATTTCAAATCATTTTTGCGGTCTCTTCCCATTCTCATGTTGTCACCCCAGCAGCGTACTCCTACCTAGAGTAAGTGTGAACCATGAACTGTTTTGACCGATTAATGCCAACTCCAAGCATTCTCGGCTCATGGAATTTGCAAAAATGGGAGCAATGTTGGCTAATGTAGGAATAGGGTAGGTTTCTCACCATCCTCCCACCCAGATTGGCTCTTTGCAGTTCCACCTCTATCAACCCCCAGCAATAGAGGAGACGTTGTTTCATAATACCACCAATTTTTTTTGGGGAATAGAGATCATATCTATAGAATTCGTTCCACTTGAGTCCTACTAGAAATGAATGGTGATCCCGAGCAAAGCAAAGCTTTTCTTCCCCCGCCCGAGAATTGGATATGGAGTTTTCCCTAGATTGAAGGCCCAGTGAAATAGGGATAATGTGTGAAAATGGAATAGGGCATGCTCCCGGGTATGAATCGACATCCTTTTTGGGGATTTTTTTTTCTTCAGAAAATAGCTCATATGTTTTGTTTTATGCTCCCACATTTTGCAGACATATCTACCAAGGCATTCACAACTACAACATCTAAAAAATCTCCCTTAATGTTTTGATTGATGCCCAGACCCTATTCCAAGGTTCCAATCGTGGATGTGTACGAAGAGGGTGCTGGCAATGGTTGTGGATTTCGGTTGTACACCTACCATGTGCATTTGCCTTAAGGTTTCAAAAATATTTTCAACAAATCTACTTTTTGCATATCGTGGCATTCCATGAGATGTCATTTTCATGAGGAATTTTAGCAGTTTGAATTCCTTGTTCATGTCTTCATAGTATTGAAAGTTTCTAAAGCATTTTAAAATGTCTATTTTGTGCAATCCCAATGATCATTGTGTTCGACTAAAGACCAATAGGCTTCATTCCCCTTCTTTAATTTATTCATTGGTCACCCATCTATTTTGCACCTGCAGATAATGATGTTTTTAATTCTCCATTGGCATGGGCGCAGGTGTAAAGCTCTATCAACATCCCCCAGCCTGTGCAAAAATGGGAGCTTTGAAATGGCACACTGACTATTTGACAGACTACCTCACAGAAATTGGAATTTTTTGAACAAGGTATGAACATCTATCATAGGATAAATAATAGAGGAATTTTGTTACTCATCCAAAATAAGGCCATGTTAGAGTTATGATCTTCAATACGTTCTCTTAGACAAGAGATAAAATTAAAAAACCACATGATTACTACAATAAATTTATTTTCTTATTAAAAATATAAATAATTACATTAGATATATATTCCACATAAAGAAAAGAAATGATGAAAATCATTTGTGTCTTAAATAATGAGATCAACAACTAAAAATGGGAAAATAATATCCTAATTATGACTCCCTAATTAGTATAAGATACCATTTCCAATATTATACTAAGGATAAATATTCAAAAATTATAATAATTACACTAATATATATATCACTCTCATGCCTTCCTTAATTTGATATAAGGTCCCTCTATCCAAATATGAAGTCTCAAGGGAGTTGTATGTGTCAATTATTCAAGCTTCTTCTAAATTGAAAAATTGAAGAAAAAACCATAAACAAAATTAGGACAATCCTTTTTTCAAGCATCATCAACTATTCCACTAATGAATGTCATGATTTGGAGATTAAAATTCAACAAGTTATTGTAGTTATAGTAAAATTTAAATAATAGGTGACAATGAGTTATACACTCATCATATCCCTTCTAAATGACATTTATAACCTATTATGTTTTTATCTTTCTATATGACATTGCTAGCTTAATTACCTATTAGGGGCTCATTGTCATTCATGGTACTACGATTTCATGTGCAATCATACTTGGGAGGAAACTTAATAGCCTATTTCTTCTTGTCTCTACATTGTGGAGCAAGAATAATAGTTGTCAATTGTTCCTCTTTTTTAAGGATCCACTTTACCTTTGTTGATTTTTATCATTTATAACTTGATATCCTTTCTTGCATAGAATTGTCCTGAATCCAAATTCTCTCCTTGCTTGGATGTGTGTGTTCCTTGATTAGGACCTCTTTCATTGTTTTTAGGCAACTAAACAAAGGCATCAACCTCTCCTCTCTACTTATACACAAAATGGCTAATTGAAACCACTTCATATACACAAAATGTCTCCTTGCACTAATCGAGCCTCAAAAATGTGACACCCTTGTTCAACAAGGGTTGATACTCTACAACATGATGCCTATCATTCATGAGCTCAAGGTGGTTTCTTTCATGCTCAATAAAAATATGATCAAAATTTTTTGTAGTTTCACCACCATCATAATATCATTTTGCTATTGTTAACATCATACATCCTCATGCTACGCTGGCAATTCATCGGGCTCTTCAATTTATTCCCTCTTTATATGTTAGTGACTACCTTTAACTTATGGACCTTCAAATAAATCATCATAATGACCCCTTCACTATCTTTTGTTGAATGAAAATCCTTCAACTGGACTGCATTGTATAAGAATTTGGTGTGGATCTTTCATTCTTTCCTTGATTCGCCATTTTTTATTGTTCCACCCTACAATTTTGTATTTGAGGTATGTAAAATAGTTTCTCTATAGATTTTTTTTATCTCTCTACATTCTTTTGGTTGCCTTCATTTAAATTATGTAATGTTTCCATAATATCTCTTTTACAACTATCTCTTCCTTTCTTTTGCAATTAAGAGATCACTTGAATTGTAGGTAGACCCCTTCAAATGACAGGGTAGGCTTCCTTTTATACCTAATATATATCTTGAAAGAATTTTATCCTAATGGCATTAAATTAAAGTACTTTCTCTTCTATATGGTATTGGAGGAGCAGAGGTTGCATTGCATTGACCTAGGATTCATATTTCCGCAGACACAACACAAGTTAAATGTTTCTCAGGTTGATGCAAAGCAACCTCTGCTCCAGAGATCACCAGAAAATAGAGAAAGAACTTTAATTTAATGCCATCGGGATAAAAGGCTTTCAAGATAGATAAATGGTATGCAATTGTATCTATTTGGAATGCATTACCCAAATAGCACAATCGATCAATCGCCTTTGAAAAGAAAGTGGTATGATGAAATCTTTGGGCATAAAATAGATTAAATGCACTCCATATTAATGCTGCACAATATTTTGGTCAATGATATTTTTAAAATAGTAAAGGAAGGTGTATGGAACAACCAAATTCTTATCATTATAAACAATGAATATTTTAAGATCCTTTTATGATGTGTAAGTTGAGATTATTTTATGAAAGGTCCCTAAATGAATACACTTTAAACTGATTTAGAAATGACTATCAGTTGTAGACAAAATGAATGCTTTTTGGATTAGGATGGTACACAGAATCTACTATCAAAAGGTTTTCAAAAATTATTGGGACTAGGAGGTGTGAACTGGCCTACTCTTCTGCTTTTCATGCCATCAAAATTTGAGTTTGATTGTCATCATTTACTTTGCCAAATTCTTCACACGTAACTCCTGAATCAATTTCCTACACACAAAATGACAAAAATAGGTTTGTTGATGGGGGCTTTCCTAGGTCAAATAGGTTTTAATATACCTTGAAGTGTGCAATATGGAAGGTTTGTAGTCTTAATCTCCTACCCATTTCTTAATTTAAAAGATGATATCTTTATTAAATATCTCCTCTATTTTTTGAGGTAGACATCTTTAGGAAAAGATCTCTTCCTCCCTCTTTAAAATGATCCCTTTAGATCTAATCTAAAAATTCTTAAAATTGAATATGATACCTTGATGAATCTTTCTTAAATCCTCACACAAGGTTTTAGGATGTCATGCAGACTATTGATCATGAATGTTGTGCTTTAACTTAAATTCTCCTTCAATGCTTGATGAATGCTTGATTGCTTGTTCACTTGGAATTGAATTGATTTTATAATTAAGAGATCACTTGAATTGTAGGTAGACCCCTTCAAATGATAGGGTAGGCTTCCTTTTATACCTAATCATACATAAAGTGTTTGAATTTTTTCTCAGACATGAGGCAAGAAATAAGGGGTCATATTTTGGGTCCCAATCATGAGTCTTGTCAATTTAGGATGTGACATGCTAAAGTGGGCATCAATGTCTCAAGATCAAATGGACCTTAAGTGATTGTCTCCCTTGCATATGATTTGTTTGGGTGATAAACTTCACCATTCTACTCACAAGAATTTTATTAAGTCTCAAATATAGGGATCATAACTTATTAATGACGCAATGAAAGTCCTTCATGAAGGACTTCTAGAAGTATTTTTGGATGAGTCTTTGTCAAGTGCAGAGAAAAAACAATTGATGCTTAATGGATTTAAGGAACATTCTTTCAAACTGGAAGCCAAAGTTTTGAAGGATGTAGAGAAGAGGTGGAAGAGAAAAGACTATAAGTTTTGGTGATTAGATGTGCAACAACACATATCCAACTACAAGAAAGCATAATTTTTTTTTTAGAAAAGTGTAAAGGATGTAGTGGCAGCATACATGTTTTAAAGGAAATGGCCTAAATATACTAGGATATTAAGGGTCACATAGATATTATAGCATTACAAATTGTACAACTATCCAATACTATAGACATGAAGAATGATGCAGAAGGAAATGGAAGGCTTCAAATAGAAAACTTGTACATGCAACTAAATCCATTGACTAATCAGAAGAACAAAATTAAGAAATGGTTCGATCATCTGAGAGATGTTGTAGACTTGCCACTCACCAGCTACTTAGTTTTTGCGGGTAAGAATTTTTTTTGTTTTGGTTATGGTTGTGGTGTTTGTAGGGAGACATTTACAAATTTATATCTATTTTCACTATTTAATGGTTTATGGGTTTGTAATGGTAATTTAATGTTCTTTCATATTTTTGTATAGATTCTTTATAATAGCCTATTATAGTGATTTGTTCTATTATGGATAATGGTGTGGGTTAGATGGCTTTGCCGTCAATGCATGAAAGCATTGCATGAGTTCTACTTTTAAAAATTACATGAAACATTTTTAATTTATTTGATTCAGTGTTATTTGAAAAAAAAGTTTATCAATGATGTTTCCTTTCTCCAAGAATTGGATCTAGGATCTTTCTGTCAGATAATATGTAACATCCAATGACTAAATATTTTCTTTACAAATGCTTATTTTATTTAATTATCATCTAAGTGTGAATTAAAATTTATATCTGTGCGGAAGCAGAACATACAAGTTGAAGACTCATGTGCAAGTAAATTTCGTAAAAGAAAGCAAGCAGGCATTATCTTGAATGACATGGAAATAAGCTCATCAGCTACCTAGAAGAGAGCAATTGGTAAAAAGAAGAGGAAAGTGTTAAAGGGTGATAAATACATAGAGAGTATGCAATACAAACAAACAATGTCTGGAGTGTGTGATGTAATGTCTCTAATTTATGTTCGGAGGGACTAACTAGTTTTTGAATTCCTAGGAAACCTATTGGGCCACGCTTGGAGGAAATCAATGTGTTCATGCAAGGGCCACCTTTTTTCTATTATGAGAATGATTATTTTGCACCGAAGGATATTTGGAAGACAATATCTGAAAATTTCTATAGTGTGGAACCAGAGTTTTTGGATTCGAAGTACTTTTCGTCTTCTAGGAGACCAAGAGGTTATGTACACAATCTCCCAATAGAAGGGAGATTTCAAGCATTACCTCTCCTCCACATGACTATTCAAGAAGCACTTTCTCAGACAAAGGAATATTGGCCTCCATGGAATCAAAGAAAAAAATTAAATTGCTAGACTATAGATGATGTGGTGGTGTCCTTCGTGAACAACTCTGCACTATAATTGAAAATTCACAAGGGAAATTGCAAGATAGTGAATAGAAATACATTCTTGAAAAGTGTAAAGAATGGAACTTGGTTTGGGTGGGGCCAGGTTAGGTGGATCCTCTAGAGGTTGATGAGATAAAAATAATATTAGTATTTGAAACATATCACACTCATGGAACTTCGTGTGTGACTAATCAATTGTGTTGTTTGGGTAATGCATTCCAAATAGATACAGTTGCATACCATTTATCTGTCTTGATTAAAGCCTTTTATCCTGATGGCATTAAATTAAAGTACTTTCTCTTCTATCTGGTATTGGTGGAGCAAAGGTTTCATTGCATCAACCTAGGATACATATTTCTGCAGATACAACACAAGTTAAATGTATCCCAGGTCGATGCAAAGAAACCTCTGCTCCAAAGATCACCATAAAATAGAGAAAGAACTTTAATTTAATGCCATCAAGATAAAAGGCTTTAATCAAGACAGATAAATGGTATGAAATTGTATCTATTTGGAATGCATTACCCAAATAGTGTAATCGATCAGTCACACACGAAGTTCCACGAGTGTGATCTTTTTCAAATCCTAATATGATTTCTATCTCATCAACCTCTAGAGGAGCCACCTGACCTGGCCCCACCCAAACCATGATCCATTCTTCCCACTTTTCAAGAATGTATTTCTATTCACTATCTTGTAGTTTTCCTTGTGAATTTTCAATTATAGTGTAGAGTTCTTCACAAAGGACACCACCACATCGTCTAGAGTCTATGCTTCAATTTTTTTCTTTGATCCCATGGAGGCCAATAATCCTTTGTCTAAGGAAGTGCTTCCTGAATAGTCATGGGGGGGAGAGGTAATTCTTGAAATTTCCCTTCTATTGGGAGATTGTGTACATAACCTCTTGGTCTTCTAGAAGCTGAAGAGTACTTCGAGTCCGCCAACTCTGGTTCCACACTATAAAAAAATTTGGATATTTCCTTCCAAATATCCTTCGGTGCAAAAGCATCATTCTCATAATAGAAAAAAGGTGCTCCTTGCATGAACACATTGATTTCCTCCAAGTGTGGCCCAATAGGTTTCCCAAGATCTCCAAAACCAATTAGTCCCTCCGGACATAAATTAGAGATGTCACATCACACACTCCAGACATCATTTATTTGTATTGCATACTCTCTATGTATTTATCACCCTTTAACACTTTCCTCTACTTTTCTCCAATTGCTCTCTTCTAGGAAGCTGATGAGCTTGTTTCCATGTCATTCAAGATAATGCTTGCTTTCTTTCTTTTACGAAATTTACTTGCGCATGAGTCTTCAGCTCGTATCTTCTTCTTCTGCATAGATATAAATTATAAATCACACTCAAATGACAATTAAATAAAATAAGCATTTGTAAAGAAAAGATTTAGTCATTGGATGTTACATATTATCTGATGAAAAGATCCTAGACAATTCTTGGAGAAAGGAAACATCATTGATAATCTTTTTTTGCAAATAACACTGAATCAAATAAATAAAAAATGTTTTATGCAATTTTTAAAAGAAGAACTCATTCAATGCTTTCATGCACTGACGACAAAGCCATCTGACCCACATCATCTGATACTGTCAGAATTTCGACGACAACTAAAGAAACATCCGACAAGGATGTTGTATATCTGACATCACTTCCATGTTGAATAGTCGTCGAGGAGAAAACATAGCATCCGTCAGAATTCTGATCGTAATCCATCAAATTTTTTGGCCAAGGGAGAAAATATAGCCGTCATCAAAAGAGTTCATAACATCGTCGGATGTCCAACACAAATGGCATCATCGGGAAGACTGATGATGAGTTTTTGATGGTTAAATTGGTCAAAAGTCTGACGTGGTGTTGTTGGACTTCCGACAATGAGCCATCAGAAGTTAGGGCCAAATGTACTAGTGTCGTAAATTTTGAATTTAGTCAAGCTCTGATAAAACAAATAGTATTTATTCATTCTTTTGTTTTGAATTCTTTCAATTCTTTCACCAGTCTTTGTAATTGATGCCAAAGGGGGAGTATGTATATATGTGAAAAATATCAGAAAATATCAGACAGGAACATATGGGAAGGACATCAAAATATCAGAAGGAGTGTATTGCTCAGGGGGAGCATATTTTAGTTGAACCGGTAGGGAATCCATTTTTCACATGAGTGTTCCCATCAATGCCAAAGGGGGAGATTGTTGGCAATTGACACTCATCGGATTCATTTTTTTTCATTGATGGCAACAAAATCAGATGGAAGTCATATACCAGCATTAGGAGGCATATACTGGCATTGGAGTATCCAGGATTACACAGGCATCGGCACCAGCACTGACACTGGCATCATGTGCTTCAAGGAAGCCGACATCAAGGAAGTTTTATTTAGAAAATCATTTTGTAATTATTGTCGAGGCCGACATTGAATATCTTTTGTAATGTATTGTAAGTTGACATAAGGCATATTGTTTGTAATGGGTATATAGGTCAGTCTGCTAGGTCATTTTGTAGTGTGTGAAAATATGGGACATAGAAGAATATAGCAGAACTGCATTATGCAAAATATATGTATGTAGATCATTTTTATGTGAATGTTATATCATCCAATGATCTGTAGATAGTTTGGAAATCATTCTTGGAGGAGAAGAGATACCGATAATAGTGTTCAGGGTTTATGAACCGGTATAGAGCAAAGCTAGAACCGGAACTCCATTTGGCATAGCAGATGCATTTTGTGAGTTCATTTTTATTTTTTTACTTCAGCAAAAGCTTGTAGTCAGTGAGACTCTTTAGTGATGAGCAGTGTACTCTAGTCGGTGTGCCTTTCTACATGTGCAGGCACCCATTATATGTAATATCCTTTCATATGGCCAGTGAATTGATATTGTGGGTCACAAATCCCACTGTGGTTTTTCCTCTTTGAGGTTTTCCATGTATAAACTCTATGTTTTATGGTTTTCATTTATGTGGATGGTTTATTTTCTTCAAGTTATATGTTTATTTGTTTACCGGTTTATATGTGTATGGTATAAAAGGATAAAATCTTATCTTACCAGCAGAACACTGATTCACCCCCCCCCCCCCCCTCTCAGTGTTCTTGGATCCCAACAAAAACAACAACTCATTTTGTTATCTTGGTTAAAAAGAACCCCATTTTTGTTGGAGCTACATCTCCAAGTAGCATTTTAGACAATATTGCAATGATGGGATAAAAAGAATAAGTGTTTATTGTGATTCAAAAGTGATAGATATATGCTCTCCCCTTAATTGGGTGATCAAAAAGTTTGACTCACTCTTTACTTTCTTTCATTTTCTGCAAATAAGATAAATCCTTTAGCAGGCCTACCCTCCTGACAAGACCATAAGGTCGATGAGAGGGGAACAACCTAAATGGCAATGGCTAAAGCCAAGAAAATCCAAGCCACTATAAAAAAAATTGTTTGTGATGAAAGTTCCAAGTGACAAGTGTTACATGTTGTCATAACAGTGTTATGTCTTCCTTAGTGCCTATATGGTGTGTGAAAACTTGTAGAGAATAACCTCTACAAGTTGGGAGACCTCCTTTAACGGAGTGGAAAATTTTGTTGATTATGACCACTCGAACAGAAGCCATACTTAAAAGATTTAAGAAATAGAAGCCAAATCGAGTCAGTTATCGAAACATTTGTAATATCATAGTGCAAGGGTGGGGAAGAATCCATCCCCAAGACACTCACCATACATCTCCCAAGAAAATGATCCAATTGAGAAGTAATTCTCTTTGGTTCAAATTCTGGTAAAAGGCAAAAAAATGGGCACACCTTAGGGTGTGACAAGGTTGTTTGAGGTGATGGAGTATCAAGTGTGGGATATTGATATTAGGAATGACCTTTTTGACAATAGTAGAGTCTTCTTGATTTATCTTTCATTTGTTCAAAACCTATAAAAATCAAAGAGGATTTGAAAATATCCTTTAGTAGGTTTGAAAAGATCCTAAACATACACATTTTGTCAAAGGTTATCCAAAGAAAAGAAGTATTTATATGTGCTTGTGTGCTTGTCATGTATTCTTATCAAAGAGATCAAAAATTTGAACCAGAGTTACACCCCAACAACAATATAAACAAACAAAACATCACAAGATTTACAAATGTATCATATCCTCGAATCCCTCAAGCATATCAAGAAATCGATATACCATCATCTTGAGAAGAAGAAACCGAGCCAAAAAGAGATCTTAAAGAAGAGGAAGTTTCTATACATAAACCACAAAATATTGCTCAAACATCAAACATTCCTTCACCATTTTTGTAATTATCTACATGGTCATGGACATGAGTTTGATGGGGAATATTTAAAAACAAGTTCCTTTCAACAAAGGTCTGTGTTGTCCCAATCTCTCAATAAAAGTGGTAAAATCTCATTGTCATATCTACCTCAACCAGAAATCCCTTATTAAGTCACTCTCCATATAGGCTAGTCTTTCATCAATTCATCTTCTTAATCTTTCAAAAATTCACATTCACACTTCAAATTTCACAAACTCAATCATATCTCATCTTCCACATTTTCTTAATGTAATTCACTTCAAATCGTTCCAAAAATCAAACTTCATAATTATATCTCATCTTCCACATTTTCTTAAAGTCATGCACTTCAAGTCTTTACAAAAATAAAACTTCATAATCATATCTCATCTTCCAAATTTTCTTAAATTCATTCACTTCAAATATTTCCACAATCAAAATATCATTCATCCTTCTCACTTCAAAAATCATTTCCAAAATCAATCAATAAATTCATATTCCCTTAGTATAAATTATAAGATTCACATTCATTCCAAAATACAAACATCAAAAATTTCAACTCTTAAAAGGGTCTTGTCCTTGGTTCTTTCAAGATATTGCTTATCATACCAACAAAATTACTCTCTAGTGTGTCTCTACATCTAGTATCAATCATCCTAAGGGGCACTACTAAGCATCATAGATAGGTTAAAACTAGTTCCTAAGTGCATCCTCTCATTACTAGGTAGCTTGGGATTGTAACAACACAAACCTTGCTACACCTCATCTCACAATTGTTGAAACACCAAACAAGAAATTCTAAGAGAAATTTGTTGATACCCAACCCTTAGTGAAAAGAGATCACTCATCTAACCATCTCAACTCAAAATCATTGTCAATATCAAAACTTGGAAACTCAACCACCCACTTGGCATTCATTTCATTCCAAAAACAAAAACCTTCAACATGGCTAGGAATATGTCTCAAATTCAGAGACAACTGCAAAATCAAATATGGGAAGAGGAAGAGAATGTTAACCCCTTTGCAATAGGAGAATACCCAGACACTCCTACACAAGTACAAATAGAAGAAGCAACTAGTAATCCTAGATTTAACAAACTCTTTGAGGAAATTCTTGGGGGGAATGTTGATGCCCATTTCCTAAGACTTGCTCAAGAGGGAGAAAAATGCCCTCCAGAATTTGACGTATGGAAACTTAGGGACACACCAAAACAAGCCCAACATATCCATCGGCAAGACCAAAATCAAGATGATAGGAGGGAAAGGAATACCCGTAATTATGATGAAAACAATTATCAACACGAGAACCTCCCACCTCCTCCCATAGAAATGGATATGTTAAGACAACAAATGCAAGCCCTCACACAACAATTAAACTCAAGGAGGGCACAACAAGATATTCTCTTTAAGATATTTTCCCTATCCATTTGATAGGAGCATGGTCATGCCTCCTTTCCCACGCACTTTCGTAAAACCAGAATTTGACAAATACAAAGGGAAAGGAGATCCAAGAGACCATGTGAGAGAATTTACTCTGCCTTCTTAGAGGTAGTATATGATGAAACATATCTAATGTGCCTCTTCCCTCAAAGTTTAGGTGGATCAGCCATACAGTGGTTTTTACACTTGTCTGGCGGAATAAGAACATTTGAGGACCTAGTACAAAAATTTATCACTCATCATGCGCATAACATAGAATGTGATGTCTCCATAGTTGATTTATGCAATACTAAACAAAAGAATGGAGAACTATTCTCAACATTCTTACAAAGATGGAGACACTTGTCTAGAAAATGTTCTTTTCCCATTCTTGAGGAATAATTAGTAGAAATCTTCATTTCAAATGTAAATGAAGAGATAGAATTTCACTAAGAGGTAAAATGTTCAGATTCCATCAAAGATGTAATAGCTCAAGGACTCAAAATTGAGAAAGCCCTTATCAAAAAGGGACTTGTCAAAATCTACAAAGACAACAAGGATGGTCCACCATCAGCCTACAACAGTGACAAACCCAAATTTTGGGCCAAGAACAAAAATATCATTAATGATGGTGGTGTAGACGCAAGAATCATCAAAATCATCCATCCTATAGTCAAAATTGTAGGGCAGACAGATAATCATAACAACCATACTGTCAATCAAGGCAATCCCCCAATCAATCAAGGAAATCAAGCTCCCAATACGCAACAAGAGGCACCTAAAAATAGGTACCCTATCTACAAACCCAATCAAACATACACACCCTTGGGAGAACCTCTTGAAACAATATTATGGCAACTTGTATCTTTTGATCTCATCACATTGCCCAAAACATTAAACTACGAACCACAGGTTAAACCTTCCTGGTGGAGAGACAATGAGTATTGTGAATTCAACAAGGGAAAAGGACACAAGACAAATAATTTCCATTGGCTAAAAGACATCATTCAAGACCTTGTTGATTGAGGTGATATAGAAGTAGATGGCCATAATGCAAAAACTTCCAATATAGATCATACCATGTTCAAAAATCCACTCCCAACATATGAGAAAGGAGGTCCTTCCCATCAAGATAAGAACCAAGATAACATGACAAAGTATACATGTGCACCATATACCTATACCATCAATAACCTTTATGATTCCAATGAACAATTTGCAACCATTAAAATCAAAGGCAAAGATCTCACATGCAACATTGTTACTCGCCACAACAAGATTACCATTCAAGGAGGACCATCAAGAGTGGCATACATGCCCAAACATTATAACCTTGTGGACCAATTGGATAAGACACTAGCACTCATTTCCATATTAGAGCTTTTGCGCTTATCACCCTCACACAAAACCATCTTAGATGAATCTCTCCAAGAAGCATCAGTTCCCTCCAACCTGAACATAGGTCAATTTCAAGCCATGGTTGGAAGTCTCAAATCATCACCATGTCTCACTTTTGCTAAGAATGATGATGCATCCTTTTAACAACCACATAATACCCCTCTCCACATCAAGGGATTCATATATAAAAATAGAATCAAGTGATTATTGATTGACAATGGAGTTGGCCTTAACATTTGCAAATTGTAGTTAATCATAGCATTGGGATATGCAGAAGGGGTAGTTGATGCTAGAAAGAGGATCACCATCAAAGCCTATGATGATGTAGAATGCTCCTCTAAAGGGTGTGTTACTCTACCAGTAAGGGTAGGACCTATGGTGAAGAATGTGGTTTGTCAAGTCCTACACCTCCCTCTTCCATATAATCTCCTATTAGATGAACCATGGATTCATGCCATTCAAGTGGTACCATCCACCTACTATCAATGTATCAAGTTTTCACATAACAGCATAGAGATTACTATCCTTGGTGATGCCAACCCATTCACCTTTTGCAACAATATAACACATCAACCAAATATCATAGTACCTAGCAATAGTGAAGCCACCGCATCATCATCCTACATCCACCTAGCTTCTCTTACTAGTACATCGATCCCTACACCCAAACAAGAGAAGTTGAAAATGAAAGTAAAGGATGAAGGCCCAGGAGAGTATAATATTCCTCAAGTTTTTTGTGTTGGCTAGCTATCGATCTCACCTAGGTATCATGGCAAACCACCAATGTTGCTCAGCCCACCTATTGCAGCCACTACCTGTACACTTGATGGATTCACCCCAGGCAGATCACAAGAATAGGAAACTATTGATGAAGACTTGACGGGATGGATTTACAAGGACCATTCAAATAAAGGTAAGCAATCGATCAATCTCCCAATAGAGAAGTATGGCAAAGATTTTACCGTGATGCAAAAGATAGGCTATGATGGCCATAGTGTATTGGGATCCCACAAACAAGGTGTACAAGAGCCATTGCAACCCTTGTTACAAACATAGGATAAAATGGGACTCAAATTCAACCCTAGTTCAGGAGGCTCTTCTAAGCTCAGGATTACAAGCAAACAAAAGCAAACAACTTCTAAATTCCTCCCTACCAAAAGTAGGATAATATCTATTGCAAACCAACCTACAAGATCAAAAAATCCAAGTCATGAAAGAACTTCTCAGTTAAATTCCACACATAAAACAAATAAGTAAAAGAGTAATGTCACATGAAAACCCATCACTCCAAGGATAAAACTCTTGTCCACTTTAGACACCCAAGAAAGATCAACAACCCTGTTAGAAACAACCCCTAAAGAAGTTGTCGGCAAACCTTTTATACCTACAGACATCCATTTCATATACAGTGACAAAGTTCTACAAAGTGATTCTGAGACAGATTCACATGAATATGAATGGGGTTCTTTGGCTTCACATGAATCAGAAGAGGATTCTCTTGATACTCTTTAAGATAAAGGAGTTGAAGGAGAGGCATGGATCAAAAACCTTTTTGGATTTAGATGCTAAAGATACTTAAAGGACAGATAGGTCACCTCCCGAGCCTGATTACGAAGAGGACAGTACTGACAATTGTTGGATTCAATTAACACTGAGAGGGGGGTGAATCATTGTTCTACAATTTATAACTTTCTTTAACTGATTCTTAAACCACTAGATGCAAAAGAATAAAAGTAAAATGCAGAAACTCAACACACACAAGCACAAAACCATAACACTGGAATTTTTATGTGGAAACCCAAGAAGGGAAAAACCATAATGGGATTGAGACCCACAATATTATAATACTATGATCAAGAGTATAATAATATTACAAGAGAATACACATGCATTCAAGCACATTGTCTAGAGCTCACTGCTCAATTACAATAGATGGCTACAACCCCCAAAGGAATCATTGTGCTACAAATGATTACAAATGATAACTGATTTTCTAAACTAATGGATAGCATCTACAAATGCCAAAATGCAATTGCAGTTAAGCACAAAAAATCTTCTTCCACTGTTCTGGCACACTACTTTGTTATGTTCTGCTTTGTCATATAGCGGAGCATAAATACAAGAATAGCGCACATGAAACTATGCACAGACACTCATAAAATCCTTGTACACTCACTTTGATTAGAAAAATACTCATATTGATCGATCTTATATATCCGCATCACTTGATTAGGTCACCAACATGTCGGCTCCAAAAACATGAAATGTGTAACAAGAAGTCCGCTCAATCCAATTACCAATATGCATGCAGACCAAAACAAATTGATTATACATTTCATATAAGTCAACACAAAAACCTCAAGCACAAAACCAATCAAAAAAATCATCCCGAAGGTTCTTCATAATGCGCTATACCAAAATAACTCTATTCTTCCTTAAATACTAGATATCGGATCATCAAATTTGCAGTAGAATCAACACCGAAAGCTATGATTGTAGACTAGGCAGTTCCTACCAAAAAATCAACTACCTCTTCCACTGCAAACAAAAATGTGCACCCAAAATTGAGTTCTACTCAATGTACTCATATATTGTCGAACACTGTGTTCCACCTTCCAAACTTAAGCAAAATAGGCTTAGGACTTCCAGTAGAATGAATTTGCATATACCAAATGACATTTCTTATCAGAGTTGCCATCAATTACAACCCCTAAATAATTCTCAAGAACTAATCTCTTCTGGAATAGTGTCTCTTTCCAACAATCTCCCCCTTTGGCATTGATAGCAACACTTAGTGAAAAATGACTAGTGTCAAACCAAAAAAGTTAAACACTGTAAAATTTCAAAGCTTTGACTCTAATAGATTCTAACAGACTCCCCCTAAGAATATACAGCATTTTTCACTCTTCTCTCCCCCTTTGACATCAATGGAAAAGGCAAGTATCTACTCAAAATTGTATGTACAAGGGTATATAAAGCAACTTACAAAAAATTAATTTTTTTTGCAAAAATAGTCCTCAAAGACTGCAAGTGATCATCCCAACCTTTCTTCAGGTTCTCCAAAATGTTTATCAGAGCACTAAAATGTTATGCATGCATTTCAACTCCTCTGAGACCAAAAGGAACAATCTTATTTAGTGCATTAAAGGCATCCTGCTAACTGCTCAATAGTGTATCCAATTGGGGAGTGATCAAGTTTCTCAGCTCTCCCACTCTACCAATTATTTTATCCTTTTCTTGATTCAGGCTCTTTATTTTATCAAGTAAAGAAATCACTTGAGCCTCATAATTACTTGAAAAAATGGCTTGGGATGAATAGGACTGAGATATACGGGCCAAATGTCCTTCACATTCTTTGATTTTCTTATCAAGCTCTATAGTGAATTTCAGCAATAGAAGACTTGACTTGTAGATTTTTCCGCTTCCATTCAATGCCTCTTGAATTCCCTTCACACCAGTTATCAAACTGACTCTATCACCTTCAACCATTCTCAAAATGGTTCTTAGCCTCATAGCATTAAAATGGTTCAAAACTTTTACATCTACAGCTTTCTCTAGAGATTCAAAATGAGAGTCAAATACCTTAAGCATACTTCTTAGTTTACTGGAGGGCGAGTCAAGTGTGTCTTGCTTGAATGTCGGAAAAAAAAATTTCAAGAACACTTGTAGCCAAAGTTATAAGCTCTTTGTCCTCGGAGTGGGACTTCAAAAATTCTTCACTAGCTTTCACTTGGGATAGAGCTGAAAACTTCAGTGCTTGCACAGGAGATAATGAATTGAGATTGATAGGCCCTTGAATAAGATCGGTGTTACTAATAATCTTCTTGCCCTTATCAGATTTTGCATTGTCTCTTGCCACTGAAACCTGCTCAATCTTGCCTCATCCTTCTCCTTCTCTTCCATCTCTACATCCTCAACCTTCTCATCACCAACCTCCTCAACAATCTTCTCTTAATCAAAATTCATCATTGAAGGATCCTGAACTACTTCACCGGAGTCTGCATATCTGCGGACTGTTATCGATATTATCTGATGCAACAATAGGTCTATTGGCATTATGGATGAATTTATTATGTGTTGCATTGATGTTTTGTTACTGATGTCAACACTAGCTAATATGGTTGGTTACCGACAGACAGGTTTTGGTTACCGATAGAAGATCTAGTGTTATTGGCAGAAGAGACTATTTGTTGGACACTTCCGACATGTTTGGATCAGTGAAGTATGTTTGATTTCATGTGTTATATGCTCCATGAGCATGTTTTGGAAAGTTGGTATTGACTTGGTAACCGGATGCTATCATACATTCTGTTAAACCCTTACCGACATTGGTTTAAGGCTCTATCAATAGAGCTTTCATTAAAGAATCTTGACAGGATGCATAATTGGTGTTGGTGCAGCTTCTACATGGATTTCAGGATGCTGAAGATGTTCTTTGATCATGTTTCAACTGCTTGAAGACATTGCTTTGGTGTGGTGGACCCAGAATAGGTCTGGTACCTATCTAGGTTATGGACTGGTATCATGTTAATTTGTACTCTACATGTTATCGGGATGTTTCATAATGATCTATGGATTTATTATTATTGTTTTGGTCAAGCCGATATGGCATATCATTGTAATAAGGAATTATGTAATGATCTTATTGTAATATCTTTTAGGTGGCCGACCTAATTAGTTTAGGCCTTAGGGTTTGTATAAAAAGATGTAAGATCTCATTTGTAGATCATGGTATGGGGATTATGTGTCGTGGTCTTGGAATGCAATATCATATGCAAAGGATATTCGGTCAATCATGGGTGATCAAAGTAGGATTAAGGAAGAGGTCAAAGGCCTCCGGTATTGAGCTTAACCGAGTCTATAATTAGGCATGGTAGATGTTATCTTTGGCAATTCACTTTATTGGATTTTTGTCAATTTATCTCGAGGTGCTTTTAACCTTTGTGGTCAGTGAGACTCCTTTTGTAATGAGCAGTACGCTCTACGCAGTGTGCCTTCTTGCATGTGCAGGCCCCTCATTGTAAGATACTTTCTATAGAAGTATCATTTGATTGTGGGTAGGCTTCCCACCGTGGTTTTTTCCTTTCTGGGTTTTCCACGTACAAATCATGGTGTTATGTGGTATGGTTGCTTTCCATTGATTATCTAGTTAATTGTTAAGTTGTATTGTTTACCAGCATTTGTATGTGCTTTACTGGTACTTTATCTATTTTTTTAAGGTTGTATTGTGGATTAAAAGTTATAATTTGTTAACAACTAATTCACCCCCCCCCCCCTCCCCCTCCTCTCAGTTGTTCACTGATTATCCTAACAATTGGTATCAAAGCTTTGGTCCTATTTTGTAGAAGCTTGACCACTTGAGGTAGATCCTATGGCAGCTAACACTTCTAATCCACCGGCAACTATTTTCAGAAGAGAAATCCCTAAGCTTGATGGAACAAAATATGGGATATGGAAAATTCAAATGGAGACTCATCTTATATGTCTTGGAAAGGATATTTGGGAGATCATTGAGAAAGGATATACACCTTACGATCTGGCATCTAGCAATCTTGCTCCTGTAGACTTGGATAAGAATACTGAAAATGATTGCAGAGCTAGAGAAGCCCTCTTGTGTGCACTTATTGATCAGTAGATCATGGGATTAACTGATAAATCACCAGCTAAGGTTATGTGGGACAAATTTCAAACTCTGAATGAAGGTGATCCTACTGTCAAAATAGCTAAACTTGATGGTTACCGGGTAAGATATGAAAACTTAAAGATGGAAGATAATGAAAGAATTGTTGTGTTTATGGAAAGAGTAAATGAGATTGTTATGGGAATTCAATGTTGTGGAGGATTTCTAAGTGAAGATGAAATAGTTTCCAAAGTCTTGAGAGCCCTTCCACCGGCTTACAAGATGACGGCAACTGCAATTAATGAGTTAAGAACAATGGCAAACTCTTTACTTAACAGAGACATTCTGATTGGTAAATTATCTACTTTTAAGCTTGAAGAATTTGGATCTTCTGGAGCTGTAACTCTGAACCTGCTTTTCATGCATCATCATCATCATCATCATCATCATCATCATCATCTACCAGCAAAAGTGATTGGAAAGCCCTATATGCAAAAGAATTGGAAGACATGAGGAAAGAAGATGAAGAACTTGAGCAACTTGAAGCATTGTTTGCTAGAAGAGTACCTAAAGGACCAACTGGAAGTAAGTATGAAGGAAAAGAACCTTTTAAATTTTTTGCATGTAACAAGATTGGTCATTTTCATCTAGATGTCCTGAAAGGAATGCAAGGTTTGAGGAAAGAGTTAAGAAATATTTTAAGCCTAACCAGAATAGATATAGATTCAAGAAAAGTAAACAATTCTACATAGCAAATGAGGAAGGAGTAACTGATGACTCTGGAGATGAACCGGTAGAAGACTCTACTAGTGGATCCGGTAATGGAAAGGAATGGGTGTTCTATGCTTTGAAGGAAGATGAACCAAAACCAGCTATCAAAAATGAAGAAAAGGCCCTGGTAGCAAAAGTTGAAGATAAGGGTGAATGGGTAATTGATAGTGGATGCTCACATCATATGACTAGAGATAAAGGGAAATTTTTGTCCCTGCAAGAATACAATGGCAGTCAAGTCAGATTTGGAGATGACAAAGCATGTATGATCAAAGGTAGAGGTATTATTTCTCTGGATGGTAAGCATAATATTGATAATGTCTATTATGTAGAAGGTTTAAAGCATAATCTTTTGAGTGTTGGTCAATTGGTTGATAAGGGTTTCCAACTTTAGTTTAAAGATAGAAAATGCAAAATCATTAACAAGACTGGTTTAGAGATTGCAACCAGTATTCAGACAAGAAGTAATATCTTTCACTTGAACACTGGTAATAAGACATGCTTAATTGCTCATATTGGTGAAAGTTGGCTATGGCATAAGAGGTTGTGTCATGTTGATTTTGATTGTATTGTTAAGATTAGTTCAACTAAGGTAGTTAGAGATATACCTAAGATTATGAAGCCTTATAATCCAGTATGTAAGGAATGTCAATTGGGAAAGCAAGTTAGAAGTTCTTTTAAGAGAATACATGATAAATCTAATGATGTACTTGATTTGATTCACACTAACTTATGTGGTCCAGCAAGGACTAAAAGCTTTCAAGGTGATAGGTATTTCATGTTGATTATTGATGACTATTCTAGAATGATGTGGGTGACTTTTCCAAGGGAGAAATCTGAAGCTTTTGAGAAATTCAAGATCTTTAGAGAAAAACTTGAAACAGAAACTGGATTGAAAATCAAATGTCTAAGATCAGATCATGGTGATGAGTTGACTTCTCATGAATTTAATAGTTATTGTGAGACAAATGGAATCAAGAGACAACTATCTACACTTAGGACTCCTCAGCAGAATGGAGTAGTGGAAAGAAAGAACATAACCATTTTGGATGCAACAATATCTATGATGATGGAAGATAGATTGCCTCATATCTATTGGAGAGAAGCAGTGAGTATAGGAATCTACACATTCAATAGAGTTCACATCAAAGGTGAAACTAGTAAGACCCTTTATGAATTATGGTTTGGACATACACCTACTGTTAAATATTTCAGAATCTTTGGAAGTAAATGCTATATCAAAAGAGATGATTCAATTAGAAAGTTTGATCCTAGATGTGATGAAGGGATATTTCTTGGGTATTCAATTCAAAGAAAAGCATATAGATGTTATAACAAAAGATTGCAGAAAATTGTGGAAAGTGATAATGTGAAAGTGGATGAACAATATAGAAATCATTCTATATCAAATGACAGGGGACTAGTAGTGGAAATGATCATAACTAAATCGACAATGCCTCAACTGGTACAGGAAGCTGAAATAGTTACACCGGCACAATCAGAAAATTCAACTATGACTGATGATCAGAGAAGTGAACCTAAAGTTCAGAAGACACCAAGGTATGTAAGATTAAGTCATTCTAAAGATCAAATTATTGGAGATAGGAACAAGGGAGTTATGACAAGAGGAAAAATGGCAAATGAAGAGGTGTGTCTTATTTCTCAAGTTGAACCAGCAACTGTTATTGAAGCTTGTAAGAATAAACATTGGTTAAAAGCTATGGAAGATGAATTAGATCTGTATATGGTGAAAATAGATAACAATAATAACAAGATTGAAAGGCTAAATGAATCCAACCACAAAAACCCTAGCCTAACAATCAACAAAGATCCACCATAACATATGAAGATTACCTAAGACAATGCAAATAAAACAAAATCACAAAGATTATACCATCACATGTCCAATAGGGTTTTGATCTCCATTCTTCCTATCTCCATTGATCTTGCTTGATATATTTGCTCTCAGATTTTTATGTGCACAAGAGCTCAACAAAGAACGGAATGTGGTTGCAAGTAGAATCGTAGTGTAACCAATTGATCAAGTTGTTAGGGTTTGATAATGAAGAAGGCATCTCCTTAAATAGAAGACACAATATTAAATGGAGGGATAAGATTGAGAGGTGTAAAAAGGAGGTCGGCTAGGATTAGAGGGTAGGTAGAAGAAATAGTAAAATAATGAAAGAGGTAGGTAGTGTAGGAATTAAGAGATGAATGACATGTGTCATGTGTAGAAAAGGTTAATGAATTAATTAAATAAATAAAGATTTATTTAATTAATAGAAGAAGTAGGATAATTAAATAAATAAGATATTTATTTAATTTAGGAAAAGAATAATTTAAATAAATAAATGTATTTATTTAAATGAGAAATAAGGCTAGAAGAGGATAAATGAATTAATTAAATAAATAAGGATTTATTTAATTAATAGAAGAATTAGGCTTAGATAATTAAATAAATAAAATATTTATTTAATTAGACATGACAATTTTGGGTGTCTACATTTTGCCCCTCTTTGAGACAATGCGGCTTGTTGCGTTGTTTCAAAGAAGATAAGATGAACAGATAAAGAGTTGCCCCAGTATGGGAATGATATGCCCCCTCGAGAGATTGGATGAAAATGTCTGAAAAGAATTACAGACAATCTCTCGATAAGAAAGAAAGGCTAGAATGGACTGACCGAATAAAGTGACAAAGTCACGAGATGAAGAAGACTGACTCGGGAAATGAAGGCCAAGGCTAGGGTAGGCTATAAGATAGACCACGGGCAAAAGACATCCTCATTGTCATCTACACCTTCATGAGATCAAAGTGCAGAGCGAGAAAAGAGCAGCAGTAGTCAGCAGTGATGGCTTTCGTACATAGATTCGATCGCGTTCGCCGATTTCAGAGGCCAGCAGAGGCAGGAGAGCTGGTAAGTACCACCAAACCTCCTCGTAATTTGACGCATTTGCTTTTGTCATTAATGCATGCTGAATAGAGCAATAAATGCACTTAGAAGTAGGGTACAAAAAATGCAAAAACTGGAAAACTGCGTCTGCGTCGGTGTCAGGTGCGTCTATGTCCGACAGGCGCGTCTGTGTCTGTGCCAGGCACGTCTGTGTCTGTAACCGCTTTTGTGTCAAAGTCGGGCACGTCTACGTCCGTCAGGGGTGTTTATGTTGCAAAGTCGCGTTTGTGAACAATATAGGCACGTTTATGTCAAATAGGCGTGTCTGTGTTGTTTAGGCGCGCTTGTGCAATCTATAGGCGCATTTGTGAGTTAGAAACGCGTTTATGTCTGAAAAATGCAAGGTTTTGTCTTCTAGGTCAAATCGACAGTTCTGTGATGAACATACGCTGTCGATTGGATAAGCTGCTAAGAGGATACACTCAAGCAGGTCCTCTAAGAAGACCAGGATAGATCAAGGCACTTTGTGATGAACAGGGAGCACCAAGATAGAGTACTTTGTGATGAACAGGGAGTACCCAAAGTATGAGCAGCACTTTGTGATGAACAAGGAGTGCAAAATGTGACTAACACTTTGTGATGAACAGGGAGTGTCACACACGTAGTACTTTGTGATGAACAGTGAGTACTACTAGGATAGAAGCAACACTTTGTGATGAACAGTGAGTGTCACTAAAATAGATAACCAGATGCATTTAGATAAAAGGTAGCATTTTGTGATGAACAGTGAATGCCACGATGATTGACATGATTTGATTTGTTTGACTGCAGGAGTATTTGCCTATGTTAGAGTCACAGGAGAGATTCCCATCGACACAGAGGTTGTGACCGAAGTTGTCATTTCAGGATAGAGCTGCCATCGAGGAGATGGGTTTGAGACACATGCTATATGTGCCTGAGTTTCGGGCAAACATGGGTTTGCTGACTGCGCTGGCTGAGAGATGGCATTCAGAGACTTGCACATTCCATTTGCCGATGGGTGAGATGACAGTCACCCTTGAGGATGTTTATAGGATTCTGCATATACCGATTGATGGAGATCTGATTCCATATGATCATGACGGAGACAGAGAGGCTTTGAGACGGGTGTTTCAGGATCCCGGCCTAGAGATGAGAGCAGGACATGTGGCATGGGACACCATGACCGCGACAGGGTTAGCCTTACCAGCTGTGATCAGAGGAGCTATCAGTGGGTTCTTATGTCCAGACAGGGCGACACGGGAGTTGGCAGTGGGTTGGGGAGGAGAACTAGAGACATTGGTGACGCAGCACACCAGATATGCGTGGGGTCCATGTGTGTTGGCCCACCTATATTATGAGCTTCACCAATTTGTATACCATGGATCAGTGGGACTGGGCTGTGGAGTGACACTACTGCAGGTTTGGGCGTATGAGCATCTACCTATTACGCGACCGATACATTTCAGAGGGAGAGGTCATGGACAAAGTTTTGTTCATCTGTATGACATGATCACCTCGCAGCCACAGATTGGTAGGTTAGAGCATTGGCGGCGAGTGATAGATGACATTGACGTAGTCATCTGGAGGCCATATCTAGGATGCGAGGAGTGGGAGGATGACGTAGTGGAGCTGCCTTACACCTTCCGAAGCAGGTATCTGATTGGGCAGATGCCCTATATACTGGAGAGACAGCTGGTGGACAGAGTATGTAGGCAGTATGGCAGGATCCAGAGGATGCCACGAGGCTCGGGTATGTATGCTCGTAAAGTTAGGGATCAGGCGCAGTTCGGGCCTTTATTGTCATATGATCAGGTGCTAATACAGCTGGCAGAGATGGTGCCCCTACCCTGGGATATGTGGCCAGAGATCAAGGACACCAGGATGGATGCACAGTATGTAGCATATTGGGCCGAGCATCCATTCCCTCGATTGACAGATCCAAGAGAGCTACTGGAGGGATATGGAGGAGGAGATGATGATGATGATGGTGGGGGTGATGGGGGCCGAGGCTGACGGAGGCGGAGGGGAGTAGTTTGGGAGAGGAGGGTGGCACCTCGGAGGGAGGGTGGATAGGAGGGATAGGCCTAGGTGGTGAGGGGTCACGGTGGATTGCCCCTACAGGTATTAGCAGCACAGGGTCCTAGAGCATAGGGATAGAGACAGGGACAGGTACAGGGACAAGTGCCAGTACAGGCACAGGAGCAGGGACAGAGACAGGTACAGGGACCTAGGCATGTACCAAGATAGGTACCCGTTCAGGCACCAGTACAGGTACAGGAGCAGGCATAGGGACAGGCACCCGCAGAGGGAGAGCCACAGGCAGAGGCAGAGGGTGGGGATCCAGAGGAGGATGAGCTGATTGAGCTCAGGGAGATCTGCCAGGGCTAGGTAGATGAGATACAGGATCTAGAGAGGGAGAGAGACCATCTCAGGACGAGGCTCAGAGATACTGAGCGGGAGAGGGATCAAGCGATTCAGCACTACACAGAGGTTGAGACAGTGCTGAGGGCAGGGAGGCAGGCAGCGAAGGACGCAGGAGTAGGCTACGCATATGTCTTGCGAGCTAGAGAGGAGATTGCCTACTGGAGGGACCTTTATTATGGTGTCGTGCTAGCAGATCAGCGGGCGAGGAGCTTCCATAGACCATCGCGGACAGCGACAGCTATGGGAGGGAGCCGGAGGAGATAGGCATCGAGTGGTGGGGTCATGGGTCCTCCACCACCACCAGATAGAGGGGACAGGCAGGGTGATCCTGGGGCAGGTCCTTCGAGGGCTCAGATTTCGTCGAGGCCAGGCGGCTCCGAGGGAGGGAGTTCATCATAGCCATAGAGGGCTCCCTTGTATCAGTATTTGTACCATTTTTGTATTGTAGACACCTGCGGGTGATTGTAGCCATATGATTTTGACATCATTGTATCATGACATTATATGTATATATATATGAGATGATTCATCTTTGCGGCAGCTATATGCATGTGTACCTATGTGATGAGATGTTCTTATGATGTATGTTTTATGTGATGGATGCAAATATGTATATGATGCAATGCAATATATTTTGTTCTTTTATGTTTTATATGCGTATGCATGATGCAAATGTGAATGTATGTGATGCAGATGAATATGATAATGTAAGTGTAAATTGTGCTAACAGGTGTTGTGTGCAGGATGTGATGCAATTGTGATATCTATATGTATGTATGAAATGCTTATATGTGGTAATGCAGGTGCAACTACATGAAATGCAAATGTTTTTGGTGTGTCATTATACTCAGTCATGTGATAGCAGGCTACGTGGACTCAAGAAGGATGATGGAAGTCAATCAAGAAAGGGGGATGGAAGATAGAAGATATGAATGTGAAAGAGCTTCTTGTGCATTATTATCATTGAGCTTTATTATGGCAAGTAGGTTATGACAATCGAGGCATTTGTTCGACCTAGAAAGTCATTGTACCTGTTTGCATGGAGATAAGACAGTCACAAACAAGGAATGCCCCAGTTCATACTAGACTCATAGTGTCCTCATATCCTCGGACAAGTCATAGCATTACTAAAAGACAATCCACAGACAGCAAAAGAAAATAGGTGACGATATCCCATCCTCACCTTTCTAGTCAAAGACATCCTGGAAATAGAATCTCTAGTCAAAGACATCCTGGAAAAGCTAAAAGACATGTCACCAGAAGATAAAATCAAAAGAAAACCAAGACTCAACACCAACATCCACTGTAGTCCTCAAGTTTAGTGTCTCTTGTCACTTGTATAAGTCTTATTTGATTGTGGTCACAATGTTTATTTTCACAGAAAGGATAGATAGCACTGAACCATATGTTGTCTGATTCTGTTGAAAGATTTGATTTGTTGAAGCCCATTGTTGCTGTTGTCTCATCTGAAACTGACTGAATCCATGAAACTGATACTTTATTGCGGAGAAGACAAAACTTTATTGCAGATCTATGATGCAAATGTTGCTTTATTGCGGATTGTGCGTGAATAGACTGAAGAAAGCTAGAAGAAACTGTACTCCTCGAAACATGTGATGTTCTTAGTTCCACACCCATCACTAGATGTAGGAATTGCCTTAGCCACAGATAGGATTTGATTTATTATGGATTGAAAGTGAGGTTTATTATGAATGGCTAACCAATCTTAGGTAGATCAATAACAAGCCATGATGGGAATGGGTAAGTTTATTATGGACGAATAGGTTGTGAGTGTGTGCAAAGTGAAGGGATGAAAGTGAATCCTGAAGGAGGGAGGAGCAATGTCTCTATGCATGGCACTGGTGACCCAGTTTTCACCATGGTACTTGCCCAGGGCGCCACCGAAGTGGTTTTCACTGTTGGACGAAATTATTTCTCTTTACTTTTTTGATTTTTTCAATTTTTTTTGTGTCACAAGGCACCTGTTTGCCAGATTTTCACCAAGTAACGATTTTTTTGTTTTTATAAATTTTTTTTTGTATTTTTGAATTAGGATATTCTGAAGAGCTATGTGTAGAACCAGCAAAGGTGCATGCTATTGATAGGATCCTCCAAAGGTTCACCTTCTGTAGTTGAGAGCTGATATGCACCAGATCCATAGGCTGCTGTAACGATGTAAGGACCAAGCCAGTTTGGTTCAAACTTGCCCTTCTTCTCTCTGTCTTGCTGATTCTTGGGATTTTCTCTGAGAACCAAATCACCTACCTCAAATGTGCGAGGCTTGACTTTGTGATTGTAGCTGTGACTCATTCGTTGCTGGTAAGCCTTGAGATAATTAAAAGAAGTTTGTCTCCGTTCATCCAGCAGTCCTAGTTCTTGTAAGCGAGAGACCCTGTAATCTTCATCATTGATGATGTTTTGCAAAGAGACCTGTAAAGAAGGTAACTCGACCTCAATAGGCAAGATGGCTTCAGCGCCGTAGACAAGTGAGTAGGGTTTAGCTCCTGTAGGTGTACAGACACTTGTGCGGTAGGCCCAAAGTGCAGGATTGAGTTGGATATACCAGTTACGGCCAGCGTCATCGACTGTCTTTTTGAGGATTTTAAGAATTGTTTTATTAGACACCTCAGCTTGGCCATTACCTTGGGGGTAATATGGTGTGGAGAAATGATGGGAAATATGGAAGCGGTCACAGAGTTCACGAACATCCTAATTTTTGAAGGGACGCCCGTTATCAGTAATAATGGAATCAGGAATACCATATCGGCAAATGATATAATTAAGGATGAAGGTAGCAATTTGTTTTCCAGTGACTTGTGTGAGAGGCATGACTTCAATCCACTTTGTGAAATACTCTGTGGCTGTGATAATGAATTTATGACCATTGGAAGAAGGAGGGTGAATCTTGCCTATGAGATCAAGTCCCCACTGACAAAAGGGCCAAGGAGACGCGAGTGGTTGTAGTTCTTGTGCTGGTGCATGTATGAGGTCTCCATGAATTTGACATTGCTTACATTTCTTGACAAACTGATATGAGTCTTTTTCCATATTGGGCCATTAATATCCAGTCCTAATGAGTTTCTTGGCCAAGGTAGGACTACTAGCATGCGGACCACATATCCCTTCATGCACTTCACGTAACGCAATCTAAGCTTCATTGCTTTCTAAACATCTAAGAAGAGTGCCATCCAGACCTCGTCGGTATAGGATATCAGCTAGAATGACATATCAAGAGGATTGGCGAATGAAAGTGCGACGTTGGTTATTCGATAGATCAGGAGGTAAGGTATTGTCGCGAAGATATGTGAATATGGAACCATATAACTGGGATTCGGGACCAACAACGCATATCATTTCAGTAGGAGTGATCTCATATGAAGGAACCAATAGGTTGTCTACTAGGAACTCATAGCAAGTTTCATTTTGAGGGAGATCAATCAGTGAAGCAATTGTAGCCATGGCATCTGCAGCACGATTCTACTCTCTTGGTATCTGCTCAAAATCTATCTTTGTGAAGTGCTGTTTCAAATCATCCACCATTTGTTTGTAAGGCATTAATTTTTCATCTTTTGTTTGGTAATCATCAGTTGCTTGATGGATGACAAGTTGAGAATCTCCAAAAACACGAAGTTCTTGGATCTTCCACTGAACTGCAATTCGTAATCCAGTTCTTAATGCCTCATATTCCGCTATATTGTTAGTGCAGGGAAATGATAAGCGGTATGATTTTGGTATAGAATCGCCTTAAGGAGTTATAAAGAGAATAATAGCGCCTGCCCCATGCTGTGTGTATGAACTGTCAAAGTACAGTTGCCATGGCCTTGCATGTGATATTGTTAAAATGGATTCATCTAGAAATTCTAAATTTAGAGGAACATCATCAATCATGGGGGCATCTGCTAATTAATTCGTGATTGCTTGTCCTTTTATTGCTTTTCTGTCTACATACTCGATGTCGAATTCACTCAGGATCATTACCCACTTGGCCAGTCACCCAGTAAGTGTTGCTTTATTGAGAAGATATTTTAATGGATCAATTCTTGCAATCAACTTAGTCTTATGAGTAAGCATATAATGGTGTAATTTCTATGAAGCAAAGACCACAGCAAGACATGCACGCTCGATTGGTGTGTAGTTTAGCTCATATCCCACCAATGTGCGACTGATATAGTATACTGCTTTTTCCTTGCCGTCAGCAATTTGTTGTGCTAGGAGTGCCCCCAGTGCTGTTGGAGTAGCTGATATGTATAGTAGCAAAGGTTGATCTAGAATGGGTGGCATCAAAACTGGCAGATTCAAAAGATAATCTTTGAGCATCTGAAAAGATTGTTGACAGTTATCATCCCATTTGAATTTGATATTTTTATGTAGCAGGTGCTGAAAAGGATTACACTTATCTGCAAGTTGTGCTATGAATCTTCATATAGACTGGAGTCTCCCTTGTAAGGATCGAAGTTGACTGATATTTCTGGGTGGCAGCATGTCCAAGATAGCCTTGACTTTTGCTGGATCGGCTTCAATTCCTCTTTTGGACACAATGAATCCTAGGAGCTTCCCGGAGGTTACTCCAAAGACACATTTCTTGGGGTTTAATCTTACTTTGTATTTTTCCAACCGATCAAAGACGACTGAAAGTATGTCCAAATGTGTATCTCTGTCTATTGATTTACCCAAGAGATCATCAACATAATCTTCCACGGTTATGTGCATGAGATCATGAAAGATAGTGGTCATTGCTCTTTGATATGTAGCACCTACATTTTTCAGCCCAAAGGGCTTGACATTCCAATAGAAAGTTCCCCATGGACAAGTGAATGATGTTTTGTGTTGATCCTCAGGTGCAATCCTGATTTGATTATAACCAGAAAATCCATCCATTAAAGATAACATTTCGTGACCTGCTGTGAGATCAACGATCAAGTCAATATTTGGTAATGGGAAGTCATCTTTCGGACAAGCTTTGTTGATGTCTTTGAAATCTGTACATATTCTGATGCTGCGATCTAGTTTACTGACAGGTACTAAATTGGAGATCCATTCGGGATAATCAATTGGGCATATGAATCCGACATCCAATAACTTCTCCAGCTCTGCTTTGACTAGTAATGCCACTTGTGGATGCATTTTCCTTAATTTCTGTTTCACTGGCTTTGCCCCCAGTTTGACTATCAAATGATGCATTATCAAATCCAGATCTAGTCCAGGCATATCAGCATATGACCATGCAAAGTTGATTTGTCATTCTTTGAAGAAGCTTATGAATTTTGACCTTTCGAACTCTGTCAATGATTGAGCCAGGAATATATTGTGTGGAACCTCTTCTGTACCAATGTTTGTTTTGATAGTATCCTCTACCAACATGGATGACTTTTCCCCATATGATGCTGGGAGAATGTTGAGCCTTCCATCTTCGGGTGCCTCAGAGAGGTTTTCACCCTCAGATACGTCCTTTCTTTTTACTTTTTTGGAATTAGATAGCGCCACAGTGTGGTTTTCACCATAAGACCCTTGATTTGTTCTTATTTTCACATTTTTGCGACTGGAAGGTCCGACACCCTCACCAAAATATGCCATGTTGTTGAGTTCTATGGTGTATCCTGCTTTGTGGTCCCCAGTGGGAAAATCATCTCGTATGCCAAGATAGTCAATAATAGCTTTGTCATTTTGAAATGTGTCAAATTGTGTTGGTCCTTCATAATCCTAGTTAATGAGTTGGTGGTGAACAAGGGGAAGGCCTTTAATGTTTTTGGAGTTTGCGGGGCTAAGAGTGAAGATGTGGTTATATTCGGGTATATCGAGGCAATCGTCAAGGTCATCGATGGCACTCTCCTCATCAATTTCGATTGCAAGTGAATCCAAATTGTCGTCACTAGTAGCGCCTTCCGGGACAAGTGTTCTCATCCTATGTGATTTCAACCTAGAACCTTGAGACGAAGACTGTGTGCAATCCTTATGGGTTGTTTCTTGACCAACTCTAAACTTTTTATAAAATTCCTCTTCTTCGATGGGTTCATCTGGCTCTCTGAATGTCTCGGTGAGCTCATAGTCACTGGAGGATTTGTCTGAACCCCATTCCCATTCGTTGGAATCTGTGGAATAGTAATCCTCTTGTTGAACTTTGGCAACTTTGATTTGTGATGCCTCTTCTATCCTTTTAGTGTGGATCTTGGAAGTCAGAAAACCAAGTCCCTTTGAGTGTTCCCTTTTTATAGTCAATTCAGGTTGTAAGGGCTCCATAACACCTTCCTTGCGTAACCCAACAGAGCTTTTTCCATCATACCTAAATTTTTGTAGAATCTTGAAGCCTTTGCCATATTTCTCACAAGGTATATTGATCTGATCTTGTGTGTCATCTTCAATGTCTTTATAGAGCATTTTGTATAAATCTTCCTCTTCTAGTTCGCCCCATCTTTGAAAGGTAGTAGGATCCCATTTCAGTATCATGATGGATATTTGTTTGTTAGGATGTGGCCTTCCATATTCTTTTGGAGAGCTCATGACTTGTTGTAAATACATGGTCTAATTTAAAGTGTACTCTCCCATGCCTTTGTCCTGAAATTTGCCTTTAAGTTCACCTTGTTTTGATGTCGAAGGTTTCAATGACTCAGAGTCAATGTATGCCGAAGAAGGAGCAGCCTCACGATTACTGGGAATGATGGTTTCAGTATGTGATCTCAGGTTATTGCAATATATGAACGGATTAGGATCACCGTTAACTGTTACCTCGACTCCATTATGAGGAAACTTAATGCATTGATGATATGTCGATGGGACTACCCTCATTTCATGAATCCAAGGACGTCCTAGCAATATATTATAAGTGAGATCTAGATCTAGGACCTGACAAACCACATCCTTTGTGACTGGCCCAATTCTTAGAGGTAAGGTGACTGTGCCCTTGGATGAGCACTCTTCATCATCATATGCCTTGATGGTGATTTGATTTGTAGAATTCACAGCTTTATCAAAATATCCCAATTGTTTAATGGTGCTCAATCTACAAATGTTTAGACCAGCTCCTCTATCTATCAGGACTCGCTTTATTCGATGTTTGTGTATGAAGGCTTCAACATGTAAAGGTGCATTATGTGGCTGACTTACGGAGGCGTCATCGGCTTCTGTGAATGTGAGGGAATGTGGAATGGAAAGGTATCCCACCATGGCTTGAAACTGGTCCACATTCAGATCAATAGGAATGGTAGTGTCTCTCAAGATTTTATCAAGAATAGCTTTATGAGCAGGGGATATGCGTAAGAGCTCAAGGATGGAGATGAGCGTGGGTGTCTTCCCTAACTGTTCTACAAGGTCATACTCAGGCTTGGTTGATGAAGAAGCAGTATTTTTAGTAGAGGCACCTGGCAACATAATTTTACCTAACGAGTTGTAACATGACATTCAGAGGTAGGTTCGGAAGAAGATCCAACACCTCTTAGAACAATCTTGGGTCTCTGAGGAGGATTCTCAGGATTTTTGTTCTTGATGGTAATAGTAGAGATATGATTGTCCATTGAGATGTGATTGATAGTTGAATCATAGTTATAAGGTGCTCTAGTATAGTTGGCCTGATCATCTGTGACTTTAGCTTTTCCCTTGTCATGCTTTGGGAATGGTTCCTTAAACATCTCATGTTCTTGATTAGATGAGTGTCCCTCAATCTCAATGTCACCTCTATCAATGAGATCTTGCACAATGTTCTTCAGTCGATGACAATTACCTATCTTGTGACCCTTGCTCTTATGAAATTCACAATATTCATCATCATTCCACCAATTTGGTTTGACCTTTGGTTCATATGGAGGAAAATCTGGAACTGTGATCACTTTGTTTGCCACAAGCTTTTTGAAGACCGATTCAAGTGGTTCTCCCAATGGAGTGTACTTCCTTCGTGATCTAGAAGTTGTTTGAGTATTCACTTGATTGTTTGTAGAACTCGATCCCAAAAAGATGAACTTGGGTCGCACTGTGTTAGCATCAACAACACCATCATTGACTGTGTTCTTGTTTTTATTCCAAAATCTTGGCTTGTCTTTTCCTTTAAAGTCATCTTTGTTTTCCTTGAATATCTTAATGACTCCTTGTTCAATTAGAACCTTTTCTGTTGCTAAGCCTTTTTCAATGACATCCTTGAAGGTGGACAAACAAGCTTTCCTTAGATCATAGCCAATGTCCTTGTTAACGTTTTGAGTGAACATGTCTACCATTTGTTTCTGTGGAATTTCGCAAGAACATCTACTGGCTAGATTTCTCCATCTTTGTAAAAATGATGCAAAAGATTCTCCTTCTTTTTTCTTAGTATTGCACAAAGTAGTGACTGAGATATCTGTCTCTATATTGTAGGAGAAATGCTGAATAAATGCCTCTGCTAAGTCACCCCATGATTTAATACCAGGTGGGAGTTGGGAGAACCATTCCATAGCTTGATCGCCTAAGCTTTGTGGGAACAATCTCATCAAATATGTTTCTTCTGCCACTACCTCAATGCAAGCTGTGAAAAATTGTCTTATGTGTGCCTTGGGGTCCCCTTTTCCTCTATACTTGTCAAATTTTGGCGCCACAAAGTGTGCAAGAAATGGAGGCTTTGGAATGCTCTTGTTAAATGGATAAGGACATATGTCTCTCATAGTGTATGTTGGTTTTGGTGTATTCATGTCCTCCATTTTCTTTTGTAAATCTCTGATTTGTTGCTCCAAATTGCTCTTAGGTGGAGATCAACTTCTTGTAGCATACCCCATGTTTGAGACACCAATTTGAGGAGGAGCTTGTTGCATGTATGGATGATATTGATCATACACATGTTCATATGGAGGAGGTCTATATTGATGCGACATATATGGAGCACTTGGTATAGCTTCATGCTGAGGAACCCCATATCTATTTTGTGCATGTATACCATATTCTACAGGCATGTCATGTTCTATTGTGTTGCCCCCAAATTTGACATGAGGTTTCCTTGTGTCCAAATTTTGAGCATGCCTTTGAATGTCCAATTGTTTTGGTTGATCCATAGCTTGAGCATATCTATCTACATAAGACTTCCATAATGGTCTTCGAAGGTAAGTATCATATGGTTGACCATGTGTATGTGGGACTTTTGGTTTTTGAAGCAAAGCTGATGGTGATTCAGGTACCATATGTGGTCCTCTATTTCCTCCACTATTAGGTCTCCTTTGATCCATGTTGGAGTGAGTTTTTTGCAAAGGTCAGTTTTCCATAAGTTGAGACATGTCAAAGTCATGAGGTATTTTAGCTCCACTTTGTGCCATCATGTGTAAAAAGTATTGTCTGTCCCTCCTCATTATTTCTTCAACCAATCTATTGAAATGGGGATTCATAATGGATTCTTCTACATCTGCTGAATGTATTGAAAAGTTGTCCACATTGTCATTGTGTGTAGCATTGTTGTTTGTAGTGTCTACGTTTTCCACATTGGGAATGTTTCTATAAACATCCATGTCAGGTAATGTAGTGTGCTCAGGATTGAAAAATAAATCGTTGTCATACTCATAAGAACTCATGTTTGCGGACTCTTGAGCTTCTTTAGCTTTTCTCCTAGATTTTTGAAGACAGGTTTCAACCATGAAATAGGTATTGACCAAGATGTGAGAGACTAGATGAAAAATGGAAAGAGTATGGAAGACCAAGAGTTGTATGGAGTGTAAATGAATCTGAAGTGTACTTGTAAATGTCCCAAGTGTAAGACCAAGTATGTATGTAGTAGAGTAGGTGTGACTTCCAAAGAGAGGATAGTTTCTCTTGATGAGGTAAGCTGACCTTGACTCTAAGTAAGACCAAATGAGACCCAAAGGTAAGAAACCTTGATGAGGGACCACTTAGCAAAGTGTAGTTGTATGTAGTGTGTTGACAAAGTATGATGAGGACAAGCAAGTTACCTTTTGACTCAAGTTTAGACAAGTATGACTGTAAAATGAGATGTGAAGCAATGATGGACCGTATGAAACCCAATGACAGGTTGAATGCTAGATGAAACCTGAAGAAACAACCTAGGAAGCTCAAGTATTCCGAAACTGATTTCTTTTGTTTGCTGGACTGTAAAAATTTTCAATTCTGGACACAGACGCTTCTGTATACTTCACAGACACGATTCCCAGACACAGACGTGTCTCTATTCGACACAGACGCTGCTAGACACACAGATGCTATTATGCCCTTCACAGACGCGCTCATATTACTTAGACGCGGTTAAAACAGACACAGACGCATTTCTGTAAACTTCGTGCAATTTTTCCAATCTGTGAAGTCATTTTGTTGTGACCAAATCCGACTGTTTGACTGTTTTTCGTGACAAGAGGACACAATGTTGATGAGGACTCAATGTTTGCAAGTGTTTAGACTTCAAAATGACTCCAAGAAAGTGTGTTGTTTGATGTAAAATGTTTTGCATACACTTGAAGACACAAAAGACACAATGTTTTGTTGTTTGGTCTTGAATGTTTGAATGTTTAACATAAGACAAGCACAATTCTTATGGCTGGCCAAGACAATAGTTGTTGATCCCACATAGGGTTTTACCCCCAAGGCTACGCTATTCAGAGCGGATACTTAGATACTTGACCTCACTGGCTCCACCCTTGGCACTCACTTCTCGGGTCAGCCAAGCATCAGTCCCCATGAAAACTCCCCATGGCAAACTTTGTATCTCTACTAAGAACCGTATGTGTGTGGGCCGCTACCAGAGGTCCGACCTCCTGCCCCAACAACTAGAAGGATTTGGGCTTCTAAAACAAAAGGTGCTAGTAAGGGCATCCGCTTGTGTGGCCATACATGCGGCACTTTCAGCTCTGTAAATACAGAAGGCTCCTAGCCGGTAGGGGTTACGCCCTACAAATGATCAAATAAATTTGATCAAATGGGTTTATGGGGAGACATAGTGTCGGTATGAACTAATCAGCACACGTTATTCATAGTTTTCACCATGAATACATTTGATTATAGTGGTTTGGATGAGGTGGGTTTTCCTCGCTACCACTTGGGTCATTCTCTTCTCACTAGTAGTCCTAATGACCACACGGGAAGACAGGCCCTCTAAAGATTAAACAAAAAGAGCCTATTGCTCAAGACACAAAAGACAATGATTCAATTTTAGTGCACCAATGGAAGTGTTTGCTAATCTATGAAAACAAGGCACACAACAAAATTTCAAAACCCTAGCCAAGGACCTGCAGCAAGATTTGTTAGTAGTTTGGGTTGTTTGACATAATCACCCCTTCCTGCAAACAACAAGTTAGGTACATTTTAAAAACCCAAAAGACTTTGTGAAAGAGGGGCCTTCAACAAAAACGTTTTTTTTTTTGCTTCCAAGACAAGCTGCACAAACTTAGTTAGCTAGATCTGAAAGGGTTAGTCCAAAAATAAACCAGATCTAAAACCCTAAGTGCGAAATTCGAAAATTGAATCAATGAAAATTTGAAAATTTTGAAACAGTAAATACACAGACGCTGTTACCCTCGACATAGACGTGTCTAGATGACATAGACGCGGTTCTGTGATTCACAAACGCACTTTAAAATCACAAACGCCCTTCTCCAACACAGACGTGGGTAGAAACAACACAGACGCGTTTCTGAAACACAAACGCTCCTGTCTGAAACTTGCAAAATAAAATTTGTCAAAAACACAGACGCGATTCCAGATTCTGCAGACGTGCCTGAAAATCAAAGACGCGATCCGAAAGTTCGCAGACGCGAAAAAACCTAAAATGCCGTCAAAAAATGTCCGATCTGCAACTTCAAAAATGCAAAATCTGCAACAAGAAGGTTAAATGCAAAGGGACAAGAGTCCCACCAGCCGTGCCAAAATGTATATGGTGAAAATGGATAACAATAATAACAAGATTGAAAGGCTAAATGAATCCAACCACAAAAACCCTAGCCTAACAATCAACAAAGATCCACCATAACATATGAAGATTACCTAAGACAATGCAAATAAAACAAAATCACAAAGATTATACCATCACATGTCCAATAGGGTTTTGATCTCCATTCTTCCTATCTCCATTGATCTTGCTTGATATATTTGCTCTCAGATTTTTATGTGCACAAGAGCTCAACAAAGAACGAAATGTGGTTGCAAGTAGAATCGTAGTGTAGCCAATTGATCAAGTTGTTAGGGTTTGATAATGAAGAAGGCATCTCCTTAAATAGAAGACACAATATGAAATGGAGGGATAAGATTGAGAGGTGTAAAAATTAGGTCGGCTAGGATTAGAGGGTAGGTAGAAGAAATAGTAAAATAATGAAAGAGGTAGGTAGTGTAGGAATTAAGAGATGAATGACATGTGTCATGTGTAGAAAAGGTTAATGAATTAATTAAATAAATAAAGATTTATTTAACTAATAGAAGAAGTAGGATAATTAAATAAATAAGATATTTATTTAATTTAGGAAAAGAATAATTTAAATAAATAAATGTATTTATTTAAATGAGAAATAAGGCTAGAAGAGGATAAATGAATTAATTAAATAAATAAGGATTTATTTAATTAATAGAAGAATTAGGCTTAGATAATTAAATAAATAAAATATTTATTTAATCAGACATGACAATTTTGGGTGTCTACAAGATCAAATAGAGAAAAATGAGACTTGGTCTTTAGTTCCCCGGCCTAAAACTAACAATGTTATTGGAACTAAATGGGTTTTTAGGAATAAACTGAATGAGGATGGTCAAGTTGTAAAAAAAAAAGCTAGATTGGTTTGTAAAGGATGTTCTCAATTGGAAGGAATTGATTATGGTGAGACATTTGCACCTATAGCTAGAATTGAAGCTATCAAACTATTTCTTGCCTATGCAGCTTATAAGAACTATAAGGTTTATCAAATGGATGTTAAATGTGCATTTTTGAATGGCGAACTTGAGGAAGAAGTTTACATTGAGCAACCTGATGGATTTTCACTGATAGATGGTAAAGATATGGTTTGCAGATTGAAGAAAGGTTTATATGAATTGAAACAGACTCCTAGAGCTTGGTATGCAAGGTTGGATAAATATCTTTTGAAGCTTGGTTTTACTAAAGGTAGTGTTGATAGTAATTTATATTATAAGATCACTAATAAGGATATTCTAATTATTGAAGTATTTGTTGATGATATCATTTTTGGAGGAGAAGATAAATTGTGCATGGAATTTGATAACAACATGAAGAATGAATTTGAAATGTCCATGATTGGCAAGATGATATTTTTCTTAGGTTTGCAGATTACTCAAACTAACAAATGGATTTTTATCTGTCAAACTAATTATCTAAGGGAGTTGTTGAAAAAGTTTGGTATGGATAATTCCAAACCAGTAAGTACCCCTATGGTGACAAGTAAGAAATTATCTATCAAGGATACTTCTACACCGGTAAATCCAACAAGGTATAAGTCTATGATTGGTGGTTTGTTATATCTAACTCAAACTAGACTAGATATTATGAATGCAGTAAGTATTGTTTCTAGATATCAAAGTAATCCTAAAGAAAATCATGAATGTGTAGTAAAGAGGATATTCTGATATTTGCGAGGAACAACAGAATATGGTTTATGGTATTCTTAAAAATGATGATTTCACTTTATGTGCATATACTGACTCAGATTGGGCAGGAGATACTAATGATAGGAAGAGCACTTCTGGTGGAGCTTTCTTTCTTGGAAAGAAATTGGTTTCATGGATCAGCAAAAAATAGTCATGCATTTCTTTATCTACTACAGAAGCTCAGTATGTTGCAGCAGCAACTAATTGCACTCAAGTCTTGTGGATGAAGCGAATGTTGAAGGATATCAGGGTAAATTGTAGTGAACCAGTAGTTATCTACTATGATAACTCTGTAGCTATTGACATGTCTAAGAATTTGGTATTTCACTCTAAGACTAAGCATATTTCAATAAAGTATAATTTTTTGAAAGACAAGGTAGAAGCAAAGGAAGTCAAATTCGTTTATGTGAACACTAAACAACAAATTGTAGATATATTCACTAAACCATTGTCTAAGGAATCATTTGAGTATTTGAGAGACAGGTTAGGGGTTTTTTCCCCTCTAGCAGAAACTTGATTGATGCAATTTGTCATCAGTCTAGCATACATTACCAGAGACATTATTCATTTAGGTACTGATGAGTGGTGCTACTACTCAGGGGGACTAGTAAGTTTTGTCATTCAGTGGTTTATGTTTTTGCTTTGATATTTTTGTCAGATTTCAGGCATTGATGTCAAAGGTGGAGAGATATTAATGTGAAAATAAAGGAGTTGTATACATTAGGGGGAGAGATTTATTCAGAATTTTATAGAGATATCATTCACACAGATTGTTGGTTGTCTTCCACAAGGGGAGACTTGTTTGGCACTTCTTGGTGCTTAGATGTTTTTCACATCTAGTGTTGCCATCAATACCAAAGGGGGAGATTGTTGGCATTATGGATGAATTGATTATGCGTTGCATTAATGTTTTGTCATTGATGTCAACACTAGCTCATATGGTTGGTTACCAGTAGACAAGTTTTGGTTACCGATAGAAGATCTAGTGTTACCGGCAGAAGAGACTATTTGTTGGACACTTCTGACATGTTTGGATCAGTGAAGTATGTTTGATTTCATGTGTTATATGCTCCATGAGCATGTTTTGTTTAGTTGGTATTGACTTGGTAATTGATTGCTATCATACATTCTGGTAAACCCTTATCGACATTGTTTTAAGGCTCTACCAGCAAAGCTTTCACTAAGGAATCTTGACAGGATGCATAATTGGTGCTAGTGCATCTTCTACATGGATTTCAGGATGTTGAAGATGTTCTTTGATCATGCTTCAACTGCTTGAAGACATTGCTTTGGCATGGTGGACCTAGAATAGGTTTGGTACCTATCTAGGTTATGGACCAGTATCATGTTAACGTGTACTCTATACATTACCGTGATGTTTTGAGATGATCTATGGATTTTTTATTATTGTTTTGGTCTTAAGCCGAGATGGCATATCGTTGTAATATGAAATTATGTAATGATCTTATTGTAATATCTTTTAGGTGGCTGACCTAATTGGTTTAGGCATTAGGGTTTGTATAAAAAGATGTAAGATCTCATTTGTAGATTGTGGTATGGGGACTATGTGTCGTGGTCTTGGAATGCAATATCATATGCGAAGGAGATTTGGTCGATCATAGGTGATAAAATTAGGATTAAGGAAGAGGTCAAAGGCCTCCAGTATTGAGCTTAACCGGGACTGTAATCAGGCATGGTAGATGCTATCTCTGGCAGCTCACTTTATTGGATTGTTGTCTATTTATCTTGAGGTGGTTTTCACCTCTGTAGTCAGTGAGACTCCTTTTGTAATGAGAAGTACGCTCTAGGAAGTGTGCCTTCCTGCATGTGCAGGCCCCTCATTATAACATATACTTTCTATAGAAGTATCATCTAACTATGGGTAGGCTTCCCACCGTGGTTTTTTCCTTTCTGGGTTTTCCACATACAAATCATGGTGTTATGTGGTATGGTTGCTTTGCATTGATTATCTGGTTGATTGTTAAGTTGTATTGTTTATCAGTATCTGTTCCTACCGACATCTATATGTGCTTTACTGGTACTTGATATGTCATACAAACTCTTAAGGACTTCAGAAGCAATCTCAATAAGGGCTCTACTATTCTTATTCAAATATACAATAGTAGCTTCTTCTAGAGATATTTTCCCTTTCTCATCCAAATGATCATAAAATCAAGAAAGCAATTTAAGGTTGCCTTATTTTGTTATTATTTCCTTGACTTGCTTGAGAGTTATACCAGATGGATCAATTTCAACTCTTCGCTTCTTACTGGTCTAACTTCCACTGGAGGATTGCACCTTTACAACCCTAGAAGAAGTAGCACTCCTCTTCACTTCTCTCACTGCTTCATCTAATTCAGTCTCCTCTTCCGCAGTGCTTGTTGCATAAACTCTTTCAGGTTTCCCTTTCTTCCTCTTTTTAGCTCCATCGGATGGTTTTGATTGAGGCTTAGGTGGAGGGATAGGCTTTTGAGCACCAAAGGAAGGTGTTGGCTTCCTTCTTTGCCTAGGCTTCGGGGAAGGAGATTCTAGTTTGGTCTTCTTAGGTTTCACCATATCCTCTTCCTTTAGGATTTTCCTCTCTCGGGCCCTTCAGACTACCTCCTTTGTAATTCCCATGTCTTTTGCATGTTTTTCTACTTTGTTCCTCACTCTTCTCTGCATTCCATTTTTGGTGAACTGAGAGTGCAGGCTCAATCTTTTCTCCTTATATGTACCAAACCTTTCCTCATTCATGTCTACTGGCTTGCTCAAAAGATGATGAGCATATGCATAAGAATTTCACCACTAACCTCCCACCCCATGGGCATGATCCAAATTGTCATGGGTTCGACAACTTCCATCAAGCATTGGTCAGTGTCCACCATAGATCATATGGAGTCTTCATACTTTTCAACAATTTCCTTAGGGATCCTTTCCCTACTCTGCATCATGCCTTGGAAGGTTTTGAAGTATCCCCACAAAGTAACTCTCTGAGCTTGTGCATCACCTAATCCATCAAGAGTTTCCTTTATTTGCACCACCACTAGCCTATCATAGGCCCATTGAACTTTACCTACACTGGGGACCTCATTTATGAAATAGAAATACAAACAAATAATCAAGGTACCGAACTTGAATACATGATTTTTGTCATTCTTAATCTTCTTCATATTGTTCAAAAGATCATTCTAGAGCACCTCACACAAATCATACAATTTGTCTTCCTTGAAGATTTGAAAAGCAGCATAAATGGTCATAGCGGATACTGAGTTATCTTTATTGGAATGATAGACCTTGTAGCCCATCACCATGAATGCAAATCTGACATCATGTTCAATAATGTCACTGATTGTCATCGATCTTCCATCATGTTTGGAACCGTTTGCCTCTATCATGGTCATGTTCTTTACATTCCTTAGGGTAAGAACTTCACCAGTTGCATTCAAGCATGTTACAGCATTGATTTCTTGCTTCATGATCTTGTGTGGCTTGTCCAGCCATATGAACTCATCATGAATCCTACTTAGAATGAATCTAATCCATTCAAGTTTGTCAAAGATAGAAAATTTCATGAATTGGATGAAACCCTTGTCCTAGAGTGATTTGAATTTGGGTTTGAGGTTTCCCATGCCATCTACCATGTGCTTTGTGTAAAGCTTCAGCATTTTATGATTCCAAGGCTCTTCAAAATTGCAATGAATGTATACCCTAATGTCTCAACATGGAAAACACCGTACGGAATGGATGAAAATTCCCCTTGTGGATAATCTTCCATCGATTTATATGGGTGTTTCTAAAACTTAGGTCTTGCCCTTTTAGTTATTTCAACAACTAATGGAGTTGCCACACTATATGATTCCATTGTCGAATTTTAGGTTATGAATAGAGAAATTTATCGAACTCTGAAAAATACCTTTTAATCTCCAACTAGATATAAGAAGTCTTTGCCAAATCTCTTAAACCTCTAGATTCTCTTCACAATCTCTTTATCGAGATCTCCTACTCTTTTGCTTCAAATGCAATGTAAGAAATGAGAGTTACATCACCTTTTTATCCACCGCATACCTAACTTTTAGGTATAATAAATGCTCAACCCTAACTCTACCAGATGCTCTATATCTCATGAATATTCTTTCAGAGTCTCAAATCAGAATGAAGTCTTCTAGAGATCCTTAAGGATCGATTGCACAAACATTCACAACCATCTACAACCTCCCACATCAAGTTACAAATCTTAGACAGTGGATTTTTAGGATCTACATGACAAGCTTCCCACTAAGGCCAAGTGCCTTAGTTACTGGATTAGGTTCCAGCACCAGAATCAAGCGCGGACTCATTTATTGCATCTGAATTGCCCTTTTTGACCCATTTCTTCTTGTACTGCTCTCTAATTTATTCAACCTTCACTTTCCCCTTATCATGGGATTTTTTCTTGTCTGCCAAAGCATTCTTGTTCACATTCTTGCTTCTACAATATTTTGCAATATGACCATATTTGTTGCAAGCATAGCAAACAAGTAGAGTGAATGATGGGAGTGGTTCCCAATGTGTCCCTGGACCAAAGTAGCTTGTAGACTTTATCACATTGTAGGAATTTATTTAAGTGATACCTAAATTAAAATATAGGTAATAAAACTTAATTTAGATAAGTGGATACCCCATGCATGCCTTGAGTTCTCATAAAGGCTAAAGATGTCTTGAGAAGACAATGTTGTTTCTCTGATTACACTTGAAATTACCTTGATTTCCCTTTGACCTGCATTGGCTAGCAATATGTCCAAATCTTCCACAAGCATAGCATCATACATTTCTCCTATTTACCATACTTTTGCATTCAACTGACTTGACTTATTGCAATTGAAACATTGTCTGGAGAATGATGAATTATTTTGATTTGCCCTATTTCTGCATTGACTTGCCATATGAACAAATTTATTGCAAACAAAGAACTTACCATTGAATTTATAAGCATTAGGTTGTCTTATCGAATATATCTTGTTCTTTTGAGGTTTAGCATTGCTTTCATGAGATCTGGAGCTTTCTCCTTTCTCAAATCCAAGTACTCCCATATCACCTTTATTCTTCTGACTTTGTAGAATTTCATTCAGTTTAGCTAAGATAGTAGTGAATTTCTCTTTGTACTCATCAGCAGTGGTAAGTTATGTTGGCAATGTGGAGGAATTGATTATGTGTTGTATTGATATTTTGTTGTTGATGACAACATCGGTTGTTTTGGTTGTTTATCGGTTTCTGGTTGGTTCTGATAGAGTGGTTGGATTATGATATTGATCCAGTATGTTTTGATTTGTGGAATTGATTTGGATCTGGCATTCATGTTATTCAGATGCATATCGCGATCAGTTGGTTCAAGATTTGATGACTCGGATACTATCATTTATTCTAGTAAGCCCTTTGGTCACTGGTAAGGGTTTTATCGACAGAGCTTTGTTGAAGATCTTTTGATGCACGTGATAAGTGGTATTGGTATGAATTCTAGATGGATTTTAGGATGCTATTGGTTATCTTGTTCATGTTCATGTTGATCTATGGTGTTGGATTTGGTTATAGCGACCTATTTTGGGTCTGGTGTTATCTAGGTTATGGACCAGTTTATGTAATGTGTTGGTGGATGATCCCGATGTGTTACCGATGGGATTTAATGATTGGTTTATATTATTTTTGGCATAAGTCGACTTGGTTGATCATTGGATTGCAGGCTTATGCTATGAATTTATTGTATTATCTTTTAGGTGGTCAGCCTAATTATTTGGGTCCCAGGTTGGCATAAATATGATGTAAGATATCTTTATAGATCATGGGTTTATGAGTACATGGGCATATGGGATTATGGTTACCTATGTGCGAATAATGTTGTAATCATATGCAAGATTTGTGGTTGATAATAGGTGATTGAATTGGGTTGGTAAGGGAGGTTTAAGGCCTCTAATACTGAGCTTAACTAGAACTATACTCAGGCATAGGAGATGTTATCTTTATAGATCACATACTTACTATAGAAGTATTATCTGATTGTGGGTAGGCTTCCCATGGTGGTTTTTCTCTTTATCGGGTTTTCCACGTACAAATCTTGGTGTCATTTGTTATGGATGGATGGTAACTAGTATGTGATTTATGTTTATACTTAATTGCTTTATCAATTATTCTGGTATTTGGTTTATGCATTTTGGTATTGGGTTTATGTGTTCTGGTAATAAGGATTTGAATGTGTTTATGGTGAAAATGGATAACAATAATAACAATATTGAAAGGCTAAATGAATTCAACCACTAAACCCTAGCCTAACAATGAACAAAAATCCACCATAACATATGAAGATAACCTAAGACAATGCAAAATAAAACAAAATCACAAAGATTATACCATCACATGTCCAATAGGGTTTTGATCTCCATTCTTCCTATCTCCATTGATCTTGCTTGATATATTTGCTCTCAGATTTTTATATGCACAAGAGCTCAACAAAGAACGGAATGTGGTTGCAAGTAGGATCTTAGTGTAGCCAAGTTGCATGAAAGATCATTAGCATGTGTCATTAGGGTTTGACAATGAAGAAAGTATCTCCTTAAATAGAAGACACAATGAGAAATGGAGGGTTAAGATTGAGAGGTGTAAAAAGAGAGGTCGGCTAGGATTAGAGGGTAGGTAAAAGAAATACCAAAATAATGAAAGAGGTAGGTAGTGTATGAATTAAGAGATGAATGACATGTGTCATGTGTAGAAAAAGCTAATGAATTAATTAAATAAATAAAGATTTATTTAATTAATAGAAGAAATAGGACAATTAAATAAATAAAATATTTATTTAATTTAGGAAAGGGATAATTTAAATAAATAAATGTATTTATTTAAATGAGAAATAAGGCTAGAAGAGGATAAATGAATTAATTAAATAAATAAAAATTTATTTAATTAATAGAAGAATTAGGCTTAGATAATTAAATAAATAAATATTTATTCAATTAGACATGACAATTTTAGGTGTCTACATTTTGCCCCTCTTTGAGACAATGCGGCTTGTCGCGTTGTTTCAAAGAAGATAAGATGAACTGATACAGAGTTGCCCCAAGATGGGAATTATATGCCCCCTCGAGAGATTGGATGAAAATGTCTGAAAAGATTGCAGACAATCTCTCGATAAGAAAGAAAGGCTAGAATGGACTGACCGGATAAAGTGACAAAGTCACAGGATGAAGAATACTGACTCGGGAAATGAGGGCGAGGGCTAGGGTAGGCTATAAGATAGACCACGGGCAAAAGACATCCTCATTGTCATCCACACCCTTACAAGATCACAGTGCAGAGCGAGAAAAGAGCAGCAGCAGTCAGCAGCGATGGCTTTCACTCATAGATTCGACCGCGTTCGTCGATTCCAGCGACCAGCAGATGCAGGAGAGTCGGTAAGTACCGCAAAACCTCCTCGTACTTTCACGCATTTCAAGTTTTGTCATTAATGCATGCTAGGTAGCAATAAATGTGCTAGGAATAGGATAGTTAAAAAATGCAAAAACATGCAACCGCGTCTGTGTCAGTGCCAGGCGCGTCTGTGTCCAACAGGCGCGTCTGTGTCGGGTCCAGGCGCGTCTATGCCTAGGACCGCGTTTATGCTGAATGCGGACGCGTTTGAGAATTGTAGGGGCGTTTATGTCATGTAGGGACGTCTGTGTTCCCTGGCCGTGTTTGTGCATGATATAGGCACGTATGTGTTCAGGAAGCGCGTCTGTGTTGCAGAAGCGCGTTTGTGCAGTCTATAAGCGTGTTTGTGAGCTTAAAGCGCGTTTGTGTGTCAAAATGCATAAGTTGAGTCTTTTTAGGTCAAATCGGCAGTTCTGTGATGAACATACGCTGTCGATTGGATAAGCTGCTGAGAGGATACACTCAAGCAGGTCCTCTGGGAAGACTAGGATAGATCAAGGCACTTTGTGATGAACAGTGAGTACCAAGATAGGTAGCACTTTGTGATGAACAGGGAGTGCGAATGTGAGTAACACTTTGTGATGAACAGTGAGTGTCACACACGTAGTACTTTGTGATGAACAGGGAGTACTACTAGGATAGATAGCAACACTTTGTGATGAACAGTGAGTGTCACTAGGATAGATAGCCATATGCATTTAGATAGCAAGTAGCATTTTGTGATAAACAGTGAATGCCACAATAACTGACATGATTGATTGGTTGACTGCAGGAGTATCTACCTATGCTGGAGTCACGGGAGAGATTCCCATTGACTCAGAGGTTGCGACCAGAGTTGTTGATTCAAGATATGATTGCGATCGAGGAGATGGGTCTCACACATGTGCTATATGTGCCCGAGTTTTGGGCAAACATGGGTTTGCTGACTGCACTGGCAGAGAGATGGCACTCCGAGACTTGCACGTTCCATTTGCCTATGGGGGAGATGACAGTGACGCTGGAGGATGTCTACAGGATTTTGCATATTCCGATCGATGGAGAGTTGATTCCATACGATCAAGACGGAGACAGAGAGGCACTGAGACAGGTATTTCAGGATCCCAGGTTGGAGATGAGAGCAGGTCACGTGGCATGGGATACCATGACCGCGACAGGGCTAGCGTTGCCGGCTGTTATTGGAGGAGCCATCAGTGGTTTCTTATGTCCAGATAGGGCTACACGGGGATTGGCAGTTGGCTGGGGAGGAGCATTGGAGACACTGATGACAGAGCACACCAGATATGCATGGGGGCCATGTGTCCTGGCACATTTATACTATGAGCTGCATCAGTTTGTTTACCACGGATCAGTGGGCTTGGGCTGTGGAGTGACTCTCCTACAGATGTGGGCATATGAGCACCTTCCTATCACACGACCTATCCACTTCAGAGGCAGAGGGCATGGATGGAGTTTTGTGCATTTATACGATATGATTACATCACAACCTCAGATTGGTCGATTGGAGCATTGGAGACGCGTCATAGATGACATTGATATGGTTATCTGGAGGCCGTACCTGGGGTGCGAGGAGTGGGATGACGACGCAGTGGAGCTACCCTATGCATTCAGGAGCAGGTATCTTACTGGGCGGATGCCCTATATTTTGGAGAGGCAGCTTGTTGACAGGGTATGCAGACAGTTCGGCCGGATCCAGAGGATGCCGCAAGGCTCGGGCATGTATGCCCGTACAGTCAGAGATCAGATACAGTTTGGGCCACTTCTATCATATGATCAGGCCGTGACACAGCTAGCAGAGATGATGCCATTATCGTGGGACATGTGGCCGGAGGTAGAGGATGCAGGGATGGACGCAGAGTACTCTGCATATTGGGCAGAGCATCCATTTCCGAGATTGACAGATCCGGCAGAGCTGCTGGAGGGAGAGGTGGGAGGGGATGATGATGATGATGGTGGAGGAGATGGAGGTAGGGGCAGGTGGAGGCGGAGGGGAGTAGTGGGGGAGAGGCGGGTGGCAGCTCGGAGGGAGGGAGGACAGGAGAGAGCAACCCAGGTGGTGAGAGGTCGGGGTGGTTTGCCCCTACAGGTACCAGCAGCACAGGGTCCTAGAGCACAGGGACCTAGACAGGTGCAGGGACAGGAGCAGGTGCAGAGACAGGTACCTATTCAGGCACCTAGACAGGTATAGGGAGAGGCACAGGTACAGGCACCTGCAGAGGAGGAGCCACAGGTAGAGGCTGAGGGTGGAGATCCTGAGGAGGATGAGCTGTTAGAGCTGAGAGAGATCTGCCAGGGCCAGGCAGACGAGATTGCAGATTTGGTGCGGGAGAGAGATCGCCTCAGGATCAGGCTCAGGGACACAGAGCGGGAGAGAGACCAGGCCATCCAGCAATATACTGAGGCTGAGACAGCTCTGAGGGCAGGGAGGCGGGCAGCAGAGGATGCAGGGGCAGGCTACGCATATGTGCTGTGAGCCAGAGAGGAGATCGCCTACTGGAGGGATCTGTACTATGGTGTCGTGCCAACGGATCAGCGGGCGAGGAGCTTCCATAGATCGTCGCGCACAACGACGGTTACGGGAGGGATTCGTAGGAGGCAGGCATCCAGCGGTGGGGTCATGGGTCCTCCACCACCACCAGACAGGCAGGGGGATCCTGGAGCGGGACCATCTAGAGCTCAGACTCCGTCGAGGCCAGGCGGCTCCGAGGGAGGGAGTTCATCATAGCCATAGAGGGCTCCCCTTTGTATCAGTATATGTACCATTTTTGTATTGTAGACACCTGCGGGTGATTTTGGAGCCATATGATTCTTTTGACATCATTGTATCATGACACTTTTGATTATATATGAGAGATGATCCATTTTTGCGGCAGCTATATGCATGTGTACCTTATGTGATGAGATGTTCTTATGTGATGCATGTTTTATGATATGGATGCTTATATGATGCAATGCAATATATTTTTGTTCTTTTATGTTTTATATGTGATGCATGATGCAAATGTGAATGTATGTAATAAATATGATAATGCAAATGATTATTTACATAATGAAAATGTGAGATGTGCTAACATGTGTTGTATGCAGGATGTGATGCAATTGTGATATCTATATGTATGTATGAAATGCTTATATGTGGTGATGCAGGTGTAACTATATGAAATGCAAATGTTTTTGGTGTGTCATTATACTCAGTCATGTGATAGCAGGCTACGCGGGCTCGAGAAGGACGATGGAAGTCAATCAAGAAAGGGGGATGGAAGACAGAAGATATGAACGTGAAAGAGCTTCTTGTACGTTATCATCATTGAGCTTATTATGGCAGAATAGGCTATGACAATCGAGGCATATGTTTGACCCAGAAAGTCATTGTACCCGTTTGCATGGAGATAAGACAGTCACAAACAAGGAATGCCCCAGTTCATACTAGACTCACAGTGTCCTCATATCCTTGGACAAGTCATAGCATTACTAAAAGACAATCCACAGACAGCAAATGCAAATAGGTGACGATACCCCATCCTCGCCTTTCTAGTCAAAGACATCCTGGAGATAGAATCTCTAGTCAAAGACATCCTGGAAAAGCTAAAAGACATGTCACCAAAAAAGATGAAATCAAAAGAAAACCAAGACTCGACAGCAACATCCACTGTAGTCCTCAAGTTTAGTGTCTCTTGTCACTTGTTTAAGTCTTATTTGATTGTGGTCACAATGTTCACTTTCACAAAAAGGATAGATAGCACTGAACCATATGTTGTCTGAGTCTGTTGAAAGATTTGATTTTGTTGAAGCCCATTGTTGCTGCTGTGTCTCATCTGAAACTGACTGAATCCATGAAACTAATACTTTGTTATGGAGAAGATGGAACTTTATTGTGGACTGGCGATGCAGATGTTGCTTTATTGCGGATTGTGTGCGGATAGACTTGAAGGAAGCTGGAAGAAACTATACTCCTCAAAACATGTGATGTTCTCAGTTCTGCACCCATTACTAGACGTAGGATTTGGCCATAGTCACAGATAGGATCTAATTTATTATGGATGGAAAGGGAGTGAAAAGGGAGGGTTATGGATGGCTAACCAATCTTAGGTAGATCAATAACAAGCCATGATGGGAATGGGTAAGTTTATTGTGAACGAATAGGTTGTGAGTGTGTGCAAAGTGAAAGATGAAAGAGAATCTTGAAGGAGGGAGGAGCAATGTCTCTACGCATGGCACTGGTGACCCAGTTTTCACCATGGTACTTGCCCAGGGCGCCACCGAAGTGGTTTTCACCATTGGACGAAATTATTTCTCTTTACCTTTTTTTTTTTTTTTTTTTTTTTGTTGTCACAAGGCGCCTGTTTGCCAGGTTTTCACCAAGTAACGATTTTTTTGTTTTATAATTTTTTTTGTATTTTTGAAAAAAATTTGATTTTTTTGTATTTTTGAAATTAGGATACTCTGAAGAGCTATGTGTAGAACCTGCGAAGGTGCATGCTGTTGATAGGATCCTCCAAAGGTTCACCTTCTGTAGTTGAGATCTGATATGCACCAGATCCATATGCTGCTGTAATAATGTAAGGACCAAGCCAGTTTGGTTCGAACTTGCCCTTCTTCTCTCTGTCTTGTTGATTTTTAGGATTTTCTCTGAGAACTAAGTCACCTACCTCAAATGTGCGAGGCTTGACCTTGTGATTGTAACTGCGACTCATTCGTTGTTGGTAAGCCTTGAGATGATTAAAAGCAGTGTGCCTTCGTTCCTCCAGCAGTTCTAGTTCTTGTAAGCGAGAGACCCTGTAGTCTTCATCGTTGATTATGTTTCTCAAGGAGACCCGTAAAGAAGGTAGCTCGACCTCAATAGGCAAGATGGCTTCAGCGCCGTAGACAAGTGAGTAGGGTGTAGCTCCTGTAGGTGTGCGGACACTTGTGTGATAGGCCCAGAGTGCAGGATTGAGTTGGATATGCCAGTTACGGCCAGCGTCGTCGACTGTCTTTTTAAGGATTTTGAGAATTGTTTTATTAGACGCCTCAGCTTGGCCATTACCTTGGGGGTAATATGGTGTGGAGAAACGAGGGGAGATATGGAAGCGCTCACAGAGTTCACGAACATCCTGATTTTTGAAGGGACGCCCGTTATCAGTAATAATGGAAGTAGGAATCCCGTATCGGAAAATGATGTAGTTCAGGATGAAGGTAGCGATTTGTTTCCCAGTAACTTGTGTGAGAGGCATGGCTTCAATCCACTTTGTAAAATACTTTGTGGCTGTGATAATGAATTTATGTCCATTGGAAGAAGGAGGGTGAATCTTGCCTATGAGATCGAGTCCCCACTGACAAAAGGGCCAAGGAGATGCAAGTGGTTGTAGTTCCTGTGCTAGTGCATGTATGAGGTCTCCATGAATTTGACACTGCTTACACTTCTTGACAAACTGATATGCATCTTTTTCCATAGTAGGCCAGTAGTATCCAGTCCTGATGAGTTTCTTGGCCAAGGTAGGACCACTAGTATGCGGACCACATATCCCTTCATGCACTTCTCGTAACGCAATCTGAGCTTCGTCACTCTCTAAACATCTAAGAAGGGTGCCATCTAGACCTCATCGGTATAGGATATCTGCTAAAATGACGTATCGAGAGGATTGGCGAATGAAAGTGCAGCGTTGATTGTTCGATAAATCGGGAGGTAAGATATTGTCACGAAGGTATGTGAATATGGAACCATATAACTGGGATTCAGGACCAACAACACATATCATTTCCGTAGGAGTGATCTCATATGACGGAATCAGTAGGTTGTCTACCAGGAATTCATAGCAGGTCTCATTTTGCGGTAGATCAATGAGCAAAGCAATTGTAGCCATGGCATCAGCAACGCGATTCTGTTCTCTTGGTATCTGCTCAAACTCTATCTTTGCAAAGTGTTGTTTCAGATCATCTACCAGTTGTTTGTAAGGCATTAGCTTTTCATCTTTTGTTTGATAATCATCAGTTGCTTGACGGATGACAAGTTGAGAATCCCCAAAAACATGAAGTTCTTAGATCTTCCATTGAACTGCAATTATTAACCCAGTTGTCAATGCCTCGTATTCCGCTATATTGTTAGTGCAAGGAAATGATAAGCGGTATGACTTTGGTATAGAATCGCCTTGGGGAGTTATAAAGAGTATACCCGCTCCTGCCCCGTGCTGTGTGTATGAGCCGTCAAAATATAATTGTCATGGCTTTCCAGGTGATATTGTTAGAATGGACTCATCTGAAAATTCTGACTGTAGAGGAGCATCATCTATCATGGGAGCATCTGCCAATTGGTCTGCAATGGCTTGTCCTTTTATAGCTTTTTTGTCCACATATTCAATGTCGAATTCACTCAAAATCATTACCCACTTGGCCAGCCGCCCAGTAAGTGTAGCTTTGTTGAGAAGATATTTTAGTGGATCAATTCTGGCAATCAACTTAGTCTTGTGAGTGAGCATATAATGTCGTAATTTTTGTGAAGCAAAGACCACAGCGAGACATGCACGCTCGATTGGTGTGTAGTTTAGCTCATATCCCACCAATGTGCGACTGATATAGTAGACTGCTTTTTCCTTGCCGTCAGGTATTTGCTGTGCTAGGAGTGCCCCCAGTGCTGTCGAAGTAGCTGATATGTAAAGTAGCAATGATTGATCTGGAATTGGTGGCATCAAAACTGGTGGGTTCAAAAGATAGTCTTTGAGCGCCTGAAAAGCCTGTTGACAGTTTTCATCCCATTTGAACTTGATGTTTTTGTGTAGCAGGTGCTGGAAAGGGTTACACTTATCTGCAAGTTGTGCTATGAATCTTTGTATGGACTGGAGTCTCCCTTGTAAAGATCGAAGCTGACTGATATTCTTAGGTGGCGGCATGTCCAAGATAGCCTTGACTTTTGCTGGATCAGCTTCTATTCCTCTTTTAGACACAATGAATCCTAGGAGCTTCCCGGAGATTACTCCAAAGACACATTTCTTAGGATTTAATCTTACCTTGTATTTTTCTAGCCGATCAAAGACAACTGAAAGTATGTCCAAGTGTGTGTCTCTATCTATTGATTTTCCCAAAAGATCGTCAACATAATCTTCCATGGTTATGTGCATGAGATCATGAAAGATAGTCGTCATCGCTCATTGATACGTGGCGCCTGCATTTTTCAGCCCAAAGGGCATGACATTCCAATAGAAGGTTCCCCATGGACAAGTGAATGATGTTTTATGTTGATCTTCAGGTGCAACCCTGATCTGATTATATCCAGAAAATCCATCCATTAAAGATAACATTTCATGTCCTGCTGTGAGATCAACGATCAAGTCAATGTTTGGTAATGGGAAATCATCCTTTGGACAAGCTTTGTTGATATCTCTGAAGTCTGTACATATTCGGATGCTGCGATCCGGTTTGCTGATAGGTACTAAATTGGAAATCCATTCAGGATAATCAATTGGGCGTATGAATCCGACATCCAATAATTTCTCTAGCTCTGCCTTGACTAGCAATGCCACTTGTGGATGCATTTTCCTTAATTTATGCTTTACTGGTTTTGCCCCCGCTTTGACTGTCAAATGATGCATTACTAAATCCGGGTCTAGCCCAGGCATATCCACGTAAGACCATGCGAAGTTGATTTGTCGTCCCTTAAAGAAGCTTATGAATTTTTCTCTCTCGGCCTCTGTCAATGATTGAGCCAAAAATATGTTGTGTGGAACCTCTGCTGTACCAATGTTTGTCTTTATAGTCTCCTCTACCAACATGGATGATTTTTCCTCGTATGACGCTGGGAGAATGTCGAGCCTTCCATCTTCGGGCGCCTCAGAGAGGTTTTCACCCTCAGATACGTCCTTTCTTTTTACTTTTTTGGAGTCAGATAGCGCCACAGTGTGGTTTTCGCCATAAGACCCTTGTTTTGTTTTTATTTTCACATTTTTGCGACTAGAAGGCCCGACACCCTCACCAAAGTATGTTGTGTTGTTGAGCTCTATGGCGTATCCTGCTTTGTGGTCTCCAGGGGGAAGATCATCTCGAATGCCAAGGTAGTTGACAATAGCTTCGTCATTTTGAAATGTATCAAACTGTGCTGGTCCCTCATGATCCCAGTCAATGAGTTGGGGGTGGACAAGGGGAAGTTCTTTAGTGTTTTCAGAGTTTGCAAGGCTAATAGTGAAGATGTGGTTATATTCAGGTATGTCAAGGTAATCATCGAGGTCATCGATGGCACTCTCCCCATCAGTTTCGATCGTGAGCGAATCCAAATTGTCATCACTAGTAGAGCCTTCTGGGACAGGTGTCCTCATCCTATGTGATTTTGACCTAGGACCTTGAAACGAAGCTTGTGCGGGATCCTTATGGGTTGGTTCTTGACCAAATCTGAACTTTTTGTAAAATTCCTCCTCCTCTGTGGGTTCATCTGGCTCTCTGAATGTTTCAGTGAGCTCATAGTCACTAGAGGATTTGTCTGAACCCCATTCCCACTCATTGGAATCTGTGGAATAGTAATCCTCTTGTTGAATTTCGGCAACTTTAATTCGCCATACCTCTTTTGTTCTTTTATTATGTAGTCTGGGATTCAGAAAACCAAGCCCCTTGGAGCGTTCCCTTCTTGTGGTTAGCTCAGGTTGTAAGGGCTCCATGACACCTTCTTTGCGTAGTCCAAGAGGGCTTTTTCCATCATACCCGAATCTTTGCAGAATTTTGAAGCCTTTGCCATAGTTCTCACAGGGTATAATAATTTGATCCTGTGTGTCCCCTTCAACGTCCTTATAGAGCATTTTATATAAATTTTCTTCTTCTAGTTCACCCCATTTTTGAAAGATGGTAGGATCCCATTTGAGTATCATGATGGGGATTTGCTTGTTAGGATGTGGCCTCCCATATTCCTTGGGAGAGGTCATGACTTGTCGTAAAAACATTGTTTGATTCAAAGTGTATTCTCCCATGCCTTTGTCTTGAAACTTGGCTCTAAGTTCACCTTGTTTGGATGTCGAGGGCTTTAATGACTCAGGATCAATATATGCTGAAGAAGGAGTAGCCTCACGATTGCTGGGGATGATAGTCTCAGTATGTGATCTCAAGTTATTACAATATATGAATGGATTTGGATCACCATTGACCGTTACCTCGACTCCATTGTGAGGAAACTTAATGCACTGATGGTATGTTGATGGGACTGCCCTCATTTCATGAATCCACGGACGTCCTAGCAATATATTATACGTGAGATCTAGATCTAGGACTTGACAAACCACATCCTTTGTGACTGGCCCTATTCTTAGTGGTAAGATGACCATGCCCTTGGACGAGCGCTCTTCATCATCATAAGCCTTAATGGTGATTTGGTTTGTAGAATTCACAGCTTTGTCAGAATATCCCAATTGTCTGATGGTACTCAAGGTACAAATATTAAGACCTGCTCCTCCATCTATCAGGACTCGCTTTATTCGATGTTTATGTATGAAGGCTTCAACATGTAGAGGTGCATTATGTGGCTGACTTATGGAGGCATCATCGGCTTCTGTGAATGTGAGGGAGTGTGGAACAGATAGGTATCCCACCATGTCTTCAAACTGGTCCACGTTCAGATCAGTAGGGACGGCAGTGTCTCTCAAGATTTTGTCAAGGATAGCTTTATGTGCAGGAGATATACGTAAGAGCTCAAGAATAGAGATGAGTGCAGGTGTCTTCCCTAGTTGTTCTACAAGGTCGTACTCAGGCTTGGTTGATGAAAGATTGGTATTCTTAGTGGAGGCACCTGGCAATGTAATCTTACCTCGATGAGTTGTGACATGACATTCAGAGGTAGATTCGGACGAAGATCCCACACCTTTTAGGACAATCTTGGGTCTCTGAGAAGGATTCTCAGGATTTTTGTTTTTGATAGTAATGGTAGAGATATGATTGTCCATTGAGATGTGATTGATAGTAGAATCATAATTGTAAGGTGCTCTAGTATAATTGGCTTGATCATCTGTGACTTTGCCTTTTCCTTTGTCATGTTTTGGGAATGGTTCCTTAAACACCTCATGCTCTTGATTAGATGAATGTCCCTCAATCTCTATATCTCCTCTGTCAATGAGATCTTGCACAATGTTTTTCAATCGATGGAAATTACCTGTCTTGTGACCCTTGCTCTTATGAAACTCACAAAACTCATCATCATTCCACAAATTTGGTTTTACCTTTGGTTCATAAGGAGGAAAATCTGGAACTGTAATTACTTTTTTTGCTACAAGCTTTTTGAATACTGATTCAAGTGGTTCCCCCAATGGAGTGTACTTCCTTCAAGGTTTAGAAGTTGTTTGGTTGTTCACCTGATTGTTGGTAGAACTTGATCCAGAAAAGATGAACTTTGGTCTCACTGTATTAGCATCAACAACACCATCATTAATTGTGTTCTTGTTCTTGTTCCAAAATTTTGGTTTGTCCTTTCCTTTGAAGTCCTCTTTGTTTTCTTTGAATAGTTTGATAACTCCTTGTTCAATTAAGACCTTTTCTGTTGCTAGGCCCTTTTCAATAACATCCTTGAATGTAGACAAACAAGCTTTTCTGAGATCATAGCCAATAGCCTTATTAACGTTTTGTGTGAACATCTCCACCATTTGTTTCTGCGGGATTTCACAAGAGCATCTGCTAGCTAAGTTTCTCCATCTCTGTAAAAATGTTGCGAAAGATTCTCCTTCCTTTTGTTTAGTATTACACAAGGTAGTAACTGAGACATCTGTTTCAATGTTGTAAGAGAAATGTTGAATGAATGCCTCTGCTAAGTCGCCCCATGTCTTAATACCAGGAGGTAATTGAGAAAACCATTCCATAGCTTGATCTCCTAAGCTCTGTGGGAACAACCTCATTAAGTATGTTTCTTCTGCCGCTACCTCAATGCAAGCTGTGAAGAATTGTCTTATGTGTGCCTTGGGGTCTCCTCTCCCTCTATATTTGTCAAATTTTGGCGTTACAAAGTGTGGAGGAAATGGAGGCATTGGAATGCTCTTATCAAAGGGATAAGGACATATATCTCTCATAGTGTATGTAGGTTTTGATGTACTCATGTCCTCCACTTTCTTTTGTAAATCTCTTATTTGTTGCTCCAAATTATTTTTGGGAGGAGATTGATTTCTTGTAGCATACCCCATGTTTGAAACACCCATTTGAGGAGGAGCTTGTTGCATGTATGGATGATACTGATCGTAGACATGTCCATATGGAGGTCTATATTGTTGCGACATATATGGAGCACTTGGCATAACTTCATGTTGAGGGACCCCATATCTATTTTGTGCATATATACCATATTCAATAGGCCTTTCATTTTCCATTGTGTTGCCCCCAATTTTGACATGAGGTCTCCTTGTGTCAAAATTTTTAGGATGTCCTTGAGTATCCACTTGTTTTGGTTGATCCATACCTTGAGCGTGTGTTGGAGCATAAGGCCTCCATGATGGTCTTTGAGTATAAGTATCATATGTTTGAGCTTGTGTATGTGGGATTGCTGGCTTTTGAAGCAAAGCTGATGGTGACTCAGGCATCATATTATTCGGTCCTCTATTTCCTCCACTATTTGGTCTCCTTTGATCCATGTTGGGTTGAGTTTGTTGTGAGGGTCGACTTTCCATAAGTTGAGATAAGTCAAAATCGTGTGGTATTTTAGCTCTACTATGTGCCATCATGTTTAGAAAGTATTGTCGATCTCTCCTCATTATCTCTTCAACCAATCTATTGAATTGAGGATTCATTATGGACTCTTCTATGTCTGCTGATAGTATTGAAGAGTTGTCCACTGTGTCATTGTGTGTAGCATTGTTGTTTATAGTGTTTGCGCTTTCCACATTTGGATTGTGTCTATAAACATTCATGTCTGGTAATGTAGTGTGCTCAGGATTGTAGAATAGATCATTGTCATACTCATAAGAACTCATGTTTACGGATTCTTGAGCTTCTTTAGCTATTCTCCTAGATTTTTGAAGGCGGGTTTCAACCATGAACTAGGCGTTAGACCAAGATGTGAGAAACTAGATGAAAAATGATGAGAGTATGGAAGACCAAGAGTTGTATGGAGTGTAAATGAATCTTAGGGTGTACTTGCAATGTCCAAAGTGTAAGACCAAGTATGTAAGTAGTAGAGTAGGTGTGACTTCCAAAGAGACGATAGTTTCTCTTGATGAGGTAAGCTGACCTGGACTCTAAGTAAGACCAAATGAGACCCAAAGGTAAGAAACCTTGATGAGGGACCACTTAGCAAAGTGTAGTTGTATGTAGTGTGTTGAAAGAGTATAGTGAGGACAAGCAAGTGACCTTTTTGACTCAAGTTTAGACAAGTATGAATGTAAAATGAGATGTGAAGCAATGATGGACTGTGTGAAACCTTAGAACAGGCTGAATGCTAGATGAAACCTGAAGAGACAACCTAAGAAGCTCAAGTATGCCGAAACTGATTTTCTTTGTTTGCTTGACTGTTAAAGTTTTCAAATCCTGACACAGACGAATCTGTATACTTCACAGACGCGATTCCCAGACACAGACGCCTCTCTGTTTGACACAGACGCTGATAAAAACATAGACGCTATTCTGTACTTCACAGACGCGCTTATCTGATGCAGACGCGGTTTGAACAGACACAGACGCGTTTCTGTAACCTTAGTGCAATTTTTCCTATCTGTGCAGTTGTTTTGTTGTGACCAAATCTGATTTTTTGACTGTTTTTCGTGACAAGAGGACACAATGTTGATGACTCAATGTTTGCAAACTGTTTAGACTCCAAAAGTGTGTTGTTTGATGTAAAAAAAAATTGCATACACTTGAAGACACAAAAGACACAATGTTTTGCTGTTTTGTCTTGAATGTTTGAGTGTTTAGCATAAGACAAGCACAAATCTTAGGGCTGGCCAAGACAATAGTTGTTGATCCCACATAGGGTTTTACCCCCGAGGCTACGCTATTCAGAGCGGATACTTAGATGCTTGACCTCACTGGCTCTACCCTCGGCACTCACTTCTCGGGTCAGCCAAGCATCAGTCCCCATGAAAACTCCCCATGGCGAACTTTGTATCTCTACTAAGAACCGTATGTGTGTGGGCCGCTACCAGAGGTCCGACCTCCTGCCTCAACAACTAGAAGGATTTGGGCATCTAAAACAAAAAGGTGCTAGTAAGGGCATCCGCTCGTGTGGCCATACATGCGGCACTTTCAGCTCTGTAAATACAGAAGGCTCCCAGTCGGTAGGGGTTACGCCCTACAAATGATCAAATAAATTTGATCAAACGGGTTTATGGGGAGACATAGTGTCGGTATGAACTAATCAGCACACGTTATCCATAGTTTTCACCATGAATACATTTGATTATAGTGGTTCGGATGAGGTGGGTTTTCCTCGCTACCACTTGGGTCGTTCTCTTCTCACTAGTAGTCCTAATGACCACACGGGAAGACAGGCCCTCTAAAGATTAAACAAAAAGAGCCTATTGCTCAAGACACAAAAGACAATGATTCAATTTTAGTGCACCAATGGAAGTGTTTGCTAGTCTATGAAAACAAGGCACACAACAAAAATTCAAAAACCCTTGCCAAGGCCCTGCAACAAAATTTGTTAGTAGTTTGGGTTGTTTCAAATGATAACCCCTTCCTGCAAGCACACAAGTTAGGTAAATTTTAGAAAACCCAAAAAGACTTTGTGAAAAGGGGCCTTCAACAAAAACGTTTTTGCCTCCAAAGCAAGCTGCACAAACCAGGTTAGCTAGATCTGCAAGGGTTAGCCGAAAATAAACCAGATCTGAAACCCTAAGTACAAAATCCGAAAACCCGAATCTCAGAAAAATTGAAATTGCAAAACAGAAAGCACAGACGCCTCTATACCAGACACAGACGCGTCTGTATGACACAGACGCGGTTCTGTTATGCACAGACGCGCTCAGAGATCACAGACGCCGTTAAATGACGCAGACGCGGTCTGATGCAGCTCAGACGCGGTTCGGAATCACAGACGCACCTTTCGGAAACCTGCAAAATAAAAACTGACAGAAACACAGACGCGATTCTCGCTATCGCAGACGCTTCTGAAACACAAAAACGCGATCCGAACACTCGCAGACGCGGAAAAACCTAAAATATCGTCGAAATTGTCCGATCTGCAACTTCAAAAATGCAAAATCTGCAACAAAGATGTTAAATGCAAAGGGACAAGAGTCCCACCGGGCGTGCCAAAATGTTTATGGTGAAAATGGATAACAATAATAACAATATTGAAAGGCTAAATGAATTCAACCACTAAACCCTAGCCTAACAATGAACAAAGATCCACCATAACATATGAAGATAACCTAAGACAATGCAAAATAAAACAAAATCACAAAGATTATACCATCACATGTCCAATAGGGTTTTGATCTCCATTCTTCCTATCTCCATTGATCTTGCTTGATATATTTGCTCTCAGATTTTTATATGCACAAGAGCTCAATAAAGAACGGAATGTGGTTGCAAGTAGGATCTTAGTGTAGCCAAGTTGCATGAAAGATCATTAGCATGTGTCATTAGGGTTTGACAATGAAGAAAGCGTCTCCTTAAATAGAAGACACAATGAGAAATGGAGGGTTAAGATTGAGAGGTGTAAAAAGAGAGGTCGGCTAGGATTAGAGGGTAGGTAAAAGAAATACCAAAATAATGAAAGAGGTAGGTAGTGTATGAATTAAGAGATGAATGACATGTGTCATGTGTAGAAAAAGCTAATGAATTAATTAAATAAATAAAGATTTATTTAATTAATAGAAGAAATAGGACAATTAAATAAATAAAATATTTATTTAATTTAGGAAAGGGATAATTTAAATAAATAAATGTATTTATTTAAATGAGAAATAAGGCTAGAAGAGGATAAATGAATTAATTAAATAAATAAAAATTTATTTAATTAATAGAAGAATTAGGCTTAGATAATTAAATAAATAAAATATTTATTCAATTAGACATGACAATTTTAGGTGTCTACAGAATGCTTAAAGTTTTGTAATATGTTGACAACTGATTCAACCCCTAAGTTTTGTCCTCTAGTTATTTGAGTTGTCTAACTATTGGTATCAGAGCTTGGTCCTCTCTACAGAATCTTAACTTCTTGAGGAAGATCCTATGGCATCTAATAGTTCAATTTCATCAAATTCATCTGCAGCTATTTTTCGGGGAGAAATTCCTATGCTTGATGGAACAAATTACAAGGTATGGAAGATTCAGATGGAGACTCATCTGAGATCTCCTTAGAAAGGAAATTTGGGACATCACTGAGAAAGGTGTTACCCCTTTTAACTCGGCATCTATAAATCCCCATCTGGAAGGCCTGGATAAGGAGTTTGAGAATGATTGTAGAGCTAGAGAAGCCCTTTTGTGTACACTTTCTAATCAGCAAATAATGGGACTAATTGATAAATCAACTGCAAAGGCTATATGGGACAAATTGGAGACTTTGAAAGACGGTGAACCCACTATTAAAATTGCTAAACTTGATGGTTACCAGGTGAGATATGAGAACCTATAGATGGAAGAAGATGAAAGGATTACTACTTTTATGGAGAGAGTTAATGAGATTGTTATGGGAATTCAATGTTGTGGTGGATCTCTGAGCGAAGATGAAATAGTTTCTAAAGTACTAAGAGCTTTGTCAGCACCTTATAAGATGAAGGCTACTAAAATTAATGAGCTGATAACTATGGCAAACACCTCTGTTAACATGGATACATTGGTTGGGAAGTTATCTGCTTTTGAACTTGAGGAATTTGGACCTTCTGGAGCTGTAAACTCTGAATCTGCTTTTCATACATCTACATCATCTACCGGCAAGAGTGATTGGAAATGTTTATATGTGAAGGAACTAGAGGATATGAAGAAATAATATGAAGAGTTTCAGCAACTTGAAGCCTTATTTGCTAGAAGAAAACCTAAAGGACTTGCAAGAAGTAAGTATGAAGGAAAATCACCTTTTAAATGCTTTGCATGTAATAAGATAGGTCATTTTGCATCTAGATGTCTTGAAAGGAATTCAAGATTTGAAGAAAGTGCTAGAATATCTTTTAGGCCTAACCATTATTATCAGAACAAGCATAAGTATAGGAGGAACAAAGACATGTCATGCTACTTTGTTGATGAGGAAGGTGTAACTAATTCTGATGATGAATTGGCACAAGATTCTACTAGTGGATCCGGCAATGGAAAGGAATGGATATTTTTGGCTATCAAGGAAGATGATTTGATACCTAAAGACAAGGCCCTTGCTGCTAAAATTGAAGACAAGGATGAATGGGTGATTGATAGTGGATGTTCACATCATATGACTAGAGATAAAAGGAAGTTCTTATCTTTGCAAGAATTTGATGGCGGTCTGGTTAGATTTGGATATGACAAATCATGCATGATCAAGGGAAGAGGAACAATATCATTGGATGGTAAGCATAACACTGATAATGTTTATTATGTTGAATTTTTAAGGCATAATATTTTGAGTGTAGGACAATTGGTGGATAAGGGATTTCAATTACAGTTCAAGGATGGAAAATGCAAGATTATCAATAGATCTGGATTGGAGATTGCAATTGGTACACAAACTAAAGGTAACATATTTCATTTGAACTCCGATGAAAAGACATGTTTGATTGCATAAATTGATGAGAGTTGGCTATGGCATAAGAGGTTGTGTCATGTGAATTTTGATTGCATTGTGAAGATCAGTTCTACTAAGGCAGTTAGTGATATACCTAAGATTGTAAAGTGATATAATCCATTATGTAAGGAATGTCAAATGGGAAAGCAATTCAAAACTTCTTTTAAGAGTATACAAAACAAATCTAATGATGTTCTTGATCTTATTCATACTAATTTGTGTGGTCCTGCTAGAATCAAAATTATTTCAAGGTGATAGATATTTCATGCTTATCATTGATGACTATTAAAGAATGATGTGGGTTACTTTTCTAAGGGAAAATTCTAAAGCATTTGAAAAGTTTAAAATATTTAAAGCTAAAGTTGAGACAGAGATGAGATTGAAGATTAAATGCTTAAGGTCATATCAAGGTGGAGAATTCACATCCAAGGAATTTAACAGCTATTGTGAGAAGAATGGGATAAGGAGACAGTTGTTTGCACCCCAGACACCTCAGCAGAATGGAGTTGTGGAAAGAAAGAACAAAACTATCTTGGATGCATCTAGAACTATGATCATGGAAGCTAATCTGCCTCAAGTCTACTGGAGAGAAGTTGTAAGCACAGTGGTATACACATTCAACAAAGTTCATATCAAAGGAGACACCGATAAGACACCTTATGAGTTATAATTTGGTCATACACCAACAGTTAAGTATTTCAGAATATTTGGTAGTAAATGCTATATCAAAAGAGATGATTCCATTGGAAAGTTTGATCCTAGATATGATGAAGGAATATTTCTTGGTTATTCTAGTGAAATCAAAGCATATAGATGTTATAACAAAAGATTGCAAAGAATTGTGGAAAGCACAAATGTCAAGGTGGATGAGCATAACAGAAGTCAAATCAGAACTTATGAGAGATAACCGGCAGTAGAAATGATTGGAATTGAACTGGTAGCACCTACACTATAACAAAATGTTGAATCAGTTACTCCAACGGTATTAGAAAATTCAACAGTAACTAAAGATCAAGACAGAGGAACAGAAAATCAGAAGACTCCTAGGTATGTAAGGTTGAATCATTCGGAAGATCATATCGTTGGAGACAAAAACAAAGGAGTGAAGGTTGGAAGCTGATGAGGTATGTTTAATTTCTCAAGTTGAACCAGCATCATTAATTGATGCTTGTAAAGATGAATGTTGGATGAAAGCAATGGAAGAAGAATTAGATCAGATAGAAAATAATAACACATGGACTTTAGTTCCTTGGTCTAAAAATAAGAATGTTATTGGAACTAAATGGGTTTTTAGGAATAAATTGAATGAAAATGGACAAGTTCTAAGGAATAAAGTTAGATTGGTTTGTAAAGGATATTCTTAGAAGGAAGGAATTGATTATGATGAAACCTTTGCACTGGTAGCTAGGATTGAAGCTGTGAGATTATTTCTTACTTATGTTGCACATAAGAACTACAAGGTTTATCAGATGGATGTTAAGTGTGCATTTATGAATGAAGATCTTGAAGAGGAAGTTTATATTGAGTAACCTGATGTATTTTCATTTTCAAATGACAAAAACATGGTTTGCAGGTTAAAGAAATCCTTATATGGATTGAAACAAGCCCCTAGAGCTTGGTAGTCAAGACTGGATAAATATCTTTTGAAGCTTGGTTTCACTAAAGGTAATGCTGATAGTAATTTATATTATAAGATCACTGATGATGACATATTGATTATTGAAGTCTTTGTTGATGATATCATTTTTGGAGGTGAAGATAAGTTGTGTATGGAATTCTCTAACAATATGCAGAATGAATTTGAGATGTCTATGATTGGGGAGATGATATTTTTTCTTAGGTTTGCAAATTACTCAAACTGTGTAAGGTATTTTCATCTGTCAAACTAATTATGCTAGAGAGTTGTTGAAGAAATTTGGTTTGGAAAATTCTAAACCGGTTGGTACTCTGATGGTTACAAGTGAGAAATTGACAAATAAATATGCATCTGCACTGGTAAATCCTACAATGTACAAGTTTATGATTGGAGGTTTTTTATACCTGACTCAGACTAGACTGGATATAATGAATGCAGTTTGTATTGTATCAAAATATCAGAGTGATCCTAGAGAAAATCATGAGAGTGCGATGAAAAGGATTTTCAGGTATTTGTAGGGAACAACTAAATATGGTTTCTGGTATCCTAAAACTGATGACTTTACATTATGTGCATATATAGATGTAGATTGGGTTGGAGATGTTGATGACCAGAAGAGCACATTTGGTGGACATTTCTTTCTTGGAAAGAAACTTGTTTCATGCATCAACAAAAAATAGTCATGTACCTCTTTATCTACTGTTGAAGCTGAGTATGATGTTGTTGATACTAACTGTACACAAGTTCTATAGATGAAGCAAATGTTGAAGGATATAAAGGTGGATTATAATGAACTAGTAGTTATTCACTGTGATAACTCTTTTTCTATTGATATATCAAAGAATTCGGTATTTCATTCTAAGACAAAGCACATATCTATCAAGTATAACTTTTTGAAGGAGAAGGTGGAAGAAAATGAAGTCAGAGTGGTTTATGTGAACACTAAAGAGCAGATTGCAGACATCTTCACTAAACCTTTACCTAAAGAATCATTTGAGTACTTCAGAGACAGATTGGGGGTTTCTACCCCTCCAATAGAGACCTAAGTGATGTTGATTGGCATCAGTCTGGTATGCATTATCATAGCTATTAATCATTCTAGATTGATGTGGTGGTGCTACTACTCAGGGGGAGTAGTCACTTGTAAGAATTAGAGAATTTATGATTTTTCTTTGATATTTATGTCAAATCTTGGGCATTGATGTCAAAGGGGGATATTTATTTTTGTGAAAACCATAAGGGAGAGATATTTCATTAGGGGAGTTTGGTTCAGAGCTTCATTGCTATATTAGGAGATTGTTGATTGTCTTCCATAGGGGGAGACTTGTTTGGTATTTCTTGGCACTTGGATGTTTTTCACATCTAGTGTTGCCATCAATACCAAAGGGAGAGATTATTGGAAATTTGGAGGAATTGATTAAGTGTTGCATTGATATTTTTTCATTGATGGCAACACAGGTTGTTTTGGTTGTTTACCGGTTTCCGATTGGATCCAGTAGAGTAGTTGGATTATGATATTGATCTGGTATGCTTTGGTATGCTTCGGTATGCTTTGGTTTGTGGAATTGATTTGGATCTTGCATTCATGCTATTCAAATGCATATCACGATCAGTTGGTTCAGGATTTGATGACTTGGATACTATCATTTATTCTAGTAATTCTTTTGGTCACCAGTAAGGGTTTTACCAGGAGAGCTTTGTTGAAGATATTTTGATGCACATGATAAGTGGTATTGGTGCGACTTCTAGATGGCTTCCGGGATGTTGTTGGTTATCTTGTTTGTGTTCCTATTGATCGGTGGTGTTGGATTTGGTTTATGGCGACCTATTTTGGGTCTAGTGTTATCTAGGTTATGGAGTCGTTTATGTAATGTGTTGGTAAAAATCCTAATGCGTTACCAGCGGGATTTAATGATGTTTATATTGTTTTCGGCCGAAGACAACTTGGTTAATCATTGGATTGTAGGTTTATGCTATGAATTTATTGTAGTATCTTTTAGGTGGCCGACCTAATTGTTTGGGTCCCGGGTTGGTATAAATATGATGTAAGATCTCTTTGTAGATCATGGGTTTATGAGTTCATGGGCATATGGGATTATGGTTACCTGTGTGCGAGTAATGTTTTAATCATATGCAAGAGTTGTGTTCTATCATAGGTGATTGAATTGGGTTGGTAAGAGATTTTTAAGGCCTCTAGTACTGAGCTTAACCAAAACTGTACTCAGTCATGGGAGATGCTATCTCTATAGTTAACTCTTCTTTCTGGATTGTAGTCTGGATTTATTTTGTAGTTAGTGAGGCTCCTTTTCTGATGAGCAGTGCACTCTAGGTTATTGGTCTTATTGTATGTGAAGGCCCCTCATTCTGTAATCACATACTTACTGTAGAAGTATTATCTGACTGTGGGTAGGCTTCCCACCGTGGTTTTTCCCTTTACCGGGTTTTCCACGTACAAATATTGGTGTCATGTGTTATGGATGGATGGTAACTATTCTGTGATTTATGTTTATACTTGATTGCTTTATCAATTATTCTGGTATTCGGTTTATGCATTTCGGTATTGGGTTTATGTGTTCTAGTAATAAGTATTTGAATGCTTAAAGTTATGTAATTTGTTGACGACTGACTCACCCCCCCCTCTCAGTTGTCCTCTAGTTATTCGAGTTGTCTAACAAGTTCATCTCTTAGAATTATGATCTATCTTTGAAGCACTTGCTCATTATTCTTGGATTGTATCAACTCAAGTTTCAGCACGTCATTTTCATGATTTAGTCTGTAACAGTCATTAGATCTATCCTTTAGTGACTGATTCAAGCTTTCCACATTCTTCTTCATGTCTTCAATCTCCTTTGCTAGCTTCATCACAATGGATTTCATTTCATTCTTCAAGACTGCATTATCTCTAGCAAGTTTTTCTCATTCATCCGTCTTGTCTTTTAAGTCTTTGTCATCAATGCTTTGGTCTTATTTCTCCTTAAGTTTGTACATAAGATCCTTTCTCTTTTCCCTAGATGTGTTCACTTTCTCTTTCAATGATTCAATAAAGTCTTCAACATTGCTCAAATTTCTTCTCAAGCTATTTACCTGATTTCTTGTTGTATCTAGATCTTCGAGTGCCAAGTGGGTTGTTTCTGTAAACTGATTTCCATTGTTTCACTATCCCACATTTTCCTCAAGTTGTTAGGATTCCTCAAAGGAACAAGGCTCTAATACCAATCATTGGAATCAATGAACACTAAGAGGGGGGGTGAATCAGTGTTCTGCAATTTATAACTCTATTTAATTGATTCTTAAACCATCTGATGCAAAAGAATGAAAGTAAAATGTAGAAATTCAACACACATAAGCACAAAACCATAACACCAGAAATTTTACATGGAAACCTGGAAAGGGAAAAACTATGGTGGGATTGAGACCCACAATATGATAATACTATGATCATGAGTATGATAATACTACAAGGGAATGCACATGCATTCAGGCACACTACCTAGAGCTCATTGCTCAATTACAATAGAGGGCTACAACCCTCAAAGGACTCACTATCCTACAAATGATTACAAATGATAAATGATTGTCTAAATGGATGGATAGCATCTACAAATACCAAAATGCAGTTCCAGTTAAGCACAAAAATTATCCTTCCATTGTTCTGGAACACTGCTCTATTCTAATCTGCTTTGTCATATACTGAAGCATAAATCCAAGAATAGCGCACATGAAACTATGCACAGATGCTCATACAATCCTCACACACTCACTTTGATCACCAAAATGCTCATATAGATCAATCTTATACATATGCATCACTTAATTAGGTCACCAACATGTCGGCTCCAAAAACATGAAACGTGTGAAAAGAAGTCGCTCAATCCGATTAACAATATGCATGCGGACCAAAACAAATTGATTATACACTTCATATAAATTAGTACAACAACCTCGAGCATGGCACCTGTGTATGGTGAAAATGGATAACAATAATAACAAAATTGAAAGGCTAAATGAATTCAACCACCAAACCCTAGCCTAACAACAACAAAGATCCACCATAACATATGAAGATTACCTAAGACAATGCAAATCAAATGAAATCACAAAGATTATACCATTACATGTCCAATAGGGTTTTGATCTCCATTCTTCCTATCTCCATTGATCTTGCTTGATATATTTGCTCTCAGATTTTATGTGCACAAGAGCTCAACAAAGAACGGAATGTGGTTGCAAGTAGGATCGTAGTGTAGTCAAGTCTTCAAGATTAGTGATTAGGGTTTGATAATGAAGAAAGCATCTCCTTAAATAGAAGACACAATATGAAATGGAGGGATAAGATTGAGAGGTGTAAAAGGAGGTCGGCTATGATTAGAGGGTAGGTAGAAGAAATAATAAAATAATGAAAGAGGTAGGTAGTGTATGAATTAAGAGATGAATGACATGTGTCATGGGTAGAAAAGGCTAATGAATTAATTAAATAAATAAATATTTATTTAATTAATAGAAGAAATGAGATCAATTAAATAAATAAAATATTTATTTAATTTAAGAAAAGGATAATTTAAATAAATAAATGTATTTTTTTAAATGAGAAATAAGGCTAGAAGAGGATAAATGAATTAATTAAATAAATAAAGATTTATTTAATTAATAGAAGAATTAGGCTTAGATAATTAAATAAATAAAATATTTATTTAATTAGACATGACAATTTTAGGTGTCTACATTTTGCCCCTCTTTGAGACAATGCGGCTTGTCACGTTGTTTCAAAGAAAATAAGATGAACTGATACAGAGTTGCCCCAAGATGGGAATGATATGCCCCCTCGAGAGATTGGATGAAAATGTCTAAAAAGATCGTAGACAATCTCTCAATAAGAAAGACAGGATAGAATGGACTGACCGGATAAAGTGACAAAGTCACGGGATAAAGAAGACTGACTCGGGAAACGAGGGCGAGGGCTAGGGTAGGCTATAAGATAGACCACGGGCAAAAGACATGCTCATTGTCATCCACACATCCATGAGAGTAGAGTGCAGAGTGAGAAAAGAGTAGCAGTAGTCAGCAGCAATGGCTTTTGTTCATAGATTCAACCACGTTCACCGATTCCAGAGGCCAGCAAAGGCAGGAGAGCTGGTAAGTACCACCAAACCTCCTCTTACTTTGACGCATTTAATTTTATCATTGATGCATGCGAGGTAATGTAATAAATGCACTTAGAAGTAGGGTTCAAAAATGTCAAAACTCCTCTAGGCGCGTCTGCATTGGTGCCAGGGGCGTCTATGTCCACCAAGCGCGTCTGTGTAGGTGCCAGGAGCGTCTATGTCTAAAACTGCATTTATGTCCAATGCAAACACGTTTGTGTCATGCAGGGGCATCTGTGTCGCCCAGTCGCATTTATGCACAGCATAGGCACGTCTGTGTCATATAGGTACGTCTGTGTTGTTCAGACGCGTTTGTGCAATCTGTAAGCGCATTTGTGTGAGAAAAGTGTGTTTATGTCGAAAAAATGCAAGTTTTGTCTTCTAGGTCAAATCGGCAATTTTGTGATGAACATACGCTGTCGATTGGATAAGTTGCTGAGAGGATACACTCAAGCAGGTCCTTTAGGGAAGACTAGGATAGATCAAGGAACTTTGTGATGAACAGGGAGTACCAAGATAGAGTACTTTGTGATGAATAGGGAGTAATTAAAGTATAAGCAACACTTTGTGATGAACAAGGAGTGCAAATGTGAGTAGCACTTTGTGATGAACAGGGAGTGCCAAACACGTAGTACTTTGTGATGAATAGGGAGTACCACTAGGATAGAAGCAACACTTTGTGATGAATAGTGAGTGTCACTAGGATAGATAGCCATATGCATTTAGATAAAAAGTAGCATTTTGTGATGAACAGTGAATGCCACTATAACTGACATGATTGATTTGCTTGACTGCAGGAGTATTTGCCTATGCTGGAGTCACAGGAGAGATTCCCATCAACTCAGAGATTGCGACCTGAGTTGACACTTGGGGATAGAGCTACCATTGAGGAGATGGGATTGAGACATGTACTATATGTGCCTGAGTTTCGAGCGAACATGGGTTTGCTGACTGCGCTGGCTGAGAGATGGCACTCTGAGACGTGCATGTTCCATTTACCGATGGGTGAGATGACAGTCACCTTGGAGGATGTCTATAGGATACTGCGGGTACCGATCGATGGGGATCTAATTCCATATGATCGAGACAGAGACAGAGAGGCCTTGAGACGGGTGTTTTAGGACCCTGGACTGGAGATGACGGCAGGACACATGGCATGGGACACCATGACAGCCACAGGACTAGCGCTACTGGCAGTGATAGGAGGAGCTATCAGTGGGTTCCTGTGTCTGAATAGGGTGACACAGAGTTTGGATGTGGGCTGGGGAGGAGCACTGGAGACACTGGTGATGTAGCACACCAGATATGCCTGGGGACTGTGTGTGCTGGCCCATTTGTATTATGAGCTTCATCAGTTTGTTTATCATGGATCAGTGGGATTGGGCTGTGGAGTGACACTGCTGCAAGTATGGGCCTACGAGCATCTGCTGGTTACCCGATCGATACACTTTAGGGGCAGAGGTCATGGACGCAGCTTTGTACATTTGTATGATATGATCACATCACAGCTGCGGATTGGCAGGTTAGAGCATTGGCGGTAAGTGTTGGACGATATCGATGTGGTCATATGGAGACCATATCTAGGCTATGAGGAGTGGGAGGATGATGCAGTAGAGCTGCCCTACACCTTCCAGAGCAGGTACCTAATTGGGCGGATGCCCTATGTGTTAGAGAGATAGCTAGTGGATAGGGTTTGCAGGCAGTTTGGCTAGATTCAGAGGATGCCACGGGGTTCGGGCATATATGCACGGACAGTGAGAGATTAGGTATAGTTTGGGCCTCTATTGTCATATGATTAGGCACTTACATAGCTAGCAGAGATGGTGCCCCTACCCTGGGACATGTGGCTAGAGGTTGATGATGTTGGCATGGATGCTGAGTATACAGCTTATTGGGCAGAGCATCCGTTCCCACGGTTGACAGATCCAGGAGAGGCATTGGAGGGAGATGGGGGGGAGATGATGATGATGGTGGAGGTGATGGGGGCAAGGGCCGATGGAGGAGGAGGGGAGTATTTGGAGAGAGGAGGGTTTCACCTCGGAGGGAGGGAGGAGAGGAGAGGTAGGCTCGGGTGGTGAGGGGTCGCGGTGGATTGCTTTTACAGGTGCCAGCAGCACAGGGTCCTAGACAGGTATAGAGACAGGTACAGGGATAGGGACAGGGACAGGTACAAGTGCAGGGATAGGTGCCAGTACAGGCATAGGCACAAGAGCAGGTACAGGTGCAGGCACCCATACAGGGAGAGCCATAGGTAGAGGTGGAGGGGGCTGACCTAGTGGAGGATGAGCTACTAGATCTGAGGGAGATCTGTCAGGGCCAGGCAGATGAGATCTAGGAGCTAGAGAGGGAGAGGGATCAGCTCAAGATGAGGCTCAAAGATACTAACCAGGAGCGGGATCAGGCTATCTAGTTCTATACAGAGGTTGAGATAGCACTGAGGGCAGGGAGACAGGCGGCAGAGGACATAGGGGCAGGATATGCATATGTCCTGTGGGCAAGAGAGGAGATAGCCTACTAGAGGGACCTCTACTATGGTGCAGTGCCAGCAGATCAGTAGGCGAGGAGCTTCCATAGACCATCGCGAACAGCGACAGCTACAGGAGGGAGCCAGAGGAGACAGGCATCGAGTGGTGGGGTTATGGGCCCTCCACCACCACCAGATAGAGGGGACAGGTAGGATGATCCTGGGGTGGGTCCTTCAAGGGATCAGATTCCACCAAGGCTAGGCAGCTCCAAGGGAGGGAGTTCATCATAGCCTTAGAGGGCTCCCTTTGTATTAGTTTTGTACCATTTTTTGTATGATGATGTAGCCACCTGTGGGTGATTTTGTAGCCATATGATTTTGACATCATTGTATCATGACACTTTTGATTATATATATATGAGATGATTCATTTTTGCGGTAGCTATATGCATGTGTACCTATGTGATGAGATGTTCTTATGATGTATGTTTTATGTGATGCTTATGATATGGATGCAAATATGTATATGATGCAATGCAATATATTTTTGTTCTTTTATGTTGTATATGTGTATGCATGATGTAAACGTGCATGTATGTAATGCAAATGAATATGATAATGTAAATGTAAATTGTGCTAACAGGTATTGTGTGCAGGATGTGATGTAGTTGTGATATCTATATGTATGTATGAAATGCTTATATGTGGTAATGCAGGTGCAACTACATGAAATGCAAATGTTTTTGGTGTGTCATTATACTCAGTCATGTGATAGCAGGCTACGCGGACTCAAGAAGGACGATGGAAGTCAATCAAGAAAGGGGGATGAAAGATAGAAGATATGAACATGAAAGAGCATCTTGTGCGTTATCATCATTGAGCTTTATTATGGCAAGTAGGTTATGACAATCGAGGCATATGTTCAACCCAGAAAGTCATTGTACCTGTTTGCATGGAGATAAGACAGTCACAAACAAGGAATGCCCCAGTTCACACTAGACTCACAGTGTCCTCATATCCTTGGACAAGTCATAGCATTACTAAAAGACAGTCCACAGACAGCAAATACAAATAGGTGATGATACCCCATCCTCGCCTTTCTAGTCAAAGACATCCTGGAGATATAATCTCTAGTCAGAGACATCCTGGAAAAGCTAAAAGACATGTCGCCAAAAGATAAAATCAAAATAAAACCAAGACTCGACACCAACATCCACTGTAGTCCACAATTTTAGTGTCTCTTGTCACTTGTATAAGTCTTATTTGATTGTGGTCACAATGTTTACTTTCACAAAATGGATAGATAGCACTGAACCATATGTTGTCTGAGTCTGTTGAAAGATTTGATTTTGTTGAAGCTCATTGTTGCTGCTATGTCTCATCTGAAACTGACTGAATCCATGAAATTGATACTTTATTGCGAAGATGGAACTTTATTACGGATCTGTGATGCAAATGTTGCTTTATTGCGGATTGTGCACGAATAGACTAAAGGAAGCTGGAAGAAACTGTCTCCTCGAAACATGTGATGTTCTCAGTTCCCCACCCATCACTAGATGAAGGATTTTCCATAGCCACGGATAGGATTTGATTTATTATGGATGGAAAGGGAGGTTTATTATGAATGGCTAACCAATCTTGGGTAGATCAATAACAAGCCATGATGGGAATGGGTAAGTTTATTATGGATGAATTGGTCATGAGTGTGTGCAAAGTGAAAGGATGAAAGTGAATCTTGAAGGAGGGAGGAGCAATGTCTCTACACATGGCGCTGGTGACCCATTTTTCACCATGGTACTTGCCTAGGGCGCCACCAAAGTGGTTTTCACCGTTGGACGAAATTATTTCTCTTTACTTTTTTCAATTTTTTGATTTTTTCTGTGTCACAAGGCGCCTGTTTACCAGGTTTTCACCAAGTAACGATTTTTTTTGTTTTTATAATTTTTTTGTATTTTTGTATTTTTTGATTTTTTTGTATTTTTGAATTAGGATATTCCAAAGAGCTATGTGTAGAACCTACGAAGGTGCATGCTGTTGATAGGATCCTCCAAAGGTTCACCTTCTGTAGTTGAGAGCTGATATGCCCCAGATCCATATACTGCTGTAATGATGTAAGGACCAAGCCAATTTGGTTCAAACTTGCCCTTCTTCTCTCTGTCTTGCTGATTTTTGGGGTTTTCTCTGAGAACCAAATCACCTACCTCAAATGTGTGAGGCTTGACTTTATAATTGTAACTGTGATGTTCCTTGACTGAATGATGTGTAGCTCGAGTGACTGTCTTCCTTGATGAAGGAACTGAGATAGAATTACTAGTGTGTGGACTACGTAGGCCCATATGTGTGTCACCTAAAGAAGTTTGGGCATCCCTGATAACCAAGTCCTTCGAGGAAGCTCCATTAAAGGTCCATGATGTATCACCAGAAGGGGAAGAATGTGTGGAACAAGTGGATGAGTGATGAAGGCTTATAATTGCGAAAAGAAGTGAGAGTAGGATAGCATGATGGAGACTTAGGATCAACAAGTATGCTTTTTCACTTGAAATTGTAGAACTTTTGCCCCCAGTTATTTTGATATTAGGGGAGATCAACTCTTGTTCTTTTTGCTTCATAGGATTTTTGTCCTTGACCTTTATTTTTGCAGAGGCCAATAGATTTTGATTTTGATTTGGACTAAAGGACTTTTCTTTATTTTTGACTTTTAGATTTTTCTTTTCAAAGCTTGATTTTTGATCTCCAATTAGTAAGGGCTTTTGTAATTCTTGTTGATCCAAGTCTAGGAGTGGAGTGGAAATGGAAGTAGTGGATGATATGGTAAGGCTATGTGATTTTTCAAGAGGGTTGGTAATATGTTCAATAGATTATTTGTTGGAACCACTCTTAGGACTATTGATATCAAGAGTTGCTTGCACCACTAAAGGAGATTTGCATTCAGACTTAGTAGCCACAACACTAGGTGGTTCAAACCTAATTCCTTGGCATTGCAAATTGTTTGTAGGTTGTTCTTGTCGATTGAATGTCTTAGGAGATAGTGGGAGTTGATCAACATGAAAGATATACTCACCACATCCCATGTCTTTAAACTTGAATTTTTCTTTGATCTCTGCTTGTTTTGATGTAAATGCTTTCAAGGATTCTGGATCCACATATGATGATGAAGGAATAGCTTCTTGATTGACTGGGATTGTTATTTCTGGCTGAGGTTGCAGATTGTTGCAATATATGAATGGATTTGGATTTGCTTTGATAGTCACTTCAACTCCGTTGTATGGAAACTTGATACATCGATGATATGTAGATGGGACTGCACTCATCTCATGAATCCATGGACGTCCTAGCAATATATTGTATGTGAGATCCAGGTCTAGGACTTGACAAACCACATCCTTTGTAACTGGCCCAACTCTGAGAGGCAAGGTGACTGTGCCCTTGGATGAACGTTCTTCATCATCATATGCCTTGATGGTGATTTGATTTGTATAATTCATAGCTTTATCAGAATATCCCAATTATTTAATTGTGCTCAATGTACAAATATTTAGACCAGCTCCTCCATCTATCAGGACTCGCTTTATTTGATGTTTGTGTATGAAGGCTTCAACATGTAGTGGTGCATTATGTGGCTGACTTACGGAGGCGTCATCGGCTTCTGTGAATGTAAGGGAGTGTGGAATGGAAAGGTAACCCACCATGGCTTGAAATTGATCCATGTTCAGATCAATAGGAACGACAGTTTCTCTCAAGATTTTGTCAAGAATGGATTTATGTGCGGGGGATATGCGCAAGAGCTCAAGTATGGAGATGAGCGTGGGTGTCTTCCCTAACTGTTCTACAAGGTCATACTCAGGTTTGGTTGATGAAGAAGTGGTATTTTTAGTTGAAGCACCTGGCAAAGTGATTTTACCTTGATGAGTTGTAACATGACATTCAGAAGTAGGTTCGAAAGAAGATCCAACACCTTTTAGGACAATCTTGGGTCTCTGAGTAGGATTCTTAGGGTTTTTGTCCTTGATGATAATAGTAGAGACATAATTGTCCATCGAGATGTGATTGATGGTTGAATCATAAGTTGTAAGGTTCTCTAGTATAGTTGGTTTGATCATCTGTGGCTTTAGCTTTTCCCTTGTCATGCTTTGGGGATGGCTCCTTAAACATCTCATGTTATTGATTGGATGAGTGTCCCTCAATCTCAATGTCACCTCTATCAATGAGATCTTGTATGATGTTCTTCAGTCGATGATAATTTCCTATCTTATGACCCTTGCTCTCATGAAATTCACAATATTCATCATCATTCCACCAATTTGGTTTGACCTTTGGCTCATATGGAGGAAAATTTGGAACTGTGATTACCTTGTTTGCCACTAGCTTTTTGAAGACTGACTCAAGTGGTTCTCCCAATGGGGTGTACTTCCTTCGTGATCTAGAAGTTGTTTGAGTATTCACTTGATTGTTTGTAGAACTTGATCCCGAAAAGATGAATTTAGGTCGCACTATATTGGCATCAACAACACCATCATTGACTGTGTTCTTGTTTTTATTCCAAAATCTTGGCTTGTCTTTTCCTTTAAAGTCATCTTTGTTCTCCTTAAATATCTTAATGACTCCTTGCTCAATTAGGACCTTTTCTATTGCTAAGCCTTTTTCAATAATGTCCCTGAAGGTGGACAAACAAGCTTTCCTTAGATCATAGCCAATGTCTTTGTTAACGTTTTGTGTGAACATCTCTACCATTTGTTTTTGTGGAATTTCACAAGAGCATCTGCTAGCTAGATTCCTCCATCTTTGTAAAAATGATGCAAAAGACTCTCCCTCTTTTTGCTTGGTGTTGCATAAAGTAGTGACTGATATGTCTGTCTCTATATTGTAGGAGAAATGTTGAATAAATGTCTCTGCTAAGTCACCCCATGACTTAATACCAGGTGGGAGTTGGGAGAACCATTCCATAGCTTGATCACCTAAGCTTTGTGGGAATAATCTCATCAAATATGTCTCTTCTGAAGCTACTTCAATGCAAGCTATGAAAAATTGTCTTATATGTGCCTTAGGATCCCCTTTTCCTCTATACTTATCAAATTTAGGCATCACAAAGTGTGTAGGAAATGGAGGCATTGGAATGCTCTTGTCAAATGGATAAGGACATATGTCTCTCATTGTGTATGTTGGCTTCGATGTATTTATGTCCTCCATTTTCTTTTGTAAGTCCCTGATTTGTTGCTCCAAATTGCTCTTAGGTGGAGATTGACTTCTTGGACCATACCCCATGCTTGAAGCACCAATTGGAGGAGAAGCATGTTGCATATATGGATGATATTGATCATACACATGTTCATATGGAGGAGGTCTATAGTGATGCTGCATATATGGACCACTTGGTATAGATTCATGTTGAGGAACGAAATATCTATTTTGTCCATGTGTACCATACTCTACAAGCATGTCATATTCTAATGTGTTGCCCCCAAATTTGACATGGGGTTTCCTTGTGTCCAAATTGTGAGCATGCCTTTGAATATCCAATTGCTTTGGTGGTTGATCCTTAGCATTTGTATTTGATTGAGCATATCTTTCTGCATAAGACTTCCATAATGGTTCGCGAAGGTGAGTATCATATGCTTGACCATGTGTATGTGGGACCTCTGGTTTTTGAAACAAAGATGATGGTGATTCAGGCACAAGATGTGGTCCTCTATTTCCTCCACTATTAGGCCTCCTTTGATCCATGTTGGAGTGAGTTTGTTGCAAAGGTTGATTTTCCATTATTTGAGACATGTCAAAATCATGAGGTATCTTGGCTCCACTTTGTGCCATCATTTGTTAGAAGTATTGTCTATCTCTCCTCATTATTTTCTCAATCAGTCGATTGAAGCAGGGGTCCATAATGGATTCTTCCACATCTGCTGAATGTATTGAAAAGTTGTCCGTATTGTCATTGTGTGTAGCATTGTTGTTTGTAGTGTCCATGTTCTCAACATTTGGAATGTTTCTATAGGCATCCATGTCAGGTAATGTGTTATGATCAGTATTGAAAAAGACATCATTGTCATACTCATATGAACTCATGTTTGCGGACTCTTGAGCCTCTTTAGTTTCTCTCCTAGATTTTTGAAGATGAGTTTCAACCATGAACAAGGTATTGACCAAGATGTGTGAGACTAGATGAAAATGGAAAAAGTATGGAAGACCAAGAGTTGGATGGAGTGTAAATGAATCTGAGGTGTACTTGCAATGTCCAAAGTGTAAGACCAAGTATGTATGTAGTAGAGTAGGTGTGACTTCCAAAGAGAGGATAGTTTCTCTTGATGAGGTAAGTTGACCTTAACTCTAAGTAAGACCAAATGAGACCCAAAAGTGATAGACCTTGATGAAGAACCACTTAGCAAAGTGTTGTTGTATGTAGTGTGTTGACAAAGTATGATGAGGACAAGCAAGTGACCTTTTGACTCAAGTTTAGACAAGTGTGAATTTAAAGCAAGATGTGAAGCAATGATGGACTGTGTGAGACCCAAAGACAAGTTGAATGCTAGATGAAAACCTAGAGAAACAACCTAGGAAGCTCAAGAATTTCAAAACTGATTGCTCTTGTTTGCTGGACTGTAAAAATTTTCCAATTTGTGAAGTTGTTGGTTGTGACCAAATCTGAATGTTTGACTATTTTTCATGACAAGAGGACACAATGTTGATGAGGACTCAATGTTTGTGAGTGTTTAGACTGACAATGACTCCAAGAAAAGTGTGTTGTTTGATGTAAAAAAAATTTGCATACACTTGAAGACACAAAAGACACAATGTTTTGCTATTTGGTCTTGAATGTTTGAATGTTTAAAATAAGTCAAGCACAATTCTTATGGCTGGCCAAGACAATAGTTGTTGATCCCACATAGGGTTTTACCCCCAAGGCTACGCTATTCAGAGTGGATACTTAGATGCTTGACCTCACTGGCTCCACCCTCGGCACTCACTTCTCGGGTCAGCCAAGCATCAGTCCCCACGAAAACTCCTCGTGGCAAACTTTGTATCTCTACTAAGAACCGTATGTGTGTGGGCTGCTACCAAAGGTCTGACCTCCTGCCCCAACAACTAAAAGGATTTGGGCTTCTAAAACAAAAAGGTGCTAGTAAGGGCATCCGCTCATGTGGCCATACATGCGGCACTTTCAGCTCTGTAAATACAGAAGGCTCCCAACTAGTAGGGGTTACGCCCTACAAATGATCAAATAAATTTGATCAAACGGGTTTATGGGGAGACATAGTGTTGGTATGAACTAATCAGTACACGTTATCCATAGTTTTCACCATGAATACATTTGTTTATAGTGGTTCGGAAGAGGTGGGTTTTCCTCGCTACCACTTGGGTCATTCTCTTCTCACTAGTAGTCCTAATGACCACACGAGAAGATAGGCCCTCTAAAGATTAAACAAAAAGAGCCTATTGCTCAAGACACAAAAGACAATGATTCAATTTTAGTGCACCAATGGAAGTGTTTGCTAGTCTATGAAAACAAGGCACACAATAAAAATCCAAAACCCTTGCCAAGGACCTACAAAAAAAAAAGTTGTTAGTAGTTTAGGTTGTTTGAAATAATCACCCCTTCCTGCAAACACACAAGTTAGGTAAATTTTTAAAACCCAAAAGACTTTGTGAAATAGGGGCCTTCAACCAAACGATTTTGCCTTCAAGACAAGCTGCACCAATTTCATTAGCTAGATCTGAAAATGTTAGCTCAAAATAAACCAGATCTGAAACCCTAAACGGAAAATCCAAAAATTGAATCAAATCAAAAATCCTAAAATTTGAAACTGCCGAACACAAACGCGGTTACCTTTTTCACAGACGCAGTTTTGTGACCTAGACGCGGTTCCAAGAGACACAGATGCGTCTTTAGAACACAGACGCAATTTCCGAACACAGACGCAACTAAAAACTTCACAGACGTGGTTTTATGACATAAACGCGATTTTCAAAAACCTGCAAAACAAAATGTTGCCGATAGCACAGACGCAATTTAAGTTGTCGCAGACGCACCAGAAAATCAAGAACGCGATTCGAATGTACGCAGACGCAGAAAAACAAAAAATGTTGTCGAAAACGTCCGATCTGCAACTTCAAAAACACAAGATCTGCAACAAGAAAGTTAAATACAAAGGGACAAGAGTCCCACCGGGCGTGCCAAAATGTATATGGTGAAAATGGATAACAATAATAACAAAATTGAAAGGCTAAATGAATTCAACCACCAAACCCTAGCCTAACAACAACAAAGATCCACCATAACATATGAAGATTACCTAAGACAATGCAAATCAAATGAAATCACAAAGATTATACCATTACATGTCCAATAGGGTTTTGATCTCCATTCTTCCTATCTCCATTGATCTTGCTTGATATATTTGCTCTCAAATTTTATGTGCACAAGAGCTCAACAAAGAACGGAATGTGGTTGCAAGTAGGATCGTAGTGTAGTCAAGTCCTCAAGATTAGTGATTAGGGTTTGATAATGAAGAAAGCATCTCCTTAAATAGAAGACACAATATGAAATGGAGGGATAAGATTGAGAGGTGTAAAAGGAGGTCGGCTATGATTAGAGGGTAGGTAGAAGAAATAATAAAATAATGAAAGAGGTAGGTAGTGTATGAATTAAGAGATGAATGACATGTGTCATGGGTAGAAAAGGCTAATGAATTAATTAAATAAATAAAGATTTATTTAATTAATAGAAGAAATGAGATCAATTAAATAAATAAAATATTTATTTAATTTAGGAAAAGGATAATTTAAATAAATAAATGTATTTATTTAAATGAGAAATAAGGCTAGAAGAGGATAAATGAATTAATTAAATAAATAAAGATTTATTTAATTAATAGAAGAATTAGGCTTAGATAATTAAATAAATAAAATATTTATTTAATTAGACATGACAATTTTAGGTGTCTACAGCACCAATCAACAAAATCATCCTAAACATTTCGCAAAACATGCTATACCAAAATAACCTTGTTCTTCCTAAAATATTAGGTACCGAATCATCAAATTTGCACTAGAATCAACACCGAAAGCTAGGATTGTAGACTAGGCAATTCCAACCAACAAATCATCTACCTCTTCCAAATGTACACCCAAAATTGAGTTCTACTCAATGTACTCATACATTGTTGAACACTGTGTTCCACCTTCCATACTTAAGCAAAATAGGCTTAGAACTTCTAGTAGAATGAATTTGCATATACCAGATGACGGTTCTGATTAGAGTTACCATCAATGACAACCCCTAAACAATTCTCAAGCACTAATCTCTTCTGGAACAATGTCTCTTGCCAACAAAAATGACCTTGATACCTACATCCTAACCATAATCGACACATCCTATTAACTCAACCTTATTAATGAGGTAATGTCAATAATCCACCCCGACCTCATTGAATGGGACCAGCAAAATTCCCTGTACCTTGACACCTTCCAAAATGATGAGGCAACCATTGACTTTCTTGAATTATGGGATAACATACCAAGCAGGGATCACAAAGTTGGGTATTCTATTGAACTTAACAGCGTGACTTACTTTGGATAAAATTCCAAACCTTTCAGTCACAAAAATATTACAATCAAAATAGGATCCTCAAGTGAAAACCACACTTTAGCACTTTTGGATCCCAAAAAAGTAAAAACAAAGGATGCATCCAAGGGTGAAAACCTTTCTAAGACACTGCTCTATCTATGTGTCTGGCTCTAATGATACAGTCACCACCTATCTCTGCAGTTGAGCAACCTGGGCCTGGGCTTGTGTGCGTTGACCCTATACCCTATGCCACAAGGATTGTAATGTTTATATATGTGCCTACTGCTGATGAGGAGGCACTCTAATTTGCACACCTTATGGCTATGAAGGCTATGGATCCTGCATACCAACCTGTTGAGAGGCAGGAGGGGGCATATCAATCCTCCTTAGTTGAGCCAATGGCTACACATCCTCCTCCTCTGACCCCTCCTCTGCTGCTACACCCGCAAATCCCATCAAACCTACTCCTCCACTAACTGCCTTTGACTTTGTATCCTCATCAGAAGAATCACCACTCTCCTCCTCAGATCTATCACTATTAAATCCCTCCTTATCCCCCATGGCATTAACATCCTCTGCCTGCAACGGTCCACCCCACCCAACACCACCCATCCTCCATCCTCCTCCTCTACCTTTTGCCACTCCTCCTCTACCCCTCACCACTCCTCCTCTACCCCTCACCACTCCTCCCTCATCAAATCCTCCTTCCCCACCACCACCTCCTCCCCGACCATGTCCAATCGTACCACCAACAGCAATCCTACCACCTCTCCTCCCTCTACCCCTCCTCCCACCTCAACCACCTCCCCCCTTATCATCATCATCAACCTCCTCTAGTGTAGGAATCGACTCTCCTAGCCCTATCAATCAGGGGAGCCTATGTGTCAAAAAGTATTGTGTATACTCCGCAGTCATCCATGCATCTGCTGCATCCTCATACATGCTCCATATGCAAAAAGGAAAAGAGTAAAGCTCAGCCTGGGCTATCAGAAAACCCAATGTGGGCCCCCAATCTGTCCTCTCCTTGTGTACCCGAGCTTACACAGTCATCCCCTGCGACATCGGCTGCATGCACCCAAACTGTCGGTAAACTCGAGGAAGGATAAACCACTCTATCTCATAAGGGGTCTAACCCAAAATGAATCTACTCATGAATAAAAATGGTACCTCAAAAGCATCCACCGACTATGGCTCACACACTCAATATATCCTCCACACCACTGTATCCATATCATCTAGGGCCCACCTCCAATACTCTACCTTCTTGAGCATTGGCTAGGAAGCAACCTGGGTTTACATCATCATGAATGGTGCCCTTGCTAGTCTAAACCTCGGCCCAAGTGGATGGGTCACAGCTATGTGCTCCCATGACCAAATCTATAGTAAAGTGCATCCAGAGGCTAGACTGGCCGCATCATCATAAACCACCTGATCGAGCTCATAGTATAAATGGGTGAGAAAACAAATAGAAGATGCATATTGTGTCTACACTTGCACCATCTATCGAAGCACTCAAACCCATCCAACTGATAAACCATGAGACCTCCTGTCCAGAATCAGGAAGCTACCAATCAAACCTACCAAAACTTAAGGGAGTGGGGCATAGTTGTCTACCATGCCCTACCATGCCACTGAGTAACTTGCAATGTGGGGATCAAAAAACACCTCCCATAGAGCATCAGTCCCACTAGCCTCCTCCACATCATACTCTACAAGCTCACCTACAATCAAAATCCACAGAATCTAATTGACGTCCTCTGGCATCATTGTGATCTCACCCATCGATAAATGGAAGGTGTTATGTTCGTTGTGCCATCTCTCGGCCAATGTGGTGAGTAGTGTCCTATTATTTTGATAGGGAAGCATGTGTAACAAGTGGATGAGACCGCAAGACTCTATGACTACCAAATCTATTGGAATCCAATAACACTAAGAGGGGGGGTGAATCAGTGTTATACCGAGAAATCCAATTTTAACCTTATTAAAACATGCATACATGAACCAGTATACCGGTACATACAAAAATGAAATAAGTAAAGCAACCAATAAGCCAATCACATAAATGAGAATCATAACACGTATAATTATACGTGGAAAACCTCAAAGAGGAAAAACCACAATGGGATTTATGACCCACAATATCAATCCACTGGCCATATGAAGAGATATTACAAATATAAGGGGTCTACACTTGCAGGAAGGCTTACATCCTAGAGCACCCTTCTCAATCACAAAAGGATCCTCACTAACTACATATAAATCTAGACTACAATCCAGAGAAGTGTTGAACTGCAAAAGATAGCATCTTCTATGCCATAATATAGTTTTGGTTAAGCTCTATTTGTTCCGATGTGAAACCCTAAACCCTTTACCGAAAAAACCCTTACATAAATATCCTCATATACATAATCTCTCTGATATATTTCACATCATTTCACATCCACATATCCATCACCATATCTATATCAAAATGATCTAATCCAATTGACCTATATACCCTATACAACTTATCATGCCTTTTGTTGGCTTACAAAGATTATTACAATATCAAATTACATGTTGGCCAGATAACATAAATACATGAATAACAAAAACAATTATTGATGTTGGATCCAAGAGATGTCGACCTCCAATACTGATAACCATATTCTAAACCATGTCGATCTGCATTGTCAATAACCAAAGAAATCCTTCTATCCTCCTGGTGTTGGTGCTGGTGTCGGTGTAGTGTCTATGAAGTGCCTGCAAGTACACAACTCAACCAAAACCTGAAGTCAGAACTAAATATCATGTTTCCATAAATGACAATATAGTGAAACCAACCAATTGAGTGTCAATTACCAACAATCTCCCCCTTTGGCATTGATGGCAACACTCATGTGAAAAATGGTCAAGGTTTCTTCTGTCAGTTTCATCCTGTCTACTCCCCCTGAGATGAATATTCAAAAATACTCCATACTCCATGTCTCCCCCTAATGTATAAAACTCCTTCTATTCTTTTTCACATCTATATCACTCCCCCTTTGACATCAATACCATCAAAAAATTTTAAAAAATTTCAAAGATCCAAAACTGTACAATGAGTATCCCAAAAATATCTTATCGGAGCTTAACAAATTTGAAAATTTCTGGATAAGCCTTCTCCAATAGCTCAAGATAAGTATCCCAACGAGATTTGAAAGTGTCAGAAATAGATACAAGTCTATTTAGTATATGAGAAAATGATTCTTTCTCTCTTATCTTTGTTGGTGTGGGCTTTCCAACCATATCCATACATTCCTTCTTATGTACATTGAGTGAATCCAATTGAGGACTCACCAAGCCTCTCAAAATTATAGCTCTTCTTATGATCTTGTCTTTTTCTTTCTCAAGAACAAAAATTTGGGCTTCCAAAATTAAAATTTGACCATCAATGGATGTAGTCAATGAAGTCAATTCATCAAAATAATTAGCTATATTTGCAATTTTCTCCTGAAATTCCTTTATCTTTTTATCCACATTAATTGTAAGTATATTTGTGTTACAACATACCCTATAAATATTTGTACATTCCTTCAAAGAATTATCTATCAGTTTCAACTTTTCATCAATCTTCTTCTTCTCAGATTCAATCACCTGATCAAATGCAGCTCTTTTAGCTTGTATGAACCTCTCCAGTGCTTGCATGTTTGAAATCTACTGCAAGGATTGAAAATCCTTTGAATTGTGCTCAGTAATTGTCTTAAGCTTGCTGAATGGGCTCTCTTCCCTGTCAATATTGCACTCTGGGACTAGTCTATGTAAAATAGTGATAGACTGATCAATAATCCTTTTATTCGTAGATCCCTCCTTCATCAATTTTTGTGCAGCCATCATCACGAGTTCAGTAGGACTCATCTCAGTTATGTTTTTCTTTATAACCCATGAGGTGTCAATTAACAACAATGATGAACCTACTACCGGTTCCCTGTTATATTCCCCTTTCTTCTCCTTTGATGATTTATCCTTAACAACTTCCTCATTTACACCGGTGGCTTCACCACTTGGTGCACTCTCTGTAACTGTCGGTTCCCCTGTAGGAACTATAACCTCAACTTGTACATTTGTATCTAGAGGACTGTTATCCTCAACATTAGCATCCTGTACAATATCAACCTTTTCACTCTCTGTATTAGCTGGTATCTCAACATTTGTCTATACACTTGTATCTACCGGGGGCTTAATTTCCATTATCTTAATGTTCTTCAAAATTGAGGGTGAAGTACCCATAATACCTTTTCCTTTTCCTTCAACCGAGATGTCTGTAGTATCCTTCTTTGATTTTGGTGAAGTAAAGAAACCTTTGTTCTCTTCAAAGAACTTAACCCATTCCTTTTGAGTCTCCTTTATTATCTCATTTACCCTTCCTAGCATCAAACTGGTTATTCTATGTTTGATGTTAAAAACTTTTCTATCTGCCACCTCAAGTGTCCTTTACATTTCCTCTGGAGCAATAGTAACACAAACAGATAACAACTCTTGAATTTTAATATGCTTGTCTTCTTGCATTACTGATAGTCTCCTAGCATCTAACATATCATATAATTATGCTGGTATTTGATCTTCAATTTCTATTAAGGCTTTCTTATAAATATCCAAATATAACAAAATTCCCTCCTCTATATCTCACTATTCAACTTTATCTAAATGATCATAGTAAAATTGTACATTCTTTAACATGCCATCCTTAGTGATTTCATCTACTAACTTTGCACAAGTTTTTGGTGGAATGATAGTTACATTACCAAATTGAATAGCCAGATTGATGTCATTCTTCTTCTTCCTTCTTGTAGTACCGGATGGAGCTGAAGGTGTTACCTTTGGTGCTTGCTTTTGTGCCAGTATTTCAAATGTAACCTTCCTAACTGGTTTCTTTTTAGCTTCTACCTTTGTTTCCTCTATTTTCTTCCTTACAACCCTCTTGAAAGCCAAGGGTGTGTCATCCTCAAATTCATACTCTGCTATAACAGACTCAATGTGTACTTCTAGATTCTTCCTCTTCCTGCCTATCTCCAGGACAACATCAATTAATGCTTTAATATCCCGTGAGACCTTCTCGACAAATTTGCTTGATTTTCCTTCCTTCTTCTCTCTTTTCTTCTAGTTGAACTCTATTTCAACCTCTTGTGATTTTTGCTTTGTAGTACCATAGGGCTTCTCTGCCTCATCAACAGGAGCGTCAATCAACATTTTTTAATAAGCTTCAAGGATCTATGCATCAACTTCATAACCCATTTCTTCAATCCAAATCTTTTGAGGATTAACCGCTTCCATAAGTGTTTCATCTTTCTTCACCATGAAACATATATCGGTTGAGTATTTTTCAACAATCTGCTTAGGAACTCTTTCCCTAGATTTCATAGAATTCTAGAATCCGTTAAAATATCCCCATACCTTATCATCTCTCTGACTACCTAAAGTATCAATTGATTGTTTCAATTCTCTCCCTACCAGGATATCAAATGCCCATTGCCTCTTCCCAAAACTGGGAGTGTCATTCATGAAAAATAGCATTAAGAAGACAATTAAGTTGTCATACCTAAAAGTTCCTTTCTTTTCACCTTTAATCTTTCCTAGGTTTATTAAAAATTCATCCAACATCCAACCACATAGATCCAAATTCTCATTTTCTCTCATCATCTTATATGCTACAAAAATGCAGGAACTAGAAATAGAATTCAGTCAGTTTGACTAAGTTACCTTATACCCGATGATCATGTTACTGAATCTGATGTCTATGTTAGTAATAGTTCTTATTCTCATAGATCATCTGTCAAATGTCACGTCAATGATTTTGTTGATATAATCATTCGAAACCTTCTTATTTGGATGTTTCCCTACCTGAAGTAAACCGGTGAGAGCCTTGATGTCTTCCTTGGTGATCTTGTAAGGTCTATCTAACCAGATAAACTCTTCATGTACTCTACTCAAAACATACCTTATGATTTTATCTTTGAATTCTAGAATGTCCAGAATGTCAGTAAACCCTAAGTCTTCAATGTGCTTGTATGTTGGTTTGATCTTTCCAGATTCTCCCATAAGCTTTCTCATGTACATGTGCTTTATTTCAAATATCCCAAAATCCTCAATGTGACAATGTATGTATACCCTAACATCTTCAACATAAACAACTCCCTCTGGAACACGTAAAAAAGTGCTCCAACTGAATCTTCTAGGGTAGCAACATGTGGATACCGCTTGAAAATTGGCTTGGGATGGTCCTTGACTTCTACTACAGTTGGATTTGCAACAAAGATAGGAATAGATGATGATTTCACTTCCATGTTTAAAGATAAACACTTGATGATAGCTTCCGGTGAAACCCTTAACAAATTATTCCAAGCGCCGGTGAAATCACTCAAGAAGATTACTGAATAGCCTTTGATCACTTTGAATCTCTCTTAATCACACTAAAATCACTCTGAATGCAAGGTGATTAAAAATAAAGTGAATTCAACCTTTTAACCTCCAAGAAAAACCCTAATCTTTCATTGACATCAATGACTGTCGGTGAAAGATACCGGATCTTGAGCAGAACATATCCATGCCGGATAAGCATCTCCAATGTCTGGAACATCTTCCAGAACCTCTTCCTGAGGTATATGTAGTATCTTCATGAATTTTGCCTACCCCTAAGGCATCTGTCGGTGCAGGAGCAACCTCTTCTGCCAAATAAGTAATCGGTGCATTCCCATCTGCCGATTGTTCTTCAGTCTTTCTGACCCATCTCTGAGTATGGTCTTGTCGGATTTCACTAACCTTTTCTTTTCCTTTCTCATTTGATCCTCCATTTCCAACCAGTGGATTTCTACTTCTACAAAATTTAGCAATATGTCCAACCTCATTACATGCATAACACGTAACATTGTTCTTTTGAATTGCTTTGCTAAAACCGGTGAAATTGCTTGACCTACACGAATTAGCCATATGTCCAAATTTTCCACATGCATAGAATTTAACATTCATTCTGTAATATTCTATCTTATGACCATACTTATTACATTTAGAACATTTAGCAAGAGCAGAATCAGGGTTCTGATTTGCTCTGTTTCTACATTGCCTAGCCATGTGACCAAATTTATTGCAAACAAAACATCTACCATTAAATTTATAAGCATCAAATTGCCTTATTAGTGCCTTATGGTTTTTATCTTCATTAGTAGTACTAGAACTCTATCCTTTCTCAAATCCAAGTCCACTCGAATCTCCAATCTACCTTTGTCTCTGCAACAACTCATCTAGTTGTGCTAATTTAATCTTGATTTTTTCTTTATACTCACTTGCAGTAGTTAGATCTTCTCTCAAAATTATCATTTGTCTCTCAAGCTCTTGTTCATTACTCTGGGATTTTACTAAATCAGTTCTCAACTTATCATTCTCATGAACCAACCTACCACATTCTTCAAATTTGTTCTTTAGGGATACAGCAAGATTTTCTTCCTTTTTCTTTTGGTCCTCAATCTCTTTAGACATCCTCATAGTTATAGCTTGCATTTCATTTCTCATAACCATGTTCTCCTAACTCAATTTTTGACATTGTTCCTTAAGTGCATTTTTCTCTTCATCATCCCGATTTTGCAAAAGTTCCTTCCTCCTAGCTTGAATAGATGATAGCCTCTCCTGTAGGACAGGAATAAATTCCTTGGCAGAATTCAATTCATCTTGTAGCTTTAAGGTCTTCAACCTTCTGCATCAGAATCTTCAAGTGTCATCTCAAGTTGCTTCTCCAAAACCCATGTCCATGGATTTCAGATTCAGGATCTCCCTCAAGTTGTTAAACTTCCTCTGAGGTACAAGGCTCTCATACCAATCGCTAGAATCCAATAACACTAAGAGGGGGGCCAGAATCAGTGTTATACCCGAAAGTCCAATTTTAACCTTATTAAAACATGCATACACCAATCGATATACCAGTACATACAGAAATGAAAGAAGTAAAGAAACCAATAAGCCAATCACATAAATGAGAATCATAACACATAGAATTATATGTGGAAAACCTCAAAGAAGAAAGACCACCGTGGTATTTGTAACCCACAATATCAATCCACTGGCCATATGAAGAGATATTATAAATATAAGGGGCCTGCACTTGTAGGAAAGCTTACAACCTAGAGTACACTACTCAATCACAAAAGGAGCCTCACTGACTACATATAAATCCAGACTACAATCCGGAGAAGTGTTGAACTGCAAAAGATAGCATCTTCTATGCTAGAATACAGTTCTGGTTAAGCTCTGTCTATTTTGGTGTGAAACCCTAAACCCTTTATCGGAATAGCCTTACATAAATATCCTCACATATATAATCCCTCTGATATATTTTGCATCATTTCACATCAACATATCCATCACCATGTCTATATCAAAATAATCTAATCCATCTGACCTATATACCCTATACAACTTATCATGTCTTATGTCAGCTTACAAAGATTATTACAATATCAAATTACGTGTCAGCCAGATAACATAAATACATGAATAACAAAAACAATTATCGATGTCGGATCCAAGATATGTCAGCCTCCAATACCAATAACCATATTCTGAACCATGTCAACATGCATTGTCGGTAACCAAAGAAATCCTTCTATCCTATCGGTGTCGATGTAGTGTCTGTGAAGTACCTGTCGGTACACAACTGAACCAAAACATGAAGCCAGAAAAAAGTATCATGTTGCCATCAATGACAACATAGTGAAACCAACCAATTGAGTGTCAATTGCCAACAAAATCATTGGCACTCAATCGATCTCGTATCAGAAAAGTCTTCGGGAATTTCTCCTGAAGCATGAGCACTCCTCGATGGACCTATATCAATACATGGATCTTATCCTATCAGATACATCTATCCTACACAATTCAACAATTATCAAATCAATTATCCAATCAATCAATCAGACCCATATCGAATTAGACCCATATCAAAATCAGACTCATATCGACAAATCAAGACCCATATTGAAATCAAACTCATATCGACAAATTAGGACCCATATCAAAATCAGACCCGTATCAAACAATAATCGACCCATATCGAAATAAAAGACCCATATCGAACAATAATTGACCCATATCAAAATCAAAACCCATATCAAAATCAGACTCATATCGACAAATCAGGACCCATATCGAACAATAATTGACCCATATCGAAATTAGGACCCATATTGAAATTAGACTCATATCGACAAATCAGGACCCATATCGAAATCAAAGACCCATATTGAACAACAATTGACCCATAACAAAAAAATTGACCCATAATAAAAAAATTGACCCATAACGTAAAATCACTCATAAAGACAGCAAAACTCATATCGACTCGAACCCATATCACAAACAAACTCATATCAATTTTGAACCATGTCAACTTCGACCCAAATTGATCCAAACCAATAATCGAATTGACACAACAGACTCATAACGATAAACATCAATTAACGACCAAAATCAACACATTTGATTCCAAATGACACTTTGACAGGGTGCAAAACTTCATAACAAATCTAAAAATCAAAATTGCACATATTAAAAAATTTCAAAAATCACACAAAATGCTCACTGTCTCATATGCGCCAAAATAGTCATCAAATGCGCGACTAAACTAATCAAATGTGATAAAATACTTGTCATATGTGTCATACTTTTTCACATATGCGCTAATCTACAACTTCTATGCGCTAATCAAAAAATCATATGCACCAAAGGAAAAATAAAATGCGCTATGATAAAAATCAAATGCACAATAAAATTTATCGTGTGCGCAAAAACATCGGCAAAAAATAAAAATAAAAAATGTGCAGAAAAACCCTAACTAGCCCGAAAATTTCAAAAATCTTGCACAAACGCCTAAAATCCAAGCTAAAAATTTATAGGCAGGGTTATAAAATCAAACTCACCGGTGGGCCATACTCCGTTGGCCTCTCAAATCAATGAAATCACTCGAAACGGTGATGGTGATAAGGGGCTGCCATCTCCTCTCTCTCCCCCAAGCTCCAATGCTCCCAAGACAAGTGTGCAAATGAGCTAGAAATGGGCCCTTGGAGGCATATATAGCCCATGCTAACATAGGCGGTTATGATGTCTCAATGGACATGTGGGGCATGTACGCGCTATACCCACATAGTCTTCACTCCATTTTTCCATATCCTTTTTAATAAATCTATCGGGCGATCAATGAAAAAAAAAAAAATTAAATTAAATCCAAAAAGATCAACATTTTTTTTCCAAACTATCGTCATACTTCATTACATCTCCTCGAAAAATGCATTTTTTCTCAATTTATCGCCCAAGGGGTTATATTATCATTAGTCTCATATCAATACCAGTTTCATATCAACAAGTCGTATCGAAATCAAATTTTCATATCCAAGGAATCATATCGACAACTTTGGCACCAGCATCATATCGCAAAAATTTGACAACAAATTGAGTGTTTTTCTTTGAATCAACATGTGGTCACACGTTAACTCAAAGAGGGGCAAAATGTAGACACCTAAAAGTTGCACAACAAATTAAGTGAATCTTATTCATTTAATTATCCTTAATTCTTCCAATTAATTAAATTAAGATTTAATCAATATCCCTATTCTCCTATTTTAGCCATTAATCAAATTAAAGATTTGATTAATATTTCCCTTTTTCTATCTAAGCCATTTAATTAAATTCACATTTAATTAAAATCCCCCTTCTAAGCCATTTAATTAAATTCACAATTAATTAAAATCCCCCATCTAAACCATTTTTAATTAAATTTACATTTAATTAAATCCCCCTAGCCCATTTAATTAAATTTACATTTAATTAAAACCACCCACTTGCAAAATTAAAAATCACATTTAAATAAATCAATATTTATTTAAATCCTACAAATGCAAGTTGCAACCAAAATTAAAATAAATTAATTTTATTTTAATTAAATTATTTCTCTCCACCCACTTGCAAAATCCTACATCTCCCACTTGCCTCCTAAATCTCTTCTAGAGCCTTCTAGATTCTTCTAATACTATCTTAATTAACCTAATACATCTCTTAAACATTTGCACATTCCTTAAGAGAAGTCACTTCTCAAAAATGTCTCAAAGTCTTTGAAATGCATTAAAGGCTTTATGTCCTCAACAAGTTAACCTTTAAAGTTTTCCAAACCATTAATGGTTAACTTAACCCTTCCCACATGGTTAGAGACTTTCTCTCTAACTTAACCCTCATCTAACCCAAGGGTCTCATCAAGAACTTATGGTTTTGACCCTAGCTATCCTATTAACCCTTGCACAAGAGTTTACCCCTTGGGTTAAAGCTTTATCCAATCGATAACCCTAACCTAACCTTAAACCTTACCTCCTAAGGTAACCTTCATGTCTTCTCAAGCACTCAATGTCTCTTACATCTCCTCTCAAGCAACCTCTTGTTGACAATTGTCACCATTTCAATGGTGAAAATTGTAGACATGGATTGATAACTTTCAATCCTAGCCCTTGTTGAGATTATTAAATCTCAACCCTCCATTGCCCTATTTTCCCTATAAATAGAGCTCTCATTCTTCATTTTTAATATCCAAGTCTTTGTGCATCAAACTTAGAGTCTCATTTCATCAAGCATTGTTAAAATCTCTTTAATAATAATAATTAGATCTTTTAGTTGCAAATCATTTAGTAATATCATGTTAGCTTCATTTTATATGCTAGTATTAATATCATCATTCGCATGCTAGTTTTAGCTTCATGTCAATATCTTGCATCCTACCATCATCTAGTTTCATATCTAAATCATCACTAAGATCTTAGTTGCATTTCCATTTTGATCTTAGAATCATCATTTAAATCTCGTTCTCTAGGTTGTCATCTTGAGGATCAAGTGCTCTTCCAAGTGAGGGCCACCTTGAATCTTAAAGATCTTTAGAGATAGAGGAGCATGGAACAATTTTAAAGATTTTAGATTTATTCAACTTGTTTTATTTTGATTTCTAACTCTAATGCAATGTTTCATGTGTGTGTTTGAAGTGTTCTTCTCTATTACAGGTTGATAACATATTTCTAGTATACATTAATTGGTGCCCACCATGGGGCTTAAACCCCGTTCTTTTTTAGATATTTCTAATTTTTTTTCCGCAAGATTCACGCCTACAGGTTTTAAATGCATAATAACACATACGACAGTACTTTTTGCACATATGATGGTTCTTTTCACGCATATGACGATTCTTTTCAAACATACAAAATATCTTACAGTGCATACAACCTCCGTTATCGCGCATTTAATTGTCTTTATTACACGTTTAAATTGTTTCCCTCGTGCATTTAATTGTTTCAGTAGCGTATTTAACTATTTCTGTAGTGCATTTAACTATTTATGTAGTGCATATAAGCTCTATTTTAGCACATATAATCTTTGTTTTTGCGCATATGAAACATAGGCAGAAAATTGTAATCTGGTGTTAAAAAAATTAGGATTGTAGCAGCTCGCCTGAGGTTTTTTGGATTTTTCTAATGGTTTTCTTGAAGATTTGAAGGAATTAGAATAGGATATAGTGGTTTCTTTTCTAACTTTTCTTTTTAAGTTGGTTAAAAAGAGCTCATCTTCTTATTTGTATAAAAAGAACTTCACACCCCAATTTTGGGCTTAAAATGAACTAAAACCTTCCTTTGGGCTTAAAAAGAACTGCATTGCAAGGTAAAAAGAACAACAAAATCACACTTTTACTTTCTTGCAAGTTAGGATTCACACTTCAAATTTGGGCTTAAAAAGAACAACAAATTTTCAAGTTCTTGCAAAAGGATTAAAAAGAACAATCAACTTTATTATTGCAAGTTAAAAAGAACAAGCCACAAATTATCAATTTATCAAGCAATTTACTTTCAAGCAAAACGTGCTTTCATTTTGTTGACCAGGATTTCACTTTCCTAGTTAGACAACAAGTTTCTTTGTGGGATAAAAACAACACCACGCTTGTTGGAGCAACATCTTCAAAATAGGACTTAGCGAATCCTTGCTTTGGAAAGTTAAAAAGAACTTTGTTTACTTTGTCTTAAAGTGGTAGGTATATGCTCTCCCCTTAATTGGGTGATCAAAAAGCCAAATCCACTTTTTCATTGCTTTATTTACTTTCAAGCATTAAAACCTTTAGAGGGTATGCTTTCCCGAAGCCTCGAAAGGGCTAGTGTGAAGGGTACAACCCAAGTGGGGAATGGCTTTATCACCAAGTTTACCAACCCACTATAATCAAATGTGGAGGCTGATGAAAATCCCCTCCAACGAAAGTGTGTATTTCATAGTCTTCCCCTAGTATCATTGTGATGTGAAAAGCCTTTGTTCTAAAGGTTGGGAAGCCTCTTAATTAAGTTTATCATTTGTCGCACCAAATGGAATCCTTACTGCAAACCTTAGCATTAGAAGCTTTGAACCGAGTTAGTTGCCATACATTGGTAATTGTTGGCAGTGGGCCAGCATCCCTCATGGGGATTTGTGACATGGTTTAATAGTCTCCTATGGATTCTATAAGTCTAGTAGTTGTATTAGGCATTGACAGGTCGATCTTTTGGTGCAATAGCAACCCTATCTTGTAACAAGTGGTATCAGAGCTTGGTCATAGGTTTGAATCATGTAGGTCATGGTGAGTGACGTTGGGAGGGGGATTTTTGGCAATGGGCCAATGTCCCTCATGGGGATTCGTGACATGGTTTAACAGCCTCCTGTGGATTCTATAAGTCTAGTGGTTGTATCGGGCATTGACAAGTCAATCTTTTGGTGCAACAGCAACCCTATCTTGTAACAGCAATATCATAGTGCAAGGGTGGGGAAGAATCCACCACCAAGATCACTCACCATATATCTCCCAAGATAACTACTCAACTATGAAGAAATTCACTTTGGGTTAATTTCTAGCAAAAGGCAAAAAAATGGGCACCCTCTAGGGGGTGACAAGGTTGTTTGAGCTGACGAAGTATTGAGACTAGTGGGC